>NC_062975.1:17207473-17526640 GCF_023078275.1 Leguminivora glycinivorella
CCATAATATCATTGCTCTCTCGTTAAATTCGATCGTACCTAATCCCAAGGATTATTTATATAGGATTTACATACATATTTCATACTACATACAATCGTACCTCGATTTTTTAGCGCCACCTATTAAATACTATCATAACTACACTGATGATGCCTACAATTTTTTTTTTCAAAATGTGTATTGACGTGATATATGTATCACGATTTTAAAATAAACAAATAATTTAAGTATGTCATTTGTTCTTATAAAATAAACAAATATGTCATTTTATCTTATAAAAGATAAAAACACGCAAACATATTTGGGGAAAGTATGATTTTGGCCACTTTCAGGCTGCGAAACAGCGCCATCTAGTTCTAAGCCTAAAAGGTCCATAGAGTCCATACATATCAGGGGTACGCTTTTTTGTATCGGCTTTGTGTCCAATATTAAATCGTTAATGGTAATCCTAAGTAAAAATCACATCTTTCATCAGGCCCGCCTCACCACAATTTCTACTTAAGTAGTTGATGGTTCATAATAGTTCATATCTTTAACTTTAGCAATCCCTGAAATAGTATTATAAAATGTTAAGAATGTTAATAACTGACAGACTCGGAAACTGCACAGAGTGTTTACATTAAAAAAGTATTTATTGCTCGAGCTACCGTCTGTTTAGTTTAACACTAACAAGTCGACATCTCGCGGATTTATGATCGCACACATTGCATTCAATCGGTAGTTACGATACTTACCTACGACAGGTAATGGGATCTAAAAAAACCCGCCAAGTGTGTCGGATTCGCCCACCGAGGGTTCTGTACAAACTTTCAATAGTTGAATCATCAATATAACTTTAATACAGACTTGACTAGATCCCCCAGGACTCAATTTCCCTCATAAAAAGTAATATTTAATAGGTATACAATTTTATTTAGACAACGTCCAAAGAAAATGAAGACATTTCGACTTCAATAGTTTATGACATATCGTAAGGACTCCTTTTTTTATGACTCAGGGGGACTGGCCCGGGAGGAGCCAGTGCGTATGTCCGACTCGCACGGACTAAACCCCCTTAGTAGAGGAGATATAGCCTTGGGGGTCATAATAATTACCACAGAACCGAAGTTTGGTTTTTTTAGTTCTTTGTGTGTGTCTTTTTGACATACTAAAAATATAGTAAAATATATTTATGCAAAATGCGTTTTTTCGACCGCCAAAAGTTGTATGAAAAATTACTAAGAAAAAAAAAACCCTAAAATTTAAAAATCGTCTCTGGTATCAACTTATGGGGAATTAGGCGGCAAATTTTTTTATAGCGTTGATGTTTAGCAAAAATATGAATATTTTTCACTATTTTGGTAAAATAAAAAATGATAAAAATCATAAATTTGATGAAAGGATAAAACATAAATTTCAGCAATGTAATTTTTTTCATATGTCCCACACCATGGTAAATACGGGTACGATCCGCCTGGTGATTAGCAGTTACGGTAGCCTATGACGCCTGCCAATCTAGAGCCTTCACATGCGCGTTGCTGGCCCTTTAGGGTACCTTTCCACTAGAGATGCGCAACGTGATAGTGTTTGATATCCACCAATCATGTTCACTGTTCACAAAGCGTAGCGCTAGTAGGAACGGGTTCAACTAAGCTGATTGTGGATATCAGAAGCATCCATAACACATCTCTGGTGGAAAGGCACCCTTAACAGTCCTCAGCTAGCTCGCAGGATAACGCGCGTCCGCGGGAGAAAAATCCTCCTATTGGGTAACCGTATTTACCATGAACGTATTTTGGTGGGGTTCAATATAAGTATATAAATTGTCGCATCCCATATAAAAACTGTCGATAAAGCATTATATCGAACACGAGAGAAAACCAAAACCTAATAATCATCGGTTTTTCTAGTCATAAATCTGCGCATCCACACACCCTGGACTGGACCCGTATATGGTCGCACACTGCGGCTTCTTCTTCTTCAACCTAGTGTTTTCCCGGCCTAGCGCCAGGGTCCGCTTTCCTACTCAGTCTTCTCCACTTTGCCCGGTCTTCAGCATACTTAGACGTGAGATTGTTCTCTTGTATGTCCGCTCCCACGACGTCCAGCCAGCGTTTCTTTGGGCTACCGGGGCCGCGTGACTTAGAGCCTTGGACAGCGAGATTAAGGCATCTGTTTTCGATGTAGGCTTAGGAGGATTTTTCTCCCGCGGACGCGCGTTTCCTGCGAGCTAGCTGAGGACTGTTAAGGGTGCCTTTCCACCAGAGATGTGTTATGGATGCTTCTGATATACACAATCAGCTTAGTCGAACCCGTTCCTACTAGCGCTACGCTTTGTGAACAGTGAACATGATTGGTGGATATCAAACACTATCACGTTGCGCATCTCTAGTGGAAAGGTACCCCTGGAGTGTTCCGCCGCTCGCTGTTTAGACGGGGTTTCGGGCACTCGGTTGCAGGTCTCCGATACCCCGCCCCCGTCAGCGTTGCCCTTGCGGACCCTTTTTCCAAGGCTGCTTAGACAGCTTACTCCGCTGAAGGCCTTCGGAACACTGGACGGCCTTCCAGCTCGGAACCTCGTTCAGGCGAGTGATGGGACTCCCGACCCATCACCCGCAGGTTCCATGGGCGCCGGAAGATGCCGCTACCACAGTATAATAAAGAGTACTATCGTACAGTATCGTACAGGCTTTACAAGCCCATTTAGAGCGACCACCTCGGGCCCAAAACAGGCCGGCCCTGGGTACCACTTCTTAGCTTCACCGTGGGTGACCAGTCCACGGTCACTAAGCCATGATTTGGTTGACCGTCAATAATAACAAGTCTATAAATGTCGCTACCGGATAGGTCTTTATAGTCACGAAAGGAGTTGTCTCTCACATTCAGACGCTGTTTAAATCATCTGTCAAGATGTACGAGGCCTTATGATGATGATGATAATGAATTCAACAACAATGTTTTTAAATGTGGCTTAAACATACAAAAATTTTGACATTGACACTGACAGCTGACAGTGACATATCATATGTCACATCATTTCATTTCACACGTGCGTGTAAACGAATTTCGTGTTTTGTGCGACTCTAACCTATAGATACAAAAAATATCGTGATTTCTATTAGAGTTACTAAATATATACCATAAAAATGGTTAAAGTAAAATCAAAAACTTCTAAAAAGAAAGAAATAAAAGCTCAACCAACAAAAATGGAAGTAGAAACTGTTGTGTTACCCCCAGTGCGAATGTCGGATGATCCCACACCAAAACAGGTATATTTGGACTTTTATTTTATTTAAATAATAACAAATATTTGTTTTTAGGTTCTTTTTACACATCATCTTAAAAATACAAACGTTATACTGAACATTTTCCTCACATGTGAAAGTCAATACCGATTGGCGAATTTCGCCCTATGCAAAATGGCAGGCAGTAAAAGCCAGAGAAAAAAAAATAACACTACTCGTCGTTAACTCGTTGGTTTATAGGTGAAATGGATCAACAGGCAGAGAGTACTGGTATTCGCAGCTCGCGGCATCAACCACCGACACCGTTACCTTATGGAGGACATCAAGAAACTGATGCCTCACCACAAGACTGAGTCCAAGATGGAGCGAAGCAAGAACTTGTATGTGGTGAACGAGATCAGTGAGATGAAGAACTGCAATAAATGCATCTTGTTTGAGGGCAGGAAGATGAGGGATTTGTACTTGTGGATGGCTAACATTCCTAATGGACCAAGTGTCAAGTTTTTAGTAGAAAACAGTGAGTATCATATCTGCAGGGAGCGTACCTTTCGTGCCGATGACATCAATTTGACGTCACGCTCCATATAGGGTGATCACAAATTGTTTTATTGTTAATTATTAATCATTAGTCATCAATCATTTTAAGTTATGAATTTCTTTGCATGGTAATGAATGCAAAAAGGATGGTGTGCTTTACGTTAGAGAGAAATTCTCTTTTCTACGTATTTCTTGTAATGTGTTGTTAACAATACTATTGAATTAAATTTATTTATAAAAACAAATCAAATAATTTTATTCACGTTTTATTGTTAACATTATTTCAACCAAAATTGAGCTAATTAGTCTACTCCACAGATTTATTGAAATATGATAGTATTGGGTATTGTATTGTATGCCCTTTGTAGTTCCACACAGCGAGTCTTACCTCGCTGTGTGGACCTGGCTACTAATTCAAGGGTTTTAATGCCCTTTAACAATATATGTGCCAACATGTTATGAGAATAGCCATTAATGTGTTTATCTATCTTATGTGTGTAGAGTTTTGCACCTTAGTTTGCAAACATTCTTTATTAAATGTCTATAAATATTAAATATCAACAGTTCTATGCAAGTATGCACCTCTAATTTTGCTTCTTTCAGTTTACACAATGGGTGAGCTCAAAATGACAGGAAACTGTCTAAGAGGCTCCAGACCACTTCTCTCCTTCGATCCCCAATTCACCAAGGACCCTCACTATGCCTTGCTAAAGGAACTACTAATCCAGATATTCGGAGTACCAAACCACCATCCCAAAAGTCAACCTTTCTTTGACCATGTGTATACCTTCATGGTGCTTGACAACAGAATTTGGTTCAGAAATTACCAGATTTTATCTGAAGATGGTGCTTTGGCTGAGATTGGACCTAGATTTGTGTTAAACCCTGTAAGTATTGTTCTGAATTGAAGCTAGGAACATACTAAGTAACAAATGAGTTGGCACGTCTGTTTTGTTTTTTATAATACTCTTGTAAGTCACCTTCATATTTTCTAGTAGTTTTACACCTTATGCAATGCATAATTATCTTGAAGAAATCGTGTTATGAATATTGTACTACGGTTTTCAGTACATATGTATGACCCTTTAAGGTTTCGACATAGGCGCATAACGACGGCGAAGTAACAAGAACTCCTAAGTACAGTCGACTACAGAGATATGTATCCACTTTTTCACCTTATTGCATTGTAATAAGGTGAAAAAGTTATACATATCTTTGTAATCGACCTTAGGAGTTCTTGTTACTTCGCCGTCGATAAAGTACCACTTCTTCCATTACACACCTCAATATTATTCCAGGTTAAAATATTCTCCGGCTCATTTGGTGGAGTGACGATCTGGGAAAACCCGAAGTATGTGAGCCCCGCCAAGTTGAGGCAAGCCTTCTCCAAGAAAGCTGGTGATAAGTACGAGAAAAGGATTGAGAAGAAAGCGGTGTATGAAGCTACTAAGCCTGAGACTGGATATCCTGATATTGAAGATGCTGACTTCTTTAAGGGAGATGCTGTGGAGAAGGCTCAGGAAGTAGTTGTAAAAGGTAAGAATAATTCTATTCTATTCTATCAGGGGCTATATGTAAGGCTTCGTAGGCCTAAATATCACTGCAACCATTCCTGATCTATTGTGATTACTAACAAATAAAAATTTCATTCAGTTTGTCAAATTCAGTCAGTCTGCTCAAATTAAAATTGGATAACATTTTATGAGTCTGGTTATTTTTAAATGGTTGACATGCATAAAACGCACCATAGAACTAAATCTGTTTTTTTTTCTCCATAGTCCAATTATTTTCACCCAATAGCTCAGTTTGGATCCCACAAAAATGACTTCATAGTCCTTACACTCTTGTGGGTAATAATCTTTTCAAATGTACGTTATAAATAAGTAAATCATCTATATTTTGCAGAAGAAATAAAAGAAGAGGTAGACAGTGATGAAGAAGTTCAGGTTAGACCTCCGATCAAGAAATCTAAGAGCAAACCAGATATGGCCATCAGACGGAAACAACTCAAAGCCAAAAGCAAGCTCATCTCAGACCAGATAAAGAAGAGGAAACAGTTCAAAAAGAAGAAACCCAATAAAAAATAAATACTTAATAGATTTTTGTAAAGTATGGATGCCATGAAGAATTCCGTACATTGACCCAGGATCTCCTGCCCTCGTTACATGCGCTTTATTATAATTTATATTGTTTTCCCAGTCTCCCTACTATACTATAGTCAGTCAGTAACAGAGCAGGACAGCAATATAATGCGAGCGATGGTATAAATATGAAATAGTGCGTCAATGTACGAAATTCTTCGTACTAAGCGGCCCTTACTCAAAGACCTTTACAGAGGACAGCTCAATCACATTTTTTGCCATACGAAATTAAACCTTATTACTGAAACAGAAAGTCGATCCTATCAGACTAGCGAAAACGGTCCACATGAGAGGGCATTGTTTGGGCTGGTGTCCCTCTCGCACGTGTTGCCAGTGTTAATGAGGTTCCCATATTAGTAGTATTTTTATCTGTATATTACCTGACTTTATAACTTCTTATTTTATTTTAATGTTATATTCAAACTAGGGTTTAGATATATTTCAAAAAATTTGAAAATAATTAAAATTTGATTATTTTGATGCCAGTAAATCAAAGATTTCTATAATTAAAAAATACTTTCAATTGGGTGTTAGTAGATTTAGTAGTAATTTTGAAAATTGACTGGTATCCCCAATTTATGACAGTGATGACGTCACTGAATAATGTTGACATTGTCAGCAAGTGCGAGAGGGACACCAGCCCAAACAATTACCTCTCATGTGGACACACTTTTTGACCTAACTAAACAATCTAGTTTAATAATTCTAAATCTATGCCCTTACTTTACTGTATTCCATGCAAAATGGGTTATCAAATAAAAAAGTATTTTCACACAAAAGTTGTTTTATTTCGACGTGAGAAGCTACAATAAACAGGTACAGTTGGAAGAAAATGCGGGTTCACAACATGATTATATGTAGATTCTTAATAAAAAATACAACAAATGTCCAAAAATGTAAACTACTC
Organism: Leguminivora glycinivorella; assembly: GCF_023078275.1. Lineage (NCBI taxonomy): Eukaryota > Metazoa > Arthropoda > Insecta > Lepidoptera > Tortricidae > Leguminivora > Leguminivora glycinivorella. The sequence goes on from NC_062975.1 coordinate 17,214,283, forward strand.
AAATTAAATCGTTGAGATCTCGATTATTAGTCTGGCCAAGCTAAGTCAGCAATTGCAATATTCAAATGAAGCAATATTTTTTTTATACTAGCCAAAACTTAAAAAATATATTCTGTGGTCATATCAGTGCATAGTTAGCTTAGCCGGATGCTATTGGACTCGTAAACATGGACGGTTGTCAGTCATAAGTTTACTATTTTGAGCCAGATCTACGTAACTTAAACTAATTAAAACTAACCTAAAGAAATGTGGAATAATCGCAAACATGTTATGCATTTGCAATGTTAAGATCAGAAAAATACCCTTTTCTTTTTTAAGACGATCAATCCTTTTACCGGCCACATGCAATTATCGCCCTCTGATACAGTGAAATATCAGCCTCAGTGCTGTGGGCGTTCAAAAAGTTAAAATTCTTACCTAAATAATATGGGTAATAATGTAAATATAAAATACATTGATTTCCTCTTGTACTTTTCATGAATTAATTATGTATTCTGCATTTTCAAAACAATTATTTTTATCTAAGAGAACTTGATTTTATTTTGTGCTTATAATGTTATACTTATCTCTATAAATTAATCTTGCATTGATAATTTAACATTGAAGTAAAAAAGATACCGATTTACTCTTAGGGCTAAATAAATTATCTTAGAGTATTAAATAATGATATTTATAAAAAATACTGCAGGAAAGGAATGATCACGCAAAAATCACTCATGGAAGTGAAACCTTGGAAAATGGAATTTAAAGGACATAAAAAAATACCAAGAGATCAAAACAATTAAACACTGGAGTATTTTTCTCAAAAATTATGATACACTATTCGATTCAAATAGTCAGCCAATAGACTTAAGACCAGTTGCATCAACCACAATTTCGCAACCAAGAACCCGCCTGGTGGGCTCTCGTGAACTTTGCTCAGATGCCGGCGAACCCGCTGGGCGGGTTATCGCCGTACAAGTGGGAGGTTACAAATTACGACCGGTTTCTGACGTAGCCAGTTTTTGTCTGGTAATTCTGGTATCAACATCACGCAACAGAAAAAATGCGTAAGCAAAATTCGGTAACAGAAAGTTTGATGCAACCGACCCTTAGTGCTATTTGTACTACAAAAATAAAATTTATTTTTTATCAAAATCGCATAAAAACCCTATAAAATACTAGCAACTTGTATAATATATATCATCAAAACTTAATATTATCTTGCAATATAGCAGCGCTAGGTATATATGTATTATATGAGAATATAACTATATTATAAATGCAAACATATAATTATCAATAATATAGTTAAACGATTGAAAGTCATATATAAGTGCGCGTTTTAAATCAAATTAATAATTAAATAGTTTGTGCGCACACCTATTGAAAACATGAAAGTATATAAAATACTAGTGATTTTTAAAACATGTGCCATCACAAGTTATCACCGAAATTCGACATACGATTAAATAGATTACCTTTTACTTATACTATACATACATGGACAACATTGCTCATTGAGATGACAATCATACTTTGAATAAACATCAATAAATTATTTAATGTAAACAGCTAGATTAGAGCTAATTTAGATAAATGTAAGAAAATATTATGAATAACACTTTCAAATAATGGTACATGCAAAAAGTAACACTATTCGATGAAAACATTCTTAGATCTTTTCGTTTCAGCTTTAAACTTACAATCTAAGGTTATTTTATAATAAATGCACCGGGCTCTCGTTACCTGTAAAATAAAAAATAAAAAAACATTTAAATGACTGCAGCCATCAGACAGTAAAAGTGATGAAAAAATTCAATGTTTACTCTAAGAACTACTACCGTGAAATTCAAATGTATCTTAGTGACTGCCAGAAGTTAGGAAATTAACATTGTGTGCACCGTGTGTAAAAATCCGCCTTAAAATAGGTAGTTATTTGTTTTACAAGGGGGCAAAGTTGTTGTTTAACCGCACGTGCCAATATTCATACCCGAGCAAGCGAAAGATTTCAATATTGAACCGCGAGCGTAGCGAGTGGTTCAAAAAGTGGAATCTTGAGCGTTGCGAGGGTTTCAAGGCACGAAGGTTAAACAAACTTTGCCGCCGAGTGAAACACATTTTTTTTCACCACACCAACACCACAATACAATAAAGAGTACTATCGTACAGTATGGCCACTCCCGCTCCCCGCTGAAAGTGCCGCCCACCCCCTCTCGGTTACCTCTCAGTTACCGCCTGTCAAAAACGCGAATCGTCGACCTGTCATATCTCACTCATACAAGCATGGTACGCGTTCACCTACACGAGCTTAGAATGTGTGTTAGGAACGCGCCTCTTTCATATATTTGATCGCCAGTGTCCGAGATGTGCCAAGACGCAAAAAATACTGACTATAAAACATCAAACTAAACCAAATCCATCAATTTATGATTGAAATCATCATTTATTGGTAAATTCTATCAGCCAGATTAAGACATCATGTTAAAATTTGTATGAAATTACTTTGCACTCTTGTGGATAAAATGCAATTTTGCTATCTGTTTTCGAATAGAAAAGAGAGCCTTTATCAGTTGGTGTGGTGAAAAAGCAATGGTGTTGTGCATATGACCGCGCGTGATCGAGCGCACCGCCGTGCACCGCGCGCAAAATCTTGAACCGCGCGTCAGCATCAAGCCGCCGTCATCTGTTCAGATGAATCGCATTCGCGCATTCATCTGAACATAGCCTAAAACTTCCACATGGGCACACAAAGTACACGTACCACAGACCAACCCCTATAGACATCCATTACAAGACGACTCGCGGTCGCCAGCCTTCCTAGTATTTGCACTGATATAAGCGCGGGCGCTCGCTGTGCCCGATCAGTAGCGACCAAGTAACAGACCCGAAAGCAGCGCGTGTTTTTCGCAGTAAAAAAATTGAAAAAGGGTATTTTTATGTCTTAAAGATGTCCACCTGTAGTGTGAAATGGTGTGGAAAGGTAACAAGAAGCTCAAATTTAAAAACAGACGTCATTACATTCCACATAAAAGTCATATTTATAATTTATTCAGAGCCGGCATCGGTCAACTTACATTGGCCACTTACGCGTCAGTAGAGGGACAGTCATACTTCTGTCCCTTTTCATCTGGCGCGACTGCCCGCCGTCCTTGAAACGGCCAATCACAGCGCGCTTAACACATTCCCCGCCCGCTCCTCGCACCCCTGGCACTGGTGACTCGTATCGCGAACAAAATATACAAGATTGCTACTCTATAGGAGGTTCTCTGTGACACGTACTAACTTTGCACACTAGTGCATTTAACCCATTTTTTTACCTTAATACTTGGCGTCAAGATTGCGCAGCTCGTGGTCGGTCGTGTCCAAGTCTTCGGCGGGCTTGTGACCGCCTAGTTCGGCTAGACGGGAGTTCTTCCAGCGGCCCTCGCCCGCGTTCATGTTGCGGTCCTCGCACACGCAGAGGAACAGCGTGTCCACTACCATCTGTAAAGAGAATGTCGTTTAGGCTTCTGAGCGAGGAAGTTACACAGAAAGGGAGTAGCGATAATCTGTGTTTTGTTTTCAAATGGGGGGGCCATTATAACTGGTCCATTTTTTCCATGTTTTACAATGTTTGCATTATTAAATAGAGTGTCCACCGGTTATATATATGGTAGGCGTATTCAGTGGATACATGTAGAACTGAACATCACAGTGTTATAATGGAAAAAAAATGGATTAGTTACAATTGCCCCCAGTCGAGATTTACCCCTCCGTACCTTAATGTCGACTTGTCGCACTAAAACGAAAAATAGACATAAAATATAACCACCTTGTGTAATGATGAGCAGTAGATAGACGAGAAACTTTACAACTAAAAAGATAACATACATATAACTCATGCGTATATTCCCAAACGGGGTAGGCAGATCCCATGGAACCTCTCTAGTTCAGTGCCACTCATGGCAATTAAAAGTTAGAAAGAAAACGAAATTGTGATATTAATTTTATGAATTTCATGATCATGAGCCAAAAAGATAACAGAAAAATAATCCAAAATAAAGAAAGTATGAAACGCATAATACAGTTCAGAAGTCGTAAATGCTAATAAAAAGAATGTAGGTAGGCAGTGCTGCCTGACCTACCTCATCAAGCTAAATTACATTCATAATTTGTCTGCTATAGAAGACAGGTCATAAGTACACAGAATATCTTACTTCGTAAAAAGACAGAATGCAATGCACGATAAAGAACGAGTAATGCATATGAAGAGCGTAGGCACGGCATAGAAGTGTAGATCAGAGTTACGTTTGACCAGCAGTAAGCCATTGCTTCCCGTGACTGCAGTCAGTCATGCATTTGCCAATATACTTCCTAGAGTTCTTTGCCTACTTACTGCTTTAATAAAGTTTTTCTGCCCTAGCCGACAACTAAACTGAACTAGTCTGCTATAGACGACAACTCATTAAACTAACTTACCTCGTATAAAGAAAGTATACAATGCGCGATGAAGAATGAGTAAATGCATATGAAGAGTGTAGGCACAGCGTAAAAGTGCAGATCAGAGTTCCGCTTCACAAGGAGCAGGCCGATGATTCCCGTGACCGCGGTTACAATGCATTTGCCGAGGAACAGTATGAAGTCGCCGACACTGTTGATTGTTGCTACTTGGAGGGCGTTGTTCATTATTGTGCTGAAGGCCTGCAATGAGAAAGGACTGTTAGTTTGATGTAATAGAATAGAATAGAAATATTTTTATTCGTAAGCACTTAACAACGATAACAATATAATATACACAAAAATTAACGACACATTAACAAGTAATCATACATCCACACAAAAGGCTAACAGAGAAAAGTGCCACGAAATGGTATCATCTCAGCATGTTGCTGGCGACTTCCAGCGCTGGTCTTCCGATGAGGCCATCCGGTGAAACAATCACAACAGGTAACAATTTAAAAATACAATAATAAAAAAATAGCAAAAAAGAAAGTATACAAAAGACAACAAAGGTTTATAACAGACATTACAATATTACACAATATTATCGAGTCAGACTCAACATAGCTGCACATTAAAATACGACTACATAATAATTGCTGGGATCATATTTTCAAAATAAGAATTGGTACTTAAGTACTTTGATTAGTTATTCAAAGCACCATATATAAGGTAAAGAAAATGCATAAAATATTCGATACATTGCTAACTTACTCAATCGCCCAAGTACCGTAAATATTTACGAAAACCGCATACATGTTCTTGATCCATGAGATGAGATTGAGACTTTTTGCTTTTCTGCGGTTAAGGTAGCACATGCACTTCTCTAAGCAGAAGAAAGGGCACATACTACACATTCCTCTTGTCTTTTACAGTCGACAGTCTGACTTTAATTTAGATACCTTTGACAGCAGCTTTACAGAAGTTGCAGCGCTCTATAGTGATGATAGTATTTTTTTTTTTTATTATAAACTGGCCAGTGATTGACCTTAGTCGCACCTGATGGAAAGTGACATAAGTGGTATGTATCGTTTGACAAATTTCTTTGTCTTCTAGAGAAGACAGTCTGTACAATTCTTGTCTTCTGTTATGGATGACAGACTGATTTCACTATAGTTTACCTTGCCAGCAGCTTTGCAGAAGTTGCAGCGCTCTATAGTGATGATAGTGTAGGCGTTATGGTTGAGGTATCGCATGAACTTCTCCAGGCAGTAGAAACAGCAGATACCGCATTTGAGGCCGCATTTTGCGCATTCTGAGCCCTTGTCGGCTCGTGCCGATAATCTGAAAAACAAAATTACGTAAGTTTGTATATTTCCCCTACTGTAGATTTTTGAATACTAAAAATTTTAGTTTACAAACACAAATGTGTTAAGCACCTAAACCATACACATACAAAGCTAAGTACAGTCAAGTAGGCAACTCCCTTCAGACTAGATAAGGTTGAAAGTGTTATTCTATTGGATGCGCCTTAAACAGTTCTAGATAGAAACAAAAACTCCGATAAAAAAACAATTCTAGGGACTAACAGGGAAAGCTAGGCTGGCGCCATCTGGTAAACAATTCGACTAACCAACCTCATACTAAAAGGTGATTACTGCATTAGCACTTAACTTATTTGTCTTATAAATAAAGACACAGAACACGAATTGATTATTAGCTGCACTGACAGAGCAGCCTCGCACGCAAAACCTTTGTGCTCCTGAGCTTTTATGGACAGCTGACTGAGGGCCGCCATCTTGTCGAGCAAATGAGGACGCACACTCAAAGGTTATGACAGATGGCGCCACCCTATTAGTCCATTGCACAGATAAATAATTTCATACGTGAGAGCGAGAAGATATTTTTCATCACACCCGCACTTTAAATGTGCTATTGCACGCAGGCGGAGCGTGAGTTATAGAAAAATCGTTCTCCCAAGGGAATAATGAAATTTCTTGTACCGTACTTAATTTTTTTACATCTAATTTACATATTTTTTACATTGCGAGTGTGATGAAAAACATTGTGTGTAACTCGGGGAGTATGAATATTACTAACTCGAGTCCTTAAATCGCTCTAAGCCGTCGCGATTTAACTTACACTCGTTAGTAATATTCAACTTCCTCCCCTTGTTGCACAATGTACTATTTCTCTCTCACACACAAATGAATGACAGTGACATTGACATACCTACACTTGCACAGGCGCCGCCTGGCGGGATAAAATGGCAGTGTGCCTCCTCATTGATTCGGGCGAGGCAAACGTGTGCGACGAGCATGGACGTTTTGCGCGTGAGGCTGCTCGGTCAGTATGGACCAGACCAAGGATTATTTATATAGGATTTACAATCTTCATACTAAGAATCGTACCACAATTTTTAAGCGCCACCTATTAAATACAGTTATAACTACACCGATGATGCCTTTTGACAGTTCTTAAAAAGAAGCTGATTTTACTAGTAGGAAACTTTTTTATTAAATAAATTTGTGTTTTTTTTCAAAATGACGTGATATCATGATATTAAAATAAAGAAGCATGTCATTTGTTCTTATAAAAACTAAAAAACGCTAAAATATTTGGGGAAAATTTGATTTTGGCCACTTCTAGGCTGCGAAACAGCGCCATCTAGTTTTAAGCTTAAATTCCCATACATTTCAGGGGTACGCTTTTTTGTATGGGCTTTGTCTGTCCCGTATTATACCGTCCTTGGACCAGACTAATGAATAAGCGGGTATTAGAATCTGATTTACTTACTTTGCATGCAGATAAGTGAGTATTAGCCTCGGGATCTTGAAGAGCGTGATCAGGAAGGACCCTTTAGCGACGGAACCAAGATGGTACTTTATCAGCTTGCCGATAGAGTACAGTACGGGAGAGTGCGCGTTTTCGCCGCTGAAAAATGAGAAATAACATTTACATGTATATGTGTAACAGTATAACCTAACCACAAAATTAAAATGTTGAAAAAAACCCCGACCGCGACATAGTGGACCGATTTTCATGAAACATGGCTAAGAACACAAATTGAGCCGTGGCAAATGCCAGGATAACGCTAGGAGGATGCAGCCCGTCGTCACTCCATAGTATGATCGCCCATGCAAGCGATGCTTGCCAACATTACGGCACAAAAAAAATGCTATCGAATCAAAATGACATCTATTACTAATATACTAAAGTCTATTATATTTTGGTAGCACAAATCCATAGACAATAGAATTTCATATTTTCTTAGTCTATGGCACAAATTTACGTGTTTTTTTTGCCGGGATAACGCAAGGAGGATGATGATGTATATCAGTAAAATTACAATATTTTTAACGCGAGCCAAATTCAATATGTCTCAAGCTTAGTCCATTTCCATGACTGACATAAGTGAAAGGGCGATGTGTGCAGATGTAGTGCAAAAAGGGTTTAGTTCGTATTTTTCCGGAAACGTTCGTATTTGTCATGCTAGTTCAGTCAATGTCAGTACATCTTGTACTGAGACTGACTAAAATAGCATGACACATTCGTATGTACGTTTTCGTAACAATACGAAGGTAAAATCTTTTCGCACTACATTTGTAATGAACTTTCATAATTTCATAAATGTCAGCTGCCGCTTCTTTAATGTTTTGGGACCACAGAACTAAATCAAGATAGAAGGAAAAAGTGTATCTACTTCGCGTGCGGAAAAGTTAAATAGCGAGCAACATTGTTCGCCGCGCAAGTCAGTCTGCTCCCGACCGCTGCCTGCGAGTGACATACAGTGAAAAATACAAAATGGGTCGGTATTCGATAATTAACTGTTCAAACACCACCAATAAAAGCAAGAGTGTTAAACAATGTGTTTCCTATCATCGGTAAGTACCATTTGTCCTAAAATATTTTTTATTAAAAAATAACACGATTTTCCTATTTTTATCATCAAAACATTAGCTGACGTACGGCCGTCAAACTAGTTTTCCATTGCGGCTTTAATTTGACGAGTCCGACTTGGCGTGCGTTTAAAACAAGCGATATAAAAATAGGCTATTCAAACTGTCGAGACAAAGTGAAGGTAGATTTGTTATTTTGTCCGTCGAACTCACGTCGAACTTAAGAATAGTGGTGCACCACGGAACTATATCGTCATGTATGCTGCGATTTCCTTATTCGATTTAAATCGATTTTGCGAAGCAGTGGAAATTATAATTATGTTTTTATATTGTTATGAAACTATACATATAAAGTACGAGTGAAAAGTAAATTTAACTTTAAAATAGGTTACAGTTACGGTATTAACGTTGAATTTGTGGTCGGCAGAAAAACAAATACAAACATAATACGCTCTATATTTATTATGAATAAAAATAACTCTAAAAATGTGTTAATGGTTAATTATATTTATATACATATTAATAAAAGTTGTAACAAATAACATGAGGATAATGAAGTGAGTACATGGTCGATTTTCTTAAAAATATTACGAAATATTAACTAGTATTAATATCTACCTACTAAAATCTTTGTTCCTGGCCTTAGGCAAATTATATACCTACTAGTGAATTGTTTGTCATCACACGAATACAGGTATATACTTACTTCATTTCACAACGAAGATGAACATCCGATATTTTTAACTTCGGCGGGCATCCCGCAAGCAACCTCCACAATCGATCGAATAGGTTACGCGGCGACAACGTTCCCATCACTAAAGTACACTCGTGACGTCATAGGCTCGACACAAAACGTTACACGCTCGGTTTCGCTGTTAATCGCCGAGCATTTTCCTTCTATCTTGATTTAGTTCTGTGTTTGGGACTCTCCATAAGGCTAAGATTTAAAAGTAACTGATCAGTGTTAGTATAGTGAGAACAAATTTAATTGCTTTTCCAAATTTTTTTAGATACAACCTTATAAAGTCTCAGCCACAGATAATGTATTACAAGTTTATGAAAAAGCAATTTAATAAATTCCTGTTTTTTTAAATCGTTTCTGGTATGTACTATACGTTGTGCTGGCACAAAAGGATAAATTTGTTGCCCCACATTAGGCACATCTAACACAGCCTTTAATAGTTAAGAACAATGTGTAATGTAATGAACCTTCGTAAACGTCAGCTGCTACTTCATTGACGGATTGGGAATTTCGTTAAGGCTTAGGATATGACTAACTCAACTTACCGGAAGTACCAGTGTGAGACAGCACCAGCTATAGTCATCTGCTGGCAGCCGAGAATGAACTCGCTACCCCACACGAGGCAGATGAGGCACATCCACCACATGCTTTGGACCCATGAGGGGCTGAACTCGATGGGGTCTAAGCTGAATGCTGGAATATAGAGGTTTTTTTAAACGGTAAGAAAAACAGGTTGAAGCTTTCACGATTTTTAATCATTATTATTTAGGGCTCTTTACAAGCCTAAGTCGGAGTGAAATTGTACCGTAATAAACGGTTATCCCCGAGTTACTTGGAATGTGCAAGTGGTCCTTAGTGTTTCATTTTTTGTAAAGTGAGATCATTTGCGTTGCGAGGCCGTCTAACAGCAGACATAGACAAACTAAGCGGTGTATAGTCAACTCTGTGGTTGCCCAAAGCAACGTTGTTAAATAGCCGCCATCGCTCAAAAGTCGCCATGTCTGGGATCGCAGCCTGTAGGACTGATAAAGCTATTTGCTAGAATGAGATAACGATAATCACCTCTCAGGCTCTCATTCTGCAGTGTGCCTACGTAAATACAACTTACAAGTGAATTTTAGACGTAAGATATACTACTTACGTTTCGGTGTAGCGCTACTGTTGATGTTCTGCCTGACAGACGCGTTGTTGACCAGATCTGGCAACTGAGAGCCGTTAATGAAGAAATTGTACTTGTACGGGATGCCGGGATACGTGGCAGTTGCGAGGCACGCCTAAAAATAAAATAAAAAATTATAGAAATTATTACACAAATACTGAAATCTTACAGTAAGCTCAGGAAGACTGACAACTATTGAAGTATTTGAATTTGGACTCAAATACTTCAAATATCTGTCAGTAGAATTTATAACGGCCATACATGAAATAATATTCGGTGAAGGGATAATTCAGGGCCACTTGTCAGTGCTCATCACACGGATAAATGCCCTTACCAGGATTTGAACGATAGGCAGTGTCACTACCCAGTCGGCCAGACAGGTCGTGAAAACAAATGAATCAACTTTTAAAGGGATGGATGGATACATGCATAGACGGTATAACGCCCACTATAACAGTTCAGCAGAATAATCGCTTACTCTATTGGAGAATCAGTACTCACCACAACGATAGACCAGAAGGCGAAAAACAGAACAAGGAAGAAGAATTTGATGATTGGCTGGATGAACAGAGCTGGTATGGAGCCGAGGCAGTGAGCGGTCTCGCGGACCATTTAAGCCAGGAACCTCTTATAATACTAGCAGTAGTGACGTCACTTAGCTTATTGAAGTACTTACCACAACAATAGACCAGAAGGCGAAGAACAGAACAAGGAAGAAGAATGTGATGATTGGCTGGATGAACAGAGCTGGTATGGAGCCGAGGCAGTGTGCGGTCTCTCGAAACAGTTGAGCCAGGAACGAGACGCGCGAACGCATGACGAATACTAGTAGGAGTAGAATCACCTGAAATGAAACCTTTAATTAGAGATTTAGAATTAGGAGAAAGGGGAGAATATTAATTGTTCCTATAAATGTAGTCCGAAATGGAGACTATAACTATGCCCTATGTCTGTAGTAAAGCCAGACCAGAAATACATATATGACTAGGCGCCATGTTGGGGAATTTCATTAGAACCATTTTCTTCATACTATACCGTGTCACCGGGAAATTGCCAGTAACTGGCCAACCTATACTAAAAATAAATTATCTTTACTTGCCTTTACATATAAATAGAGCTCATTTTGATATAAAATTTCTATTACTGGCCACCTTTCAGTAACTGACCACGTTATGCTAAAATGAATCCTGTGTATCAGTATCTATACAGTTCATTTTTAGTACAAAGTGGCCAGTTACTGGAAGGGGACCAGTTACTGGCAATTTACCTACATCAGAATAACAGCGCCAGTGAATTTAACAATTTAGATGATTTTATAACAGTAAATAATTAGGTATTTAACTAAATATTGCATATGGATAAATATGCGTCTTCCAGAGATGAAAATGAAATCTATGTTTGTGTGGACACAAGAAAATAGCTGTGTTAAGGATAAGGATGCACACTTTAATAAGTGTTAAAGCTTTAAGCCACGCAGGTCCCGCAAAACGCGCCTGTGTGACGAAACCTTTATCATTTCTGACCTCTGCCCATCTTACATGTCAACTCGTAGATATCTTATACTTTTAAACGAGCAATTCTTGTATATAGATAGATAGAATACTCTTTATTGGCACACCTCAGCAAGAGATACAGAAAAAAGATACAGCGGAGACAAAACAAATGATTATAAATAGAGGCAGACAACAGGCGGTCTTATCGCTAAAGAGCGATCTCTACCAGACAACCTTATATTTATTTATTTATATATATATTTATTTACACTGACGATCTCGGAAACCGCTCTAACGATTTCGCAGAAATTTGTTATGTGGGGGTTTTTGGGGGTGAAAAATCGGTCTAACTTATCCTTAGGTCCCGGAAAACGCGAATTTTCGAGTTTTCATGCGTTTTTCTTCGCGCGCCATCTCGTGTGCAGTAGTTGTACTGTTAAGACAGAATTCTTTCGGTTGATGTAAGTACTATTTATTGCAAACACTAGATGGCGACACAGGTCAAGGCTAAAACGAATAGAAAAATACACTATTTGAGTTTTTGTGGCGAAATGCGCGCCATCTCGTGTGGAGTAGTTGTGTTGTTAAGGCTGAGAATTCTTTCGCTCGATGTAGGTACTATTCATTTTTGAACTAGATGGCGACACATGTCAAGGATACGAAACAGAACCGAGCGAAGCTCGGTTGCCCAGATATTAAGTGTATATAAGTGGATAACCCATCAAAAGTAAATTTGTTAAAGTCAGTAAAGTACAGATAATATGTTATTTACCGTAATTATAGTAGCAATAATAGAGTACCACAGGAATGCAGTCTCATTCTTAAGAGATTCCTGAAACAAAATATTAATATTAATCACTTGCCCTAAAAAGGCTTACAAATATTGGTTCCGAATTTCGGCGTAAAACTTTCTAACTTACCTTTCTTTTATAACGTTATAACTCGTATATACGTTTTCCTTCTGTGTGTAGAGGTAGACATTTTGAGATACACAGTGGGAGAACTTGCAATTTCTAGTATTGTCATACAACTTTTACCAGTTCACATTATTAAAAAAACAAGATTAATCGGTGCTAATTATTTTTCTACTAAACTACGTGCTTGAAAAAGTTTTTAAAAAGAGTAGAATATTTAAAAAGACATTTACTATATTCTAAAAATAACCACGTGTTAAAAATTACTTACCGTCAAATAAATGGATCCTGTAAAATTCTGGTTTCCGTGCCTTAACTCGTAATAGGTGTACCAGAGAAGAACAGTGCCAGCAATGCTTACTATTGATACCACAATCATGAAAATCCAAGACACGACAGTCGCTAACAAGTGCAGTATAGACACCATTATCAAGGAACATACTGGAAAAGGAAATAATTTGAATTCAGAAGTGGGATCACTACTATGAAATATGTGCCGTTAAGCAAAATGTACCACATTGTCGCATAAATATAAAGACGTTGTAACAAGTAATTCGTATGAAGAAAGAAGCAAATTTCGTCCTTATGGTAAGCGAAAATGGGGTACTTTTATTTAAGCACCTCACATATGAGTGTTTAGTAAAACGTCGCACTTTGTTGCTTACATTATAGACGAGATTTGCTTGTATATTTTATATGAATAAACTGGCAAAGCGGCTTTATAGCAATCGACAAAGTGGGACGTTTTACTAAACACACATAAAAGGCACATGTGATCTTATCTACTTAGAACAGTGAGAACGTGACGGAAACTAGTACGTGGGTAAATTATAAAACTTCGTTAGTAGTAGTTAGTAGAGGTACTTGTTTAGTACCTACCTAAGCCTAAGGCACTGGTCCACGAAAATCGAATATAAGCTAGCTTGGTTGGACCAGTGCCAAATCAATCAGGCTTTACATCACTAACATATAAACCAATTTGACATAATAACCTATATTTCTTATATTATAAAAAGTTATCCACGTTAAAGTGTCAGTGATAATAGGCATACTATACTACTAAGGCGGGCACGCAACGGACGTCTCCGCCACGCCGCCTGAATGTAATTCAAAAAACGTCTCCTCAGTACATTTTGAGGAGACGTTTTTTTTAATTATATTCAGGCGGCGTGGCGGAGACGTTCGTTGCGCGCCCCGAGACATGCGTCTTATGAGTGTGGATGGTCCCTTACAGGCGTACTTGCCGACTAATATTTCTAGGTCAAGCAGTATGTAACAAAAGTTCCTACACAATTATCGACCGATTATTCAGAAATGGAACGTGAATTAAGTGATGGTTATCATTTTAGTTGTAGTTCGTGTCATGTCATCCACGAAGACGCGTGCTCTGGATCGTAATGTTATTCTATTAGAAGTTAAGTAGTTCTGAAAAAACTAAGCGTCATCTGGAATTCAGTCAGGATTTAGTCAGGCGTGGGGAGCGGTTTCACCCTTACGTTGTCGACCTGCCTTTCATTCGCACGAAGAGGTTTGCCTCTTCTTTCCTAATGCGAACTGCTAAGGAATGGAACATGCTCCCCACATCTGTGTTCCCGGGCGAATACAATCTGGGTGTATTCAAGTCAAGAGTGAATAGGCTAATGGGTGATTCTAAGTTAAGAGGTAATACGTTGTATGGAGAGACGGCGCGAACTTTTTTGTTGTTTTTTACCTATTTGTTTATTTGTATTAGTTAAAACTGCCAATTTGAAGTGTTTACAAAGAGGACCAGTCAATTTATTTGTTTTATCGTGTTTTATCAGCGACCAGGGGAAATACTCAGTCCAGGGGAGATACTGTTGCACAGGGGAGGATACTTTGTGACCAGGGAAGAGACAGTTGTATGAAAAATTTAGTTTTATTTTTTAAGAAATAACTCTATTTATTGTTTTTATTATAATTATTGATTATTTATACTCAGACTTTACATTTCATAACATTTTTACAGCAAGAAAAGTGATAATTCCTTAATGAGTTGACTTATTTTTCACTTCTCCATATTATCCATTAAAACAAAAATAATTTTAATGTACAATCAATAGGCAACAAGTAAACAAAAGCCTATCCTTTTAATATCAGTATTAAACCTTTTTATTAAACAGCTTCACGAAAATTTCATATGAAGTTGAATGTGAATGTGCCCTCTTTTTTTTCTTAATAGTTGCGTTTTTCTGGAAAGAAAACCTTCTATCGTAAAGCTAGAATAAAAATAGGTACAACGCTAAACAAAGGTTAAGAGAAAACGGAAATAAAAATAATCAAAACTAGTACAAAAGTATCTCCCCTGGCTTTTTTGACACGCCAGGGGAGATACATTTTCGATGAAAATCAAAAATAGCTGTAAAAGTGTTTCTCGTACGCAATTCATAAATAAACGTAACAATATATTCAACATTTACAGTGGATATTGTTATATATATTAGTATTTAAACAAATGATTGTGAAATAAAAGTGACCAGAGGAAAGACTGCATTCACTCAACATTTCTGTACCCAGCGAGTGCCGTGGCCGAAATAATCAACAAAACGGATGCATAGTTGCCTTACGCGCCTCTTGACGGTAACTTCACATAACACCCTGTGTATTAGACGACAGAACCTCCACAGATTAACAAATTAAACCGACTTTTGAACGAAAACTAAAAAGCCAGGGGACGAGACACGAAACACGTAGGACAAAGTTTGGAGTTCATAATTGTTGTTAAATACAGTAATATAAGAAATTCCACTCATAAAATACTGTTCCTTAGTTATTTATGTTTGTAAAATTAAGGCTATTAAAATAATAAGTGAATTTTAACAAAGTCATAATTACTTGTTGACAAATAAATTCGGTTGGGGGACAGGCCAGGGGAGAGACATTTTTCCTACATTAGAGCTGATTGTGACTAATTTACATGAATTTCTGTAATAATTTTGAGTGCCCAGGTAGAAAACATTTAGTTTTATAAAATAAATATGTTATTATGAAGTATTATCCTGAAAAAATATATTTTTTGTCAGTGCCGTCGAAAGTACCTCTTAACTTAGAATCACCCAAAAAGGAAATTCGTAACTCGTGTCGATTTAAAACACTCCCTTCGGTCGTGCTCATGTTTTAATTTATCGCCACTCGTTTCGAACTTCCTTTTTTACGCACTTGTATCGTAATGTACTATTATGCGCAAAGGGGCGCAAAAAGGTGGCAAGTGGCAACCCTAATCGTAATCCATGGCAATAATAGGACGCCGTGCTCTTGAAAATTAATGAAAAAAGTTATCACGATTACATGACAGAAATAATTAGATTTCCCCTTGTGCTCTTTGCGCTAGACGAGGTATCAATTATTAATTTATGGCTCACATAAGTCGTCCATTCTACGTACGTCACTATCCGGTATCCGGCCGAATATTAAAATAAGGGCCGGATAGGCCGGATACCGAATAGTAACCGAATATTCGCTGCATCTCTAATTTTAACATGAACGAAGTAATTAGACTGATAGAAAAAGATACCTACAATTTGTGAACTACAATGTGTTTGCGGTAGACCCTCAGACCGGGACTTCGTCTACGTGGAATGAAAGGATCAGATCAACCTGAGTTGGTGACGATTTTAATAGTCCCGCCTGTGCAAGGGTTAAGTAAACATAATTTCATAGACGTTTGACATTTAAAATAACAATTGCACCGGCGAGACTGCCAAAATTGCTGCCAACTTAGCTTGGTCTTAGCTTAGTATGAGTCAGTATCCATTAATGATAAACACTATCGTATTCTCTGTGTGTGACTGTGTAGTGTAGATACGGGACCTATTTTCGAGTAATTGTGTGAACCAACACTTGACTTGCTTATTTTGGATTGAATTTTAAATTAAGCGTTCGTTAAAATGATTTAGTCAATTAACATGTCTATACTATACATATAACGTGGCGGAAGAAAGGGGAGGCCTTTGCCCAGCAGTGGGACACAATCATAGGCTAAAAAAAAATACATATAACGTAATTGGAATATTCGTATCGAGGATCTAAGGTCGATATTATTGGTATACCGTTTTAGTCAAAAAGCGTCGCGTTTATTTTTCAAGACATGCCCCTTTACTTATGTGATCAGTTGATCACGAGACGACATATGTAATTATAGTAACAGCTGCTTCGACGATATATATTTTGCTACTTATGTTGTTAATAATAATGCTACGAGTAACTACCTAATTTAAAGGCGAACATCGACAGTTTAACCACACCTCGGACACTGGCGATCAAATATATGAAAGAGAACCGTTCCTATATAGCACACAGTCTAAGCTCGTGTAGGTGAACGCGTACTATGCTTGTATGAGTGACATATGACAGGTCGACTGCTCGCGTTTTTGACATGCGGTAACTGTGAGGTAACCGAGAGGGGGTGGGCGGCACTTTCAGAGGGGAGCGGGAGTGGCCATACTGTACGACAGTACTCTTTATTATACTGTGGTTTAACCTTCACTGACATTTGGCATTAAAATGTACATTGTACCTACATTAACATTTTGAAGGCTAAGATAAAAGGAAGTGCTCTATAAAAGCGAGTAACTTCAAAGTCAGGAGAATACTCTTTTCCTGTAGACAAGTTGTTTGTTAGCAATCATAATTGTATTAGTCATTCCAAGCATTCTTTTAGTTAGTCATCAAGAATTAATGTTTACACAGGGAGACAACTTTAAAACGCCTTCTTGAAGGCGTGTTTGAGGCTGATACTGATACGGCTCTTTTAAGAAATAAATAGGTAATAAAAAATAAATTAATATCAATTGGGGGACACCTTCCACAGATCAAAATAGCCCCAAATATGATATAAATCTCTAAGATGGGTCCACAGCACAGAGCGAGCGGTTTCGCGAGGCAAACGGACAATGTAGAGGTGCCTCGACCGAGGCATATCGCTCAATCGAGGGAAAAGCGCGCGCTCAGTTTATTAATTACTTAATTAATTCAACTTTTAATAAATTACCACCATAGTGATGTCATGCCATACGACATTAAATGAGTCACCCCTCCCTCAGAATTAGATCACTGTGTCAATTACGTACGATCCACCTTAACGGCTTGAGTCGGGTCGCATCTTAATATCATTGAAGCATTTTGAACCGTATATTATAGTCCTTAAATGTCATATCATATTTAATACAGGTCCTAGATTGTAGGCGCGCGGGATCGTCTTGGAGTTAGTCAAGGAATAAATATAGATGCGAACAAAGTGCAAAAAATATGTACACACGACTTTATAGCTTATACGTTAAAGTTGTGGCTTCATATTTTTGCCACTTTGTCTTTGTATTTGATACCTTGTCTGTACCACAATGTGAGGCACAGAGCACAGACAGTGAGTAGGTATAAGGTTCAAATTTATTTGATTCTTCTGTAGTGTCTCAATGTAAATTGTAGTACATATTACAGGATATAACACCTACGTTTCTAGCTACTGTTTACGCCTACTCGATAAACAAATGGGAGGCATGTTAATTAGTTGAAAATAGATGTTAATTAACAGCATTAGAAAAAGTAAGGTTCCTATAATCAAGTTTTATAGTACCAGTACCAGTATCTGTTGCATCTCTAAAAATTATCATTCCCGTAAATCAACGCCAAAATTAAAAAGCGAATTTTACCTGTTTTTGAGATATTGGCCATTTAATTTATTATAAAATAGATATATATAAAGTAAACAAAAAGTGCTAGTAACCAAGTAAGTGCTAATATCTCGAAAACTATGACATTTTCATTAAAGTAAAATTTGCGTAATACAAATTACAATAGCTAATGATATGTCCTATAACCCCTTTAAATTTTGGCGTTGGTTTATGGGACACCCTGTATATGAAATATTCATGACAAATTAACCCATTACAAATAAAGATCTTTTCAGCCTTGTATTGATGAATGATTTGGAGAAAATGACAGGACTTAAGAGAAAGTTAATAACCCTTGGTCCATAGGCGGCAAGTCAAAACACAACTTTTAACCCTTTAACGGGCAAGACTCAAAAAAAATCGTGAGTTCAAACCTCATCGCCATCCTGTAGTACTAAAAATTCTCTACAAGAAAAAAATACAAAAAGATAGTCATACAGGGTGGTCTTTTTTGAGACCGGTGCCCTATAAAGGGTTAAATAAAATAAATTTGTCCCCATAATCATGTATATATATTGGTCGCCTGATTCTAAATCGCTCAAGCCATGGGCATATTTGCTATTTTTTTTTAAGTAAACAGAAAAGCCATTCTCATCTCATTAAATCTGTGTTTTTACCCCTTTGAACTTCATCAATACAAGACTGAATTATCAAATATAAAAAAATCTACTTACATAATGCAACAATGACACAGATTATCATTTCTTTCCATGATGAATACAAATCCGTCAGCATCTGTTCTATCGTACCCCAACTGTTGAGCAAATTGTACATATCCGTGGATACTTTCTCCCCAAACTCTTTGAGAGACTTCGGAATACATCTGTTCAAGAGAGGAAATGTTTCCACAACAGGTGTCACTGGGCATGGCCCTGTCATGCTGTGCAGTCCATTGTAGTACACCAAGTCGTTCAACCTCGTTTCATAAGTACACAGATTCGAACCTGTCTTACGATAAAAATTCTGTATAGCAGCTAAATCATTCAACCTCTCATTAGGACACTGCTTTACACAAATTTTGATAGATCTCCTCAGTTCCTTTATGTCCATAAAAAACAAATAAGGCTTGTCTATTGTGCTGATACCTGCTAGTGGGAAGTTTATAAGTTTCTGGTTCGTTTTCACACCACAAGTATTACCGAATGAATCAAACCCGTTGATTATTCTTGCAGGATTACCGTAAACAAACGATATTGCTGCGATTACGAGCTATAAGAAAAACGAAATTGGAATTAGAAAAGAAAGTAGTTCAAATTATAAACAATATATTGTTAGTCAACAATAACAAAGTTTTTTCACTTACCATAAGAACCCAAAATGCAATATAGATCACCAACCAAAGGACATCGGTGCAACTTTTCTTCGGAGTTTCATTTTGCGGCGAAATCTCACTTTGTACGCAACCCATTTTTGCTTTTCACTTGACACTTCTATCGACTTAATATATTTACTCACAACACAATAGTTTGAGTGTCCTTTATATTAATTTACGATCATAATAAGATTATCCATAACTCTTCCAGTAACGAACACCATAGGCCCTGCTCGGCACGACAACGTCGACAACAGAAATAAAGTTACACAAACAAAAAACTTAGGCGTGGGTTTCGGGCTGCTCAGCGGCAACCGGCGAGCGCTACGCTAGCGGCAAGTTCAGCTTCGGTTCGTGTTTGGGGGCGTGGTTAGTGAGGGACCGGTGAAGTGGGGGCGTTAAAAAAAATCACGTCAATGTCCATCCACAATGGACCGGACCGGATAGTTGATTTGTTGCATTATTAGCATTTTTTTACATCCTTGGACTGGAAATAATTATATGTTTCAGCAGTTCTCGAAAAGTTTGTACAAAAATTAAGGAAAAAGTTAAGTTTGTTTTTATTAATTCCTATTTTGTTACCAAGATTTTGTTGATGAATTGTTATTTTATTAAGTTTTATTTCGTCATTAAGGTTCTCTAGTATCTATATTTTCTTAATTATAACAATAATCCTGTATATATCTTACGAAAGTCGACTTATATTACTAAATGTTGGTAACAAAATAGGATCAATTAAAATTTGCTGACGTAGCTATGTACAAAGTTGCCGGGAACTGCTCGTTTAGTAAAATTATTGACTCACTTTTTAATTCACTGAAAATACCACACGAACACCATAGCAATGAAATAAAATACTTTATTTTCTAAAATCTATACGATTTCAGAACGTACCTCAAATTTCATTTTGAATTGACAGTGACATACATCTGGAATCTGATCTGACACATCTGACATAACATAAGAGTACTGATACTGAGTAACATTATTCCGCATAACCTTTATTTGTTTGTTGTAAATGTTTTAATAGTAATCCTAGTACTGTTGTTAAAAACGAACTTAAAGTAATCCGTTTCTTAATATAAAACCAACATCATGCATTGGCGTTCTTTACTTAACATGCGGACGCATCTGTCCAATTTTACAGCACATAGATGTTTAAGTAATAACATACCTGAGATTACCAAAGTACATAGAGAAATATACACGAGAATGTATCCTACGACGGTAGTTCTACCAGATGGGTCTTCATTTAACATAAGATATCATGAGCCTAGGAAAATTATAAAGGTATGATATAAATCTATAAGTTATGGTATGTGCCTAACGGCTCAGCCACGACATTGGTCTAAGCGCGACAGCGGCGAGCGGCGGCCATACATTGAAGCGAGACACAGCGATGGGACTTTTCATTCGCACGTATGGCTGCCGCTCGCCGCTGCCGCGCTTATAAATAAAATAAATAAATAAATATTATAGGACATTTTTACACAGATTGACTGAGGCCCACGGTAAGCTCAAGAAGGCTTGTGTTGTGGGTACTCAGACAACGATATATATAATATATAAATACTTATATACGTAGAAAACATCCATGACTCAGGAACAAATATCTGTGCTCATCACACAAATAAATGCCCTTACCGGGATTCGAACCCGGGACCGCGGCGCAGCAGGCAGGGTCACTACCGACTGCGCCAGACCGGTCGTCTTAGACCAATGACGTGGCTGGGCCGTAAGTTCTAGGTCAACAATTTATTTTTCCCCTCACTAGCTCGGAAACACGTGTTTTGTCCTTTAATACCAGCGGGTAAAAACGCATTTTATCCACTAGTGGGTAAAGTAATTTGACCTTGAATAAAGTCAAATTAACTGCTTTAAAACTGATAAAAGTAGGTGAATCTAGTAATAATAGTACATTACATCAGAGGCCGGGAAAATGAGGATTTCCGGCCAAGTGGGTATATACGGCCGAGCGAGCGTGCGAGCGAGGCCGGATAGGGATACGAGGCCGGGAATCCGTTTTCACGCCGAGGCATGTATAGTGCTTTTCTCAAACATACAATGAAATAAAAAAAAATGATCTGAAGGACAATATTTTATTTATTAAGTGACAAAATACAAATACACTCAAACGTCAAGTGTGACAAGTATCCAGGTCACACAAAAATTTAAAAAAAAGTGACATGACAGTACTGACAGCTTACTTAAAAAAGTTACTTTGCAGGCCTAGGCCTAAAAAATAATATGAAATCCCTTTACAGTCCTCTCGAGTTGTTGCGCCCAAAAAGCGATACTTCCCAGCCCATTTTAAGGAACGTAAAGACAATATTTCATTGCATGTTTGAGAAAAGATGATTTACCACCTGTGGAACTACTGGAAGCAGTGATAAACGCATTTTTTGCGTTGTAGTTTCCTCGCTATAGTGAGGGGAAAAGTTTTGTGTTACACTCGGGTGCAAATGTATTTTACTTCTCGTGTGTTAAAAAACTCGCAAGTGAAAGGATTCTATAGTTGAACCACGAGCGAAGCGAGTGGTTCGAGAATAGAATCCTGAACTCCTCGTTTTTCAATTTCACACTCGGCGTTAAAATACAACTTTGCCCCCTTGTATAACAAATAACTATAAAGAGGCAAGAGAAAGACAGCTTAGTACATAACTTGGCTGTCTATTGCTGGTCATTCCCACTAATACTGCCAATAAAATGATTTGTACAACATTAACATAGCAAAGTATACACTGATAATAGAGTAGGAAATATGGATAGATAAACAAAATATAATAATATGTTTCATTTAATTTCATTTTTTCAGCTTCCCTTAGACTTATCCCAGCTGTCAGAAGAGGAACGAAAGCAGAGGATTGATAAACGAAAACCAAGAAAGAAGGTTAAAATTACCGAGGATGTTGAAGATAACTTTAATGCTAAAAAATATTTGAAGTATATGAAGAAAAAGTGAGCTTAGTAAAATCTGTGTAATGTAGTTTATTTCTATCTTATATTATATATTAGAATTGAAGAGTTGTTTAATGGAAGTAATTTTATTTATGTAAAACTACACCAACCCGTTAAACTTTAGTGAGTATTTAGTTAAACATTATATCAGTACCAGCTTTTGCCCGCAGCTTTGCTCGCGTTAGAAAAAAACAAAAAGTATGTCACTCTCCATCTTTTCAACTATCTCCACTTAAAAAATCACATCACTGCGTTGCTCCGTTTTGCAGTGAATGACAGACAAACACACTTTTCCATTTATAATATTAGTATGGATTTTGAATTAAGGTATAAGTTTTCTTTAACATCATACTCCATTCAGATCAATATTAAAAGCTACTTTAACCTTTTAACCACTGTAGTCTGGTTTAAAAGAGAGACATTGTACAGCTCATTTCACCACTGTCAGCCTGTCTGACAAAAAAGAAAACGTTGAGTAAGTTTGTATTGGTGTTGACAAAAGCATGCTCAATAAAATAAATCGAAGTGGTTAAAAGGTTATGGTTATTTTTAGAAAGAAATTTAAATATTAAATTCATCTATTATTATGTAGTCTCCTATTGATCTTGCGTTTTGACACTACACGAGAGTATTATGTAATATAATTTCTAACAAAATCATTCTATAAATCAAATAAAATATAAAAAGAGTTTGATATTAATAAAAGTATACATGTCGTAGTTTAACTTTGCGCATTAACCGCATTATATTAACCGGATTTATTCGTTATTCTCTTTTTACCAAGTTACACACATGATGAACAAAACGCAATGTCAAAGTAAATCTGTCAAAAAATTCAGACAACAATTTCACATTAATTGTACAATTTGTACAGTACACTACACTACAACGAAACGAAAACATGAACCGCTCGTATAAGTATTGTTTAAATATGTTCCTGATCAATTTATCTTGCAAGAAATCGAATGGTTGATTCTAAACATCACAGTGTATCCAAAGATACACTCGACGAGCGTGAAAATGGGGAGAACGCGACGTATACGAAGCCAAAAGGCGCGTAATTTTAGAACTTGTGGTGCTGAAAGTGAACTCATACTCTTGAATTCGTGGCTCGCTAAGGAAGGAATGCTATACAACAGCAAATTGACCCTGGCTGTGTTCGACAGCACTGGCCGCGGCGTTCTCACCAAAAAGAAGATAAACCCTGGAGAGGAGCTTATGAACTTACCTCTAAACTTAACTATAAATGTAACCAGTATTTTGATGGACTCTACATTTTGTAGTATTTTTTTGAATAGTGATACAAATTGTTTGATACAATATAAGCATACAATATCATTTCAGTCACTGATGGCATTTTACTTAACATTTCTACAGTCACAGGGTTCAAAATCAAAATGGTTTGTGTACTTAGAGAGCTTACCTAAAGAATATACTGTACCATACTTTTTGCCTGAAGAAACAAAGTTATATGTACATTCAGATATACTGACTGTTGTTGCAAAGCAAGAGGAAATAATTAAGACTTCATTCCATATTTTTGAAGATGTATTGTCTCATAGTACAAGTAGTCTAATTGATGTAATTAAATTTAAAGATTTTCTTTCACAATCTAAATATGAGTGGGCTTATTTTACAGTCAATACTAGATGTGTTTACATGGACTTAGATAAATTAGTAGATCTGAAAAACATAGAAAACTCTATTTTGAACCTAATTACTGATAATACTAAAATATCACTCTGTCCTTTTTTAGACATGATCAACCACAGTCCATATGCCAAAAATGAGACCAAACTATTGGTCAGTAAAAATATAGAAAATATTAGCATAAGTAACTTAAGCCAAAACTTATTTTCTGATGTGAGATTTTCTATTTATACCAAAAATACTTTTAATCCTTATTCAGAAGTGTTTATATGCTACGGAGATAGTCACAATCTAAAGTTAATCACAGAATATGGATTCTGCTTGCCGAATAATGATTTAGATTATGTAGCGTTTGAGTTTGAGGATTTGGTTTCATTCCTAATGATCAGAAATATAAAGCTGTCTCAAGAACAAATTGCATTTATAAATGGTCATAATTTGACTAAAGATCTGTATATTGATTTGAAAGGCCTCAGTTTTAATTTCTATGCTCTCTTGATGGTTGTCAAATACTATTATGAGCGGGACAAGGATGTCAGTAGACTGATATACTCGGCAGCTATTTGTTCTAACAACTCTGACCTCAACAATCTGATAATGCCAATGATGGAAAAGAAACTAAACCTGATCAAAGAATCAATTACTAAATTGAAGACTTATCAAAATAATGTAATTTTGAATAATTGTATATCACTTATGTGTCAATATGTTAGAATATTAGAGAAATTTATTAAATGTTAGAGATAAACTTGTGTTTTTTTTGTTAACCTTGATGTACTTTAACTGAAATATGAGTCGGAGTTTAATCCATGTGTAGGCAAAGGTTTATTTTCATTTTTTGACTACAGTGATAGCAAGGTCTATAGTTTAACTCGATTTGTTCTTTGCATGTCCGGATGTTCTCTACTCCAGTAGGCCTAGCACATGATGGCCGCGGGAGTATGTCGCCGCGAGATAGATGACACGTCTTTGTCTAATTGTATTAATGACATAAGGACAGGTAGTCTATCTCGCGGCGACATACTCTCGCGGCCATCATGTGCTAGGCCTGCAGGCAGGCAAGTATGGTTGTGCGATAAATGATAAAACATCTGGCCGTCCCTATCGCACTTACTAATAGTGCGATAGGGACGGCCTGATATTTTATAGTCTATCGCGCGACCATGCTACCTGTGCAGGTCTCAATTTTCAACCGATTCTCGTGAAATTTTGTGATTAACTTATGTTCTAACCGTTTGACATTCCAAATGACCACAAAACTCAGCACTAACTATTTTACTTCTCTTAGAAATTAATAATAACTCGGTGATATTATCCTACTTGATCATTATGAAACAAGATGTATGGTTTAAAATAAAACACAATTCGTAAACAAAATAATATACTTAATCAACTGTACAAATATACTCAACGAGGTGTTTTATGGTCTAAACTTCACAATACAACAGTCAAATAACGTTTAACCTTTTCCCAGGCAGTAAAAACTACAGGTTCTCGAAAAAAATGTAAAAATAAAATTTTGATGAGATGAGGCTCCTCAAAACGGTGGAACATGTCAAATCGAAATATTTTAGACACTTGAGTGACCCATTTTGATATATTTAATAACTTTTATATTAATCTAATGGGACCTTCTAAATCGGGTTGCTAGGTTGAAATGAGGTGGCACACTCGAGGTTTATGACAGATGGCGCCACTTTATTAGTCCATTGCACAGATAAAGAATTTTATACGTGAGAGCGAGATGATATTTTTTCTCTCTCTCACATATGAATGACAGTGGGCATGCCTAGGCACTTGCACAGGCGCCGCCTGGCGGGATAAAATGTCAGTGTGCCTCCTCATTTGATGATACGTATAAGGACTACGTGTACATTACGTATAAGGTCGCTAAATCGTATTACGCCTGGAAAAGGGTTACTAATAATGTAGACTAGTAAATAATAAAGACTGACAACCGCAACA
This sequence comes from Leguminivora glycinivorella, assembly GCF_023078275.1. Classification (NCBI taxonomy): domain Eukaryota; kingdom Metazoa; phylum Arthropoda; class Insecta; order Lepidoptera; family Tortricidae; genus Leguminivora; species Leguminivora glycinivorella. Next base: position 17,240,463 of record NC_062975.1, read on the forward strand.
CATGGCGTTTCTGGCGTAGCTTTTTTATATTTCTTTATTAGCAGTCCCACATGGAATTGTATAAATTAAGTGGCAACACTGTAGTGCCCATTTTCTAACTTAACCCTTAAATGCATGTCCTTGACAGATTCATTTAAATTTGAATTTTGACACGCTGTCAACAGAGTCAAAAATACATGATGCATATATACATCACTATGCATTTAAGGGATATAAACTGATTTGAAATGGACAACACCGGTGTTGCTACTTTTTAATTAATTCAGTTTCTGGTGACTACATAACGATACAGTGTGCGTGTGGATTGAGTGAGCACCTTCCGAAAATAAAATAAAAATTGTAAAAATCTCTTTACAATTGTTTTACAATTGTTTTAGAACTTTTACTAAATAAAAAATAAAATAAAATAATAAATATTGGGGACACCTTACACAGATCAACTAAGCCCCAAACTAAGCAAAGCTTGTACTATGGGTGCTAAGCGACGATATACATACTTAAATAGATAAATACATACTTATATATATAGAAAACATCCATGACTCAGGAACAAATATCTGTGCTCATCACACAAATAAATGCCCTTACCGGGATTCGAACCCAGGACCACGGCTCAGCAGGCAGGGTCACTACCGACTGAGCCAGACCGGTCGGCTAAATGATCAGCATATTTTTTTTTATTTTCGGAAGGTGCTCACTCAATCCACACGCACACAACGATACACTATTTGTAAAGATAATGCCAGCGTGAGAGAATGAAAAGCCTATGGCTCTGATTGAATAGGTACTTCCACAGTACAGTTCGGCAAAAGAGTAGAACATAATAGGGGCGGCACCGTCTATGTAAACCGTGTTGCATGTGGCAACTGTTGGGTTACTTTTGTATGAAAAAAGTAAGTGTTGCTATGATAAATTAAAAAAAATCTTTCAGTTTCTACTCTTTGTCAAGCTGTATACACAGTACACAGGCACTGAAAGTTTTTTCATTCCATTTGAACTTTTTTAGGCACGCCACAGACAATCTTAAAAATTCATAATGTTAAAAAAATATTTTTCTACTCGTCTGTAATCTGTCAATTAGGACACCACAGACTAAACTATAAGTGCTAACTTTTCAGTGTTGGATACTCTGTGGCAGTTCCGACTCAACTATAATATCTCATTATAGTTGACTTTAGTTAACTGTAATAATTTCAAAAATAGAACTTCATACAATTTCTATACTAATTTGCGATACCTGGCCAATTTTTCTGCATCTGAAACACATTTTTTTTTTCTGTCGCGTTATCGGTCAATCAGAGACGACTATTACAAACAATTGGTTGCTAGGTAATTCGATGTTGATACATCGGTGAACGACGCTATTAACATTAATTTTAACTTGAATGATGATATTTCCGTCCATTGATGATGAAGATGATGACTCGTAGAAAAAGTATTGTATACAATAGTGATATAATTAAGCTTTTCACTCTCGTACCGTACTATTAGGCCATGGTACATGGTACTCGACTGAAAAGCTGTGTATTATATCACGATTGTATAAAATACTATTGTATGCAACCTGTCAGTTCAATCTGAAAATTCTGTCAGTTTGAACTGACAGGTTACATACAAATCCTTTTTTAAGATTATGAATTTGAAGACTGTTTGTGGCGTGCCTTAGTCAATCATTCCAGATTTTCACCGTGTTGTACGGGGGTGGCCAGAGTTCTTTATTTACTAGATTTTGAGGGCCTACCACGAAACTACAAAATCGGAATTTCATCTATCAAATATTCAAATTTAGTGATTTGTGGTAGGCCCTCTGATAACATCGAACTATTATTTACATCAACACATTTAAAGTTTTTGTTTAGTTGGTCAAACCACGATTTGGAACAACTGATCTTTTAGGTAAGAATCATACATTTTTGAATTTATTGTCCTATGTACACTGATAATAAGACATATTTATTACACGTGGAAATAAAGACATCAGCAAAACGTTTAACACAGTGTGCACCAGGCACATAACCTGTCAGTGAGGAGGAACACTGAAAGTTTAGAACAGATGACGTCACTGCAAACGTAGTACTGCACAACTAGGGAACAAATCAAATTATTTTATTAAATATAGCGGCGGGCGGGTGGTCTAGTGGTAATGAAGTTAGCCGCGTAAGCTAAGACCCGGCCAACAGTGGGCCTTGTCGTTCTTTCTTTCGTGTATATCTATTTCAGTCGTAGGTACTGATTATTGCACGTGTTCTCAAGTTAGAACATCTTATAGACGTTTCGTGAGATAAATTGAAATATTTCAATCTCACGCACGCATTTTAGTCGCCGCGACACTTATGTCTGATGCAGGGTCTCCATATCACTCGAAACATGTCGTCAAATCGCGATACATTAACAAGTATATCCGTATATTCATGTATCTTTAAATACCATAAAATCTTCGAAAAACACGAGATTTGACAGTGACAGCAGTCGGTTATAGTAGCGCCACTTGGCGTCTCTAAATATCAGTTTTCCTCCTACATTACAATAAAATTATAAAGCAGATGGCGTTGCCATCGTAGAAAACAAAAGCTTGTTATAATGTCACAGCTGCATTATGCTTAGCATCCTTATTATTATTATTGAATAAGTCATCGTCACATTTGAATGGCAATACAGATCATCATCATAAGTTGAAGGTATATTAAAATAATATGTACAAAGCAGAACATTTCCTCATTCAGGATACCTAATTTGCAATAAGTCAATATTATAATCCTTATTCCATTTCCACAAGGTTTACAAAGGATTCTCTTCCTTAAAATATGAATTCGTCATTAAAACCATAGTCAAAGGAATACTACCTCGTGTCTATGATTGGAATAGCGCAACTTGTCTATACTCTTCCTCGCCTGAGGCTCATTTGATTTCTCTGAAAAAAAAAAGTAAAAAAAAAAACATTATGCTATAGATGACATAAGTAAAAAAAAACACTTGGAAAGTCATAAATTATGTGACTCATAATAAAATACACTGGTTTAAACTATCACGATTTATACAAGTTACTTCAAAAAACACAAATTACATTTTAAAAATTACAACCAACATCGTTAGACCGGGTTATAATATAATGGATAAGAAAAGATCCTAGATTTACACGTGCCCATAATCTAAAACCCTCAATATTCGTTTTTTTTTTCACGATAGAGATATACCTGTTTTGTTTCTCTCACAACCGAGCGTAAAGAAATCCGCTCTTTGCTATAAGGTCTTCCCTCGATCAGTTACGTTGCCGTTTTCCACCACTAGCATCTCATTAGCATCAGCCAGTGTCTTTCCCATCACGGAATAATGGTATTCCGAACCTTTGGGAGGCGTGCGCGGGCCGAAGCCAACGCGAAGAGGCCCCGTTGACACTTTATTTTGTTATTCTTGTGTATATCAGTTTTTTTTAACACGAAATAAGTTCAGAAGAGGTATACCTGTTTTGTTTCTCCCACAACCGAGCGTAGAGCGACCCGCTCTTCGAAATAAGGTCGTCATGCTTTCCTCTATCAGTTATGTTGCCATTTTCCAGCACTAGTATCTCGTCTGCATCGGCCACGGTGGAGAGACGATGTGCTATGCAGATGGAGGTGCGCCCTACTGTCGCCGCTTTGAGGGCTTGGAGAATTGCCTGTAGATGTAAATAATTGGTATTTAATTATTTTAATTTATTTCTAACACTTAAAATGGCTCATTTTTTTATTTATGAAGAGGGGCTGCAAGTGGTGTTTTGCTTTCGAAGTACGTGATTTTATTCTTTTTTTTAACGATAAGTAATGAACACCCCGTTCGAAATGGACTTGTTGCAATCTTTCTATTCGGATATTCTCAAAAAATAGGTAACAATAACTTTATGTGAAATTCAAAGAAATGCACAATAACAGCATCTAATCTAATCTGTAATCAATAAAGCTAATTTGACTAACATGTCTAGGACTAACGAGCAAACTTTTACTTATGTGTCAATTTTGTTACTTATGTGTCAATCTTGTATAAATAAGTTAATAAGTTTTCCCCTCACTAGCTCGGAAACACGTGTTTTGTCCTTTAATACCAGCGGGTAAAAACGCGTTTTATCCACTAGTGGGTAAAGTAATTTGACCTTGAATAAAGTCAAATTAACTGCTTTAAAATTGATAAAAGTAGGTGAATCTAGTAATAAAGATGATTTACCACCTGTGGAACTACTGGAAGCAGTGATAAACGCATTTTTGGCGTTGTAGTTTCCTCGCTATAGTGAGGGGAAAATAAGTTAATTTTGCTAAACTAATCACGAAAGACATAAAAAAGCTTACATGTTCAGTAAGTGAGTCGAGACTGGATGTGGCTTCATCGAACACTATTATAGGAGAGTCTTTGAGGATCGCCCGAGCGATGGCAACTCGTTGTTTTTCGCCTCCTGATAACTTCAGTCCGCGCTCGCCTACTTGCGTTTCATAACCCTGTAGTTAAAAATTGTAATATTACAAGGGAGAAAATCACTTATAGCCAATATAAGGAAATAGGTGGAAAGAGCATTAAAGGTGATCATTATATGCCCGTAGGAACGACTTGCATGCGATCTGGCGAAGAGTAGAAATTAAAAATTGGCAACATTGAAGTGCCGTCTCTCTTGACTCGTGTCGGAAAACGGGGCGGCACTATGATATTGGCACTTTTTAACTCTTAAATGCATGGTGATGTATATATGCATCACATATTTGATGGTCCGTGGCTCGATATGTAGCTATCCAAAATCACATTTATATATAAATTACATAATATAATGATTTACTATTTATTATTTAAGGATTAAGATGAAATGGCGGAAAAGTGTGAAAAACAGGACGATGGCGATTTTCAGTGTGTGATTTAGGCTGATTTTTTTGGAGTTAGTAATTAGTATAATTAGTTTATGTTTAAACATTTTATCGTAAAGGTTTCATAAATAGTGTACGTTTTTAATAGTAGTAATTTTTTTGAAAAGAAACTTACCAATTTTATTACATTTTTATATAAATAAGATTTGGCCTATTTAACTTCTAACACTGATTTATTATAAAAATCGATCTTAAATATTTATTTTTCCCAGAGTCGGAAAACCATTGTCTATCACATATATTAATATCTCGTTAAAAGAAAAAAAAATTCATGCATTTAAGGGTTTATGTCAACTCCTTTTCGCCAAATTGCAACATACGCTGACGTTCTAGAATATTTCCGACTTTTCGTGTCAAGTCTACCAAGACCATTTTCCTTTCGCCGCTATTAATTATAGTCCGTTGGTAATTTCCCTGTCCCAAACGCTTGACTGAATATTGTAACTAGTTCGAAACACCTTCTGTTAATGAAAAGATAAATGTGGAACTATGTATGGGATGCATATAGAGTTACTACGTCTATTTTATTTAAACAAAGTAAAACTACACATACCTTGGGCCACGTTTTGACAGACTCGTGAAGTTCGGCCATCTTACTAGCCTTGTAAACTTCCTCTTCTGGCCGCGAGAGGTCGCCGTAGTGTAAGTTGTGGAAAATCGTGTCGTGGAACAACACACAGTCCTGAAATAACACAAATCCAGGGTTTACGGGTGAAACCCGATAAGTTGAGCAAACTGGTTTTTGAAATTTGAACTATGTGTAAATTCCACAATGTTCTTATTTCAAAGAAAAATTATCTCAATTTATCGGGTTTCACCAGTTGTCAGGTAGTTAATATACATCAAAAGGCACCGTCAAAACGTGTGAAACTATTTGTCATGTTTCAAACTATACGTCACGCAGGTTATGTCAAAAAGGAAAATAAGGGGCATGTACTCATGTATTTTTTTAATTTTTTTTAAAGGACCTTTATAAAAATGACATATCGGCCCTGTCAGTCTACTTATGTATGAAAAGGCGATTTCGTACGGGTCCTCCTTTTTTAGTCAGCACATATTGTTGACGTACATAATATGGTTGACAAACAAACCTGATGAGAAGCACTAGTGACCTAGCGGTAACACAGTGTATCTTTGTACGTAACAATCCGGAGATCGTAGGTTCAAAAAACCGAGGAATCCAATCGCTCAAGAACCATAGCAAAATATGTTTTTTTTTGGATTTTTTTTATTTTTGGCACAAGCTTTTATCGTCGACTGTACCTTTCTTTCAACAGTCATCTACTGTTCTCAGAGACAATTCTAGAAACCCCTTACTCGATGGGGTTACGACGTTTCATAACAAAGTTCCTATGACCACCTTTCTGCTCCATCATCAGATCAGCTCCATGAAACCATAATATTGCGTTGTCACGTGATTTACATATGTGTGCAAAATTTCAGCTCAATCAGAAACCGGCAAGTGGGTCAAATTTAGCTTCTACGTTTTGACCCTAACTAACATACTAACAGGGCAAGTTGAATAAAGGCTTGTAATAAAACTTTATTAGAAAAATAAGGTAGGTACCTGAGGTACGATAGCTACAGCTTTCCTTAGACTGGCTAAATCGACGTCTCGAATGTTCTGTCCGTTCACGAGAACCTCGCCCGACTGCGGTTCGAAGAATCGGAACAGTAGACGAACCATCGTCGATTTACTGAAACATGATTACTGTTAGATATGTTTGACGACTGTCCAATGCTTGCTGCAATTAAAATAAGCTTTATTAAAAACATATATGGTGTTTATTAAGTAACTGCAAAGACATATATAACTCCGTATAGACAGATAAAGTCTAAGAAAAAAACGTACCTCAGTACCATACAGAAAAAGGTACGGTTGCCTAGATGGCATCACACCTTTGGGGTACGCTCAGCTAGATGGCGCTAATATTAATATTTGACATTTTAAAACATATCAAGTAAAGAATATGGGCCAAATTGTCAAAACTAAGGTTCAAAAGTTTTAAGCCTGTGTCAAGAGATGACAGTCTATGCACTGTGATTACACATTTTACTTTGACAGTAACTCTCTATAATACTCGATCCTCTTTGGTAACTGTAATTATTTACGGGGTCATATTGAACAACTTTTACTATTGACAGTGTTGACCATCGTGGAAGTCCCGAAAAAAAAATTGTGTGTGGGAAAGTAATTTTAGTCAGGTTCTGGGGTTGCTCACATACTAAAAGTTGATCAGTATGACCAATAATTAGGAAAAGGAACGGGATTTGACATTTCTCCAAAACCTAAAAAAACATAAAATATAGACGAATTTGAATAATTTGTATAGATCTGGCAGGCAATCATGGTCGCGCGATAAATGATAAAACATCTGGCCGTCCCTATCGCACTTACTAATAGTGCGATAGGGACGGCCTGATATTTTATCGTCTATCGCGCGACCATGCTACCCGTGCTGATGTAAAAAAAAATATTGTTCTATTCAAAAGAGTGAATTTTCTCAAATAAGAAATAATGAAGAGTGAATATTGACGAATTAACATGAAAAAAAAAAAATATGCAAAAAGTTTCTCTCCGGCGGGGAATCGAACCCCGGTCTCCCGCGTGACAGGCGGGGATACTTACCACTATACTACCGAAGACTTGTCTGCAGTGACCAAATTAGCTATCTATTCTCACACAACCAATCTTGTAGCGACACGTGACTGTGTGCGTCGTTTTGAATTTAGAACTTTTATTAACCCGTCGTATGCTACAGGCACGAATCCGTGGTGGGTAAAATAAGGTAATTTTTTCCGGAACCATTTTTTTGCTCCACAAGCCATAGCCGAGGTTGGAATTGGAACCCACGAATTTTTGACGCATCCGCAAACGAGTGGTTAACATACTTTAAAAAGGAGAAGATTCTCACAAAGCAATCATTCCCGAAGTACATAATTAGTTAGCCTTTATTATAGAACAAAGTAGATTTCTTCCAGTTAACCATTGAGAGAAGTTTATTAGATTATTCGAGACGGCTTATCAGATTTAATTGTTTGAAAATGTTTAACTTTCAATACAATGGCACTATAACCTAGTTCTATGTGCTCCTCCTACCCATTTTGGGAAAACATGTGTGAGTGTACGTATGCATTGTATGTATACTTACCCACTCCCTGAGCCTCCAACGATCCCAATCTTCTTGCCAGCGGGGATAGTGAAGCTCAGATTGTTGAAGATTGGCTTTCCGTTTATGTACTTGAAACTGACATCTTTGAACTCGATGGTGGCCGTCTTCTGGTCCACTTTGAGAGGGGGAGCCGAGGATTTTTCCTATAAACAAACGCAACTTTTTATTCATAATCGCAATCAACAGTCATGAGCGGATACATTCAGTTCATATATTCTGTCAAACAAGTCTGTCAGTAAATAAGAACTAAGAAAACTATAGGTATCCTTTTCTCTAGCACCCTAAAGAAAAGGATGCATATAGTTTTCTTTGTTTTTATTTACTGACAGACTTGGTTGACAGAGTATAATTAGTAGGCCTGTCGCGTTGCCTGCTACATTTGTAACGTCACAGTCTACATCTCGGTCTTACCTTATGACCAGAGGGCGGAATTGCTCATGGCAAAAATCAAACGTCAATAGAGTTGGAATGTTAAATTTTATCGACATTTTCAGCTATCGATAAATTCAGTCTCCTTTTACATTTCTGACTTTAAACCTCTTTGATTAGCTATTCGACCATTTGATTTTGACCTCTTTGATTAGATTAAAAGTAAATTGTATGACATATAATTACAATTACCATTTCTGTCACTAGTCCTTTTGAAACTAATTCACGTTCGAAAAAAATGGTTAATCCAAAACGAAAAACAGTCAATGGAGCAGCCGGGACTCACCTTCTTCAATAGCTCGATGTCCGCCACTCCAATTTTTGAGTTATTTTCAACACAGTTCGGTGATCTTGATTGAAACTTATGCACGTGACGTCACTTGTGGGAGCGCTCCCTTTTTTTCAACAATTTTGAGTTTTTAAACTTGAATATAAACTTTTGGAAGCGTCCGCGGCGGTCGTTGTCTTTCACACTGACGTTTGTAGGTGAGGTGAGGTGGGGGAAGGAATGGATATTGCCATACATAAAAAATATATTAAAAAAAAAGGATGCGTTCGAGTAGTGTGTATGTATGTGGGTTATTAAAGTAATATGAAAATAATTAGAAATGTAATAAATATTCACAATGGCGTAGCCAACTTCGGGGCGCCTAGAGGTTTCCTCTACATTGAGTTAAGTTATAATTTGAAATGATTACTACTAAAACTACTATGTGTTTATACTATACACTAAGTTTAGGTATACTATATTAAGTTGAATTATTGCGTAGGTAAAGGACAGAGCCGAGTTACGGGACGGACATAAGTCCCTGAAGAGGTAGTTACTTTAGCGACACGAATGATGTTATCTTTTCCAGGGAAAACTTCTGTAACAACCGCGAGAGGCCAAAACATAGGATGAGAATTATGATCTTTAATGACAACAACTGTTCCCACTGTCACAGGGTTAGATGGAGTATTCCATTTATTGCGTTGCTGAAGGGAAGTGAGATATTCAGTGCTGAAACGGTTCCAATAGCTTTGAACTATTTTATTTAAGAGTTGATAACGAGTTAGCATATTATTTGAGACGTTAGTATCAATTTTCTCAGCGGGTAAAAACTTAAGCGGGGTGACGTTTAAGAAATGACTTGGAGATAACGCGGTTGGATCAGATGGATCCGAAGATAGGACACAAATTGGGCGGCTGTTAAGCAAGCCTTCAATTTGAACAAGAATTGAGTTAAATTCCTCATAGGTTAGAATTTGAGTACCTATAGCTTTGTATAAGTGTGCTTTAACAGATTTAATATTTGTCTCACTCAAACCATTAAAATTAGGTCCATAAGGTGGACTATGTTGAAATTGAATTTTATGTTGCGCGAGATAATTGGTTAAATAATTATTGTAATCAGTGGACTGTATAAGTGGGTAAATTTCATTTAGTTTGTGTTTCGCGCCAATAAAATTAGTTCCTCCGTCACTATATAAAATAGAAACAGGGCCTCTGCGTGAAATGAAACGTTTAAAAGCGGCAAGAAATAAGTCCGTGCTCAAATCAGAAACTAATTCCAAATGGATAGCCTTTGTTGTTAAACAAGCGAAGAGACATATGTAAGCCTTGTGGCTTTTAACTCCGCGCCGGCGTATATGCGTGATATAAAACGGTCCGCCATAATCGACAGCCGTGTGTACGAATGCCTTTACTTGTGAGACACGGATGGCGGGAAGGTCGCCCATCGGTGGCTGGGTCGACACTGGTTTGAGTTTGAAACAGGAGTTGCATTTGTGCACTCTTTGACGAATTAAATTACGAGCAGCGATGATCCAGTATTTTTGTCTAATTAATGTAAATACCAATTCGGGACCGGTATGCAGGTTCGACGAATGGTAATAGTCTACTAACAGCGATACTATTCTACCTTTTGCGGATAACAGTATTTGATGTTTTTGATCAAAACTTAATTGAGAATTAGTGAGTCTACCTCCAACTCTTAACAGACCTTTGTCGTCAATGAACGGTTGTAATTTTAAAACAGATCTACTAGGAATTAATTTATTCTTTTTGATAGCTTCAAGCTCGCGGGCGAAATGAGTTTCTTGATGATAGAGTAATACACGGGTCTCTGCGCATTCTAAATCATTTAAGTTTATAGTACCATGCGATTTTAATACTCTTAAAAAGCGGAGAACGTAAACAAGTGTGCGGATTAATTTAGTCCAAGTCGCGCATCGCATGGCGAGGTTATGAATTGGATGAGTAGGTTCGAACGTAGACACGACTTGTGCGGGGAGCGATGTGATTTTAATTTCTTGCAAATCCTGATTGTGATTATTTATTTTAAATTCTTTTACAGGCCATGTATTAATTGGATCAAACAGCCATTGCGGGCCATGGAACCAGAGTGAGTTATTTATTAGTCCTAGAGGCGTTACAGGTCGTGAAACAATATCTGCCGGATTTTCTACACCACGAACGTGAAACCAATGCGCTGCGGGTAAGTATTCATTTATTTGAGCGATACGATTAGCTACAAATGTTTGATATTTATAAGCGGGAGAATGAATCCATGTAAGAGTCACAGTGGCGTCTGAAAAAGCGTAAATTTTATCTACAGTGCATCGTTTACTTAGGACGTTTCGAACAGAATGTATTAATTTAGCAAGTAACAAAGCTGCACAGAGTTCTAAGCGAGCGAGGGTTTTATTTGGATTGGAAACTTTGGACTTAGCGGTGAGTAGTCTAACTGAGTGAGCGATTGAGTTTTCATTCGTATCTACGCGAATATAGATGGCAGCACCGTAGCACTGCTGGCTGGCATCGGCGAATCCAATTAGGGTTACTCTGTTACTAGCTGTGATGCCAATGTGGCGCGGTATTTCAATTTTTGATAAGTGTGGAAGTTCCAGATGAAATTGTTTCCATTTGGAAATAATGGAGTCGGGCACTTCATCGTCCCATTGAAGTTGAAGTTTGAAACATTCTTGAATGAGTAATTTCATATAAGCTACAACGGGGCTTATGAGACCTAGAGGGTCAAATAAGCGCGCAGTAACAGATAAAATCGTGCGTTTTGTACAAGTTTCTGGAAAATCTATATTTGTTTTGAAATGGAAATTGTCATCAGTAGGTTGCCACTGCATACCTACGATTTTTGTATCAGCGTTGGGATCATCATCGAATTTCACAGCGAGAGGGCTTTTTTGTGCGGATGGGATTCGCGACAAGAGTTGACTATCATTTGAAATCCATTTGACTAAATTAAAACCTCCTTCTTTGAACATAGCGGTCATATCTTTATATATTTTCTCAGCCGTGTCGACGTCATCAACGGAGCTAACATAATCGTCAACGTACATATGATTTTCGGCTTCGTGCGCGGCGAGCGGGTACGACGCGCGACTGTCCGCGGCGAGCTGTCGGACGACACGCAGAGCTAAGTATGGTGAACTTGAGACGCCAAAACAAACCCTATTGAAATGATATATTTCAATGGGTGAGTTGGAATCAAACCTAAACAAAATTCTTTGAAAGGAGTGATGATCAGGAGAAAGTTTGACTTGAAAATACATTTTTTCGATGTCTGCGGAGATTGCGATTGAAAATATGCGGAGATTTAATAGCAATTCGAATATATTATTCTGTAAAACTGGTCCGGTATACAGTAAATCATTTAAGGATTTTCCTGAGGTCGTTTTACACCCAGCGTTCAGTACAATGCGTGTTTTTGAAGTTTCTTTGTCCGGGCGATAAACGGCTCTATGCGGTATGTAATAAGAATCAGTGTTTTGAAAATTATTCGGAACCTTGGTTAAATAACCTTGATCGATATAATTTTGAATAGTTGAGTTGTAATCTGACCGTAAACCAGATGCGTCGAGTTTCTTTTCTAGATTCAATAAGCGGTGCTTCGCGGCAGAGTAAGATGATCCTAGTTCGGCGGGCGAGTGTTTGAACGGGAGAGCGACAGTATAGGTACCGTCGTCACCGCGCGTATAAGTTGACTGAAAATGTTTTTCACATGCTTCGTCGTCGGGACTAAAATGGTTTTTTTCTGGGACATTTTCAATTTCCCAAAAGCGTTGCGTTAATTGATCGAGACGAAAATCTTCCGTTTGGCAAAAAAATGTCTTTTCCACGTTGTGAGAATTTAATGAGTGAGTGTTATTATTGAGCGTTTGAGGTAAACACAGGGCTCTTCCGCCGGCGATATATCCTAGAGTAGTTTCGAGACCGATAATTGTCGAGGTCGGTGAAGTTACTTTTCCCGGTCCGAGTAATGTAGGGAATAATTCATTGCCTATCAAGCAATCAATTTCACCCGGTAAGTAATATTCGTCATCAGCCATCGGCAGGCCTTGCAGGTGTTCTAACTGAGTGGCTTCGAGTTGAGTTCCAGGTAAAATGTCGGTAATGTCATCCATAACGCGACAGCAAACGGTATAGGAACAGCGTGAATCGTAACGAGAATGTATTGTGAGTTGCGTTATTCCAAATGTAGTATCTGTGATTTGTCCTATGCCATTAATCACAGCGGGCTCAGTAATGACCTTTAAATTTAAACGTTCACAGCAAGCTTTCGTTATAAAGTTAGTAGCCGCTCCTGTATCTAAAAATACGCGCAGACTATGTCTTTGGTTATTGTTATATGCATAAACCGTCGCGGTTGGGCATAAAACTAGCGTTTCAGTATTTAAATTCTGCGCGGGAACGTTAACAGATAACGCGAGGTTGTTATTTTTATTAGCGGGAGTGCGCGGCCCGTTTACAGCTGAGACGGTCTCGCTGTCCTGCGTGCGAGCAGTACTCGCCGTGGGCGAGCGCGGCTGACGCGGCGAGTGCGACAGAGACGGAATATTCGCAGAGCTTGGACACGGCGCTCTTGTAGCCGTCGCGCCTGCTTGACTATTTATACTTATATTGCTCTTGTCGCCTGTGGAATCAGCTGATCGCGGGGAATTAGAATTGGTATCGTAATGTAGCAAAGAGTGATGTTTTTTATTGCAAATCGAACATCTGTTTGTTGATTTGCAAGTACTGATATGGTGAAAACCTAAGCAGTTTATGCAAAATGTGTGTTGACGTACTATGTCATTACGCGATTGAGTGTTTTGTTTTAGGAAATGGTCGCATTTAAATAGCGGGTGTGATAGTTGAGAGTTGCAAACTTTGCATGGTCGAGGCTGAGTAATAGTTTCTGACTTGCTTGACGTTTGAGGTTGAGAAACTTGAGGAACTGCAACTTGAGTACAGAATGTTTTTATTTTATTCATTTGCGGTGCGGGTTTAGTAAAATTTTGAGTGCGCGTGTTGTTATTATTATTAGTTTGAGAGCGAGACTGTGAGTGGAGTACTTGAAGTTTACTCTGTTCAGTTAAAAACTTTTTCAAGTTACTAAATTTAGGAATATCAATTTGTCTATGAGTCTGTTCGAATAGATCAATCATAGATTTATCCAATTTGCTTAAGGCAATATGTGTTATAATGAAATCTGATAAGTTATCAATTTTCAAGCGTTGTAAGGCTGCTTCAGCGGAACAAAAGTTGTCAAGTATATTATCTACAGACTGTCCAGTTTTTTGCTGCAACATTTGGTCTAGATAGATAGAAGCTTGTACCCTAGTATCTTGATATCTTGCTAGAAGAGCTTGCCATATGATTTCATAATTTTCTGAGGTAGCGGTTATTCCGGAACAAACATTGAGTGCTTTTCCGCTGAGACATCCTATAAGGTACTGGACCTTTTCAGCATTTGTTAAGCGAGTGTTAGTGTGTATAACACTGCGGAAATTTTCATAGAAGACTGGCCACTTAGTAGGTGTACCATCGAACCCTATGAGTTGAAGCGGGGGTAACTTAGTATTAAAGTTATTATTTTTCTTTTGGTCCTCAAGCTCTTGCTTCAGTATGGTTTCCTTTTGTTTAATGTAACAATATAACTCGTCAAATGTATTTAAAATACTAAAACTCGGCTGAGCCTCAGGATTTTCTTTGAGTTGTTCAATCAAAAGTTTATCTACTGTTTCTATATAATCTAAACGGGTTTTATCTACTGATTGAGCTCTTGCTAAAAACTGCGTGCGAGAAACATCGTCGGAAACCATTAAGCTTAAGTTATAGACTTCTTGAATTATTTGAAACAGAAATTGTTTTTTATGTTCGAGAAAAGTAATTATGACATCTTCGTCGCTTGTACCAGCTTCATTTTTCTTTCCACCACCCATCTTTTGCGAAAAGTTAGTTTAAAATAGTTATCAATATGCGTAATTAGTTGAATAATAAAAGTGCGGTGAGCGGCGAATAAGTATTTAATGATTTTAAAATGGCGGGTAGGTGTAGGTATATATGGTGCAAGCGGCGAACAACTTTTTACATTTAATTATGCGAAATATGCGAGTTTTACCAAAAATCTTATACTTTTAAACGAGCAATTCTTGTATATTTATTTATTTATTTATTTATTTATTTATTTATTTATTTATATATACCGACGATCTCGGAAACCGCTCTAACGATTTCGTTGAAATTTGTTATGTGGGGGTTTTCGGGGTGAAAAATCGATCTAGCGTAGCCTTAGATCCCGGAAAACGCGAATTTTCGAGTTTTCATGAGTTTTTCCTTCGCGTTTGTAAACGTAAAATATGGTCGTTAATTTCGCCGCGCGCGCATCGATTCCGCTTAGCTCAGTCGTACGAGGTCGGTCTAATGTACGCAGATAGATCGTAGGTGTCAGGGTTTCGAATCCCAGCAAGAAATTAAGTTTTTGTTTTTTGTCTTTTTTTTTGTTTTTGTATTTATAAGTTTTTTTTTATCTAAAGACGTGATATATTAAAATAGAACCGAGCGAAGCTCGGTCGCCCAGATATTAAGCTTTTAATTTTGAAGAATGAGTAAAATAACTGATGTTTAATAATAATTGAGTGTGAAATACTATTAAATAAGCGTGATGCGAAACAATTAAATGCGAAGTCACGTTGTGCGTTTGTAACAAATATGTGAGGAAATTATATATTTTTGAGCGTGAGTTAATGTAAATATGAGCGAAATAATGAAATATATGTATAGGGAGGATCAGGGTCGTAAGGATCAACACTTGGAGCAGCCGGGACTCACCTTCTTCAATAGCTCGATGTCCGCCACTCCAATTTTTGAGTTATTTTCAACACAGTTCGGTGATCTTGATTGAAACTTATGCACGTGACGTCACTTGTGGGAGCGCTCCCTTTTTTTCAACAATTTTGAGTTTTTAAACTTGAATATAAACTTTTGGAAGCGTCCGCGGCGGTCGTTGTCTTTCACACTGACGTTTGTAGGTGAGGTGAGGTGGGGGAAGGAATGGATATTGCCATACATAAAAAATATATTAAAAAAAAAGGATGCGTTCGAGTAGTGTGTATGTATGTGGGTTATTAAAGTAAATATCTGGGCAACCGAGCTTCGCTCGGTTCTGTTTCGTATCCTTGACATGTGTCGCCATCTAGTTCAAAAATGAATAGTACCTACATCGAGCGAAAGAATTCTCAGCCTTAACAACACAACTACTCCACACGAGATGGCGCGCATTTCGCCACAAAAACTCAAATAGTGTATTTTCTATTCGTTTTAGCCTTGACCTGTGTCGCCATCTAGTGTTTGCAATAAATAGTACTTACATATATCGACCGAAAGAATTCTGTCTTAACAGTACAACTACTGCACACGAGATGGCGCGCGAATAAAAACGCATGAAAACTCGAAAATTCGCGTTTTCCGGGACCTAAGGATAAGTTAGACCGATTTTTCACCCCCAAAAACCCCCACATAACAAATTTCTGCGGAATCGTTAGAGCGGTTTCCGAGATCGTCAGTGTAAATAAATATATATATAAATAAATAAATAAATAAATAAATAAATATACAAGAATTGCTCGTTTAAAAGTATAAGATATGAAAATAATTAGAAATGTAATAAATATTCACAATGGCGTAGCCAGTCAACAAATGGATAAAGAAGTATCCTTGTCGTACTTACGTCGGAAACAACTCAACAATATACTGATAATTTCAGTGTAATCGATAGTCGATAGAATTTAACGTTCCAACTCTATTGACGTTTGATTTTTGCCATGAGCAATTCCGCCCTCTGCTTATGACTGACTTCACTCTGACTCCAGTTATGAGCGTAACCGTAGTCTGGTCAGGTCGCTTCTGATGTTGGCTGACTTATTTGAGACGCCCATAAATACTAGGTACCTAATAGTGTTTCCTTTAGATTTTGACACACTCAGTTACCTTGATTCAGTGGGGTGTGTAATGATTAGTATAACTTTTTTTGGTATAATAACATTTGATATAACAACATTTCGTATATATTTAAAGGATATAATCACTCATTTGACATAATTAACATTTGGTATAACCACAAAATATCTACTTTTATTTTGTATAATCATTATTTCGTATAACACTTATTTATAATAACCGTTATATGGTATAACTATCTATTGATATACGACTAGTATAATATAACTAGCAAACAGTATAAAACATTTCATGAATTAATTTTATTCTTTTTTGAAGGGATCACAGTTCTAACCTAACTAACCTATTTTTCTGATAGCAGTAGGTACATATGTTTAAGTGTTACAGTTCTAACCTAACCTATTTTTCTAGTAGCAGGGCGTTGTGTGTAGGGGGTCACGGTTCTAACGTAATCTACTTACCAGAGTAAATGATGGATCTAATTTATTGTACAATTGTTTTTTATTTTAACTGTGCTTTAGAAAGAATTTGTGTTATACAATTTATTTATTATAGGAAATAAGCATTATACACAAAGTATGTTATAATAAATGTTATTCGAAAAAATGATCATTATATTAAATGAGAATTATACAATTTGTTAGTATATTATTTGTTATTATATGATTCAATAATTATATCAAATGATCGTTATAACGACTAAAAATATATCAAAAAAAGTTATATCGATCGATACGCACCCGATTCGGTGATGGCAGGTGGACCAAAATGTTGACCGAATGGTGGCCGCTATCGGATGTAAGAAGCGCCTGGCATCCGTTGGCTCGTTGGGTGGACGACATTCGAAAAACTGCGGGGCACTTCTGGATGAGATTAGCCCAGGACCGGGATAAGTGGCGTACACGAAGGGAGGCCTATGCTCAGCAGTGGGCGATTAATGGCTGAAATGATGAATGTACCTTGATTCTGGACTCCACAGTCATGAGTGTAAACATGGTCTGCATATCGATGAGTGCCTGTCGCACCTCGCGGTACACGGAGCCAAGGAAACCGAGAGGGATGGACAGCTGGAAAAGCAGGCCGTTCACCATGACTAGGTCGCCAACTGTCATGTTGCCTGCCAAAGTTGAAAAAACATTTTTTTTAATTACTTTTAGATTAGTAATTTACAGCCTGCTGTACATAGGATTATAACAAAATTTTACAAAGGAACTTAAATACTTTACAAAAGATGTACAAAGAAAGATGAATAAATCTAAGAAATGTTGTAAATACTGTGTGCGTTCCAGCAGGACAAAAGGCTAAGGCTAACGGCCCAGCCACGACATTGGTCTAAGCGCGACAGCGGTGAGCGGCAGCCATACGTACGAATGAAAAGCCCCATCGCTGTCTCACTCCACTGTATGGCCACCGCTCACCGCTGTCGCGCTTAAACCAATGTCGTGGCCAGGCCGTTAATCACGGTAGGTATTTTTAGTTTGAACTATATATCCTATACATATCGCCGGTTTATGTCCTATGGGTAGGACAAATGTAAGCACTGCTAAAGAGATCTAGGTCGTATTTATCTGTTAACACAGATGGTGGAAGCGCATTCCATACCTTTGCGTTCCGCATCATAAAAGATGAGGCAAATCGTCTTGTGCTGACAAATGGAATATGGAATGGAATTTACCTTTAACGATCTCATTGGCGGCCAGTA
This sequence comes from Leguminivora glycinivorella, assembly GCF_023078275.1. Classification (NCBI taxonomy): domain Eukaryota; kingdom Metazoa; phylum Arthropoda; class Insecta; order Lepidoptera; family Tortricidae; genus Leguminivora; species Leguminivora glycinivorella. The sequence continues at coordinate 17,258,871 of NC_062975.1, forward strand.
TCATGATCATGCTGAGCCCGCCGCTGAATATCGCGTGCTGCCCGAAGTTGAGCGCCGCGAGGCTCGAGGCCGTCTTGAGGGACGCCGCCTCGTATTTCTGGAGGCTCTTGTCGTATTTCTCTAACTCGTATTTTTCGTTGTTGAAGTACTGTAATGGTAAAAGTATTTTTAAGGAAATAAATGGAAGAAAGAAAAATGATTTCTGCGGTTTACAAAATATCATGATGATAGGGAATATTTCGTAAACCTCTGAATCGATGCATTGTTGAGCATATCGGATTATAGCTAAGGCAACTACGGAATAGGCGAAACGACTAAAAAAACTAATTAGTCCGTCAGTTAGATTATCAAAGAATTTTAGACACGTATTTTTTATTTTTTTTTCGTAAACGAAAATGACGACGGTACAGTGCGTTGAAGTTTCGCGTGACGTCACGCCTAGGTACAATTTTTACTTAGAAGTGACGTCACAAGCCCCCACTCCGGAACTTTGATGCTCTATATCTTTGTATTTTTAACCGACTTCAAAAAAAGGAGGAGGTTCTCAATTCGACAGATTTTTTTGTATGTATGTTACTCGATATCTCCGAGAATCGTAGACCGATTTTCAAATTTTTTTTGATCGAACGGGTATAACCCCGAGATGGTCCCATTGGCACCAAGTCGGGGTCTGATGATGGGATCTTGGAGAAATCGAGGGAACTCTTCAAATGTTATAGGCACATGTAATTTTTTTTAACCGACTTCAAAAAAGGAGGAGGTTCTCAATTCGGCTGTTTTTTTTTTGTATGTATGTTACTCGATATCTCCGAGAATTGTGGACCGATTTTCAATTTTTTTTTTGTTTAGTGTATTTTTCAAAGGTACACCAGTATTTACGCCTGATGGTATTGTTCTTCTTTACTGACAGACTTGTTTGACAGTTTATATAAATTCATTTAATGCTATCTTTAGGCCTCGCTTACCTTAACAGTTTCGTAGTTGATAAGAGAGTCGATGGCTTTGTTGCCAGCCTCGTTCTCAGCTTTGTTCATGTGGACGCGGAATTTCGTGCGCCACTGTGTGATCGCGAGCGTGAACGCTGCGTAAACGCCGACGCAACCGAACGCGAGACCTGTTTACAAAATTTAAATTAAAAAGAGGCAAATTTCTGCCTTGGACTGAGAGTTGCACTCATCGCCTCAGAGGCGCGCGATGAGTTCAGCATAAGGAGAAGTCAGCCTAAGGCCTGATTTAGACGTCGTGCGAACTCGAAGCCAGACAGACAAACAGACAGACAAACAGGTGCGAAGACGTCAAACTTATAACACCCCGTCATTTTTGCGTCGGGGGTTAAAAAGCTTGCAAGTTACCTGTAAACGCAATGCCTCCTTTCAACCCCAATATTGAGGAGACCAGCGTCAGCTCGAAGATGGTAGGCACGATGTTAAACACCATGGCTGAGAGCACGAAGTTAATGGCGCGAGAGCCTCGGTCGATCGTCTGTCAACAATGTTTTAAAATAAAATATTCCAGAAAGTAATTGCGAAATAAATGACTGACGTTTTGAGCAAAAACAAGCGAAGGCGGGTCCACACAGAGCGAGCCATGTTGCGAAGTATAGTAATGACTTAGCACGGCAAACGGTCAATGCAGATCGGCCGCGGCACGTCTACGTTGGACTTTTGACGCGCGAGCACATTGCCTCGCTCTGTGTGGACTTGTCTAGTCAATAATTATCATATAGTCATGCAATTGGCAAAAGTATTTTTTGCGTTAGCATTTATCTAAAGAATTATTTTTCAAATAAAAACGAAAGAGCATTTTCATTTCTGGCAATCTCATTCAAGAAACAAACATGGCGACCCTGCCAATGGAGTCTTGAATTGGCGATGTTTTTACAAGGTACCTAACTTAAGGGTCACAGATGAGACTTTAGATGGCGCGCCAGGCTAAGATCCAAGTTATTTGTTGTGATGTATGAATACTTTATACTAGTGCAGGAAGATTTAAAGTCGTGTATTTAAGTGAACACATTTTACATAAGGTTTAAAATAAATTAACAGTGTCAACGTTGGAAAAGTCGGATAAAATCGATGATTGCACCTTAGATAGCGCCCCGGTCTGTCGGCCCAAATGAAAGCTGAGATCCAGGTTGTGTATGTGAGTGAACACATTGCAGGCGAGTCGGCGAATCGAGTGTTGCGCTACCTTCGCGAACACTGCGTTACGGAGCTCGTTGAAACCCGCTGCCGTTGCTCGGGCAATGCCGTCTGGAATTAGGTAGTTTTTGAATTATTTGCACCAGTATTATCACTGTTATTCAATTGAAAAACGAGAAGTTCAATATGCGGGTCTACCGCAGAGAAGTATTGCGATTCAATGTCCCCGCGCAGCAAACGGCCAATGTAGACGTAACTCGATGACATTGGTCACTTGGCCGTAGAAATCGCGCGCGCTTTTACGGCCCGGTCACGACATTGGTCTAAGCCCGACAGCGGTGAGCGTTAGCCATACGTGAGCGACGACGAACCCTACATTGAGCGTGGTCCGACACGCTCTTGGCCGCTTTTTACAGCCATGATTTGGTTGACCGTCTATATACTCGTATTCACAATAACATTGGAAATGTACTCACATCCAAGAAGTAAACTGAAAGCCGTAGTCCCCAACGCCTGCGGAACCGTCGCCATTCCCAACAAGGCGTCTCCAGACGTCACCGTGGCCGCGTTCACTTCGTCCACGGCGTATTTGAATAGGAAAGGGACGGTCACATTCATTATCTTCGCTCCGAAGAGGAGGGAGAGGGACAGCATGACGCGGTTGCGGATGGCGGCGTTATCCTGAAATTTAAGGTTATTATATAGCTCAAAATACTAGGGCCTGTAGCAGTCAAAATTCTAAACAATTCAGCTATCGGAAATCAAACTATTCATAATATTAATGCGAAAGTAGGTAAGTCATGTAGGACATTATGTAGATTTTATTCCAGAAATTACTTTTTACGGGCGCAAAAGTTAAGGAGCGTGGTTTTTAAGGGGATCAACAAAACAAGATTTGATAAAAAAAGATGCCAAATTACTAATTCTGGGCAAAAACATCTTTTTATCAGTTCTCTTTTATATTATTAATATCACAAAATATGACTCACCTGAGGCCATATATACGCCAGCATGCCCCTGATCATATCCGCACCAGAGACCGGCTTCGCATCCCCCAGGTTTATATCTTCCCGGGACAAAACAGAGGCACCTGGGTGAAAGCAGTCTCTCTTTTGGATACCTAGGGCGGAAAGTAAAGGATTGGATAGGCTGGTCGGGAAGCTTGCTTTGTCCTATTTAGATTTTTCTGTATATTTTAGAACTCCAGAGTTCTTAAGTGGAATTTTAAAGTATATGATTTGTAGTTATGCACATTTTTCTGAGTTTGCAGTTAGTCATAACTGTAAATTAATGCTGCCAATTCTATTCTGAATGAAAAATGTGGTATGTTTAGATGTCACAGACTGCACTTGTGTTATAATAAATGTCAAACTTCATTAAAATAATTACATTTACACCTTTCACAATCCGTGCTATCAAATTCATTGCTAACTCAGCTTGGTCCTGTCTCTAAGCGATATGCAAAGCTACAGATGCCGGAACAGTGACCTGCAGCCCAACTCCAGGGAACTGGGCTGAATGAACACAACAAGTGATCAACAGCCCGCCTGCCTCCGACTGGGCGTCCCTACACTACATCTACAACTAACAACTACCTTTAACGATATTTGTATAAAAATCAAGTCTAAATGAAAAAGAAATAGAAATTCTGATGGACACTAAATGAAGCATAGCATAGAGCAAACTATAAGGGTTAATAGGACAGGCTAAGGGTTATTGGACATACATGGAGGGATAACAGGTAACGGGTGCAGGTAGCAGGATAAAGAGCTGCATTCTACCAGGTTATTAATAACACAAATGTTGGGAACTTAAACACAAGTAGATTTTTAAGTGCAAGTGAAATTAGAAACACTATAATTTATTTGTGAATACATAGTGGATTATTTATACTGTTTTTATAGCTTTGTTTTTTTTGTATCACATAAAAACATAGAATACCAAACAATAAGTCACTTTAATTACTTAAAACATTTCAAACTACACTTTAAAATATATTAGTTTTTTTTTTATAAATCATCTTCTTGCCACTTTATAATTAATCTACATATGTATACATGTAATTCAAGTATTTTTTTTTTAATAAATGGGCTTACTCTTGAATAAGTTATGAATAATAAAGGTAAATATTAATTTTGACTGTGGAAATAAAACCAGACATTAATGTGAAACAAAAGCTGCAACATATACAAAACAATATGAATAACAGGAAGCACAAAATGCAGGCATCTAAATTAAAAAAAAAATAAAGTATCAGCAAAAATAATATTTTCACATTTCTTTAAATAAGTATCATTCCTTCTATTTCATTTATCCATGCTAAATAATGACTATACAAAAATATACATATTATTACTACAGTAATGATAACAAGCCAGATAATTTAGAGTAGAATCATCTTTTGCCCTTAATATCATTTCATTAGCATGTTAAGTTGTAAATAATACTTCAGCAATTCAAGAACTAAAGTCAAAACTTTTTTTTAATTTAATGTAATAATGTAACATTGTGTACACACTCAATACAACTTGTTAGTTATTATCAGTTTGCATTGTTGATGTTGTACACTCCTAGGTTAAGTTAATATTGGATTCATCTAGAAGTAACCATTAGTCATTCACAATATTTATAAAATTGGTACTTTGATAATAGCATATCACAATATTTGGCGGAATTGAAAGCAAGGTCAAGTTTAATAGGTTATATAAGTGTCAAAACACGACGAAAATCAATTAGAGATGTCTCAAAAAATTGTTATTTACTGGAATTAATCAGTCACGTTATCAACCCGCAGTAACATACTTACCAACTGGAATTTTTCCCGCTTTCGGTTTGTTTGCCAACACCACTGCCAGTACGTTTTTAGCAGCGTCCGGGCCTCCAACATTGCTTGGGGGTTGCGTGCTGTGAAACTGTAATAACAACTAAAAATTAAGATGGTATTTAACGTTAAAAACTCGAAAATACTTTAAGAGAACACATTAAAAACGAGATCGAAAGCATTACATGGATTAAGATAATGTACTCACCCTAAAATGACTAGTAACCGCATATTGTTTGCATATGTGATTGAACTGTGGTTTATTTAAAATTATAAATTTTGTACTACATAACGAATTTCTAAATCTAACATGGTTTTTGATAATATTAGGGAATTTTGTATTTGATATCAGCGCAGCCGCCATGATTACCAACTGACAATGACATTGACAATTACAAATCACAACATACAAAATTGACATTGACAGTATGAATATGTTGCCCCAAGGTAAAATAAAAGAAAGTACAATAATAATGGTCAGCCATAATAATGTTAAACCTTACATTATTAGATAAAGGCTTATTAGACCCACACGTTGGAACCGGCTCACGGCAACGACCGTAAGAAATTCTTTGTCTCAAATGACTCAAATTGCCAATTTTTCACATTTCAAATATTGCTAACAATGTTGCTGGCAGTTAGTCGAATTGGAAAAAGGCGGGAAAACGACAGTTCTTTTAAAAATATATTAAGACAAGATGTAAGACATGGCCGCTGTACCGGCCTTCCACCAACCCCTTGGCCATTGTGTAGAACGTAAGTTGGCTTGGCGCTTGCGCTTGCCGGCCAACCGATCGAATCGGTTTTTTGTCCACACATCAAAGGATCTTGGCGCCAATGGCCAACTGGTTTACGTTGGCGCTTCATTCAGACTTCAGAGAGGACAGTAGATTATTTACGAAAATAATAAGTTTATCTAAGAAAATAGTGTAGATTTTAGGAAAAAAATAACCTTGCAAATGTTTAATGTATTTCTAAAAAAGATAAATGTTTTATCAGAATATTCAAAAAATTATTTGTTTTAAAACGGGGTATTATTTTTTAATAAGAACGTCTGTGAGATTTCCTAGTAAGACTTTCATGAAGAGCCAATGCTGATTGGTTCGCCAATGTGTAAACAGCGGCTCTTATCTTGGCCATTTCACAAAGGGCTGATGGAACATTGCCGGGTTCTTGCGTTCTCGTGACAAATAGAATAATAATATACTATAAGTACCTATAAATTAGTAATTATTGTAATTGCCTAGGTCGAACTTCAATATTTCTGTTTAAAAGCCGTGGATAAAATTGTTAGTAATGATAATCCTTTCGATAGATAGAATACTTACTTTAATCTCGGTAGTTTGTTTCCTATCGATTCAGATATCTACATAGATTTATCTACAAAAAAATAGATAGGCAGGTATCTACAAAACTACAAAGATTACTGCAGCCTACACCGCATTGCTATTGTCAAATTGCGCCAAGGTTGTTCGATTACAATGTTTCAAATCCTATTGATTGACAGTTATCGGTTTCCTTGGCAACGGGTACACAACACTACTTCAATTACATTTTTTTCAAAACAAGCTCTTTTTGAGCTTTTTTTACACAATGTGTTGAAAATGGAGTGAAAGACATGTCCAGCTTAAGTCTGATACCTGAAGATAAGAGGAAAGAATTTCAAAGGTTGGTGCTTTTCAAATTGTAAAGAGGTCAGTTGGATAAATATTGTGTTCATACTGTAACGCTTGACTGAATAGCATAAGATGAGTAGAATATTATCTTCAATCAACCATGTCACTAAAGTTTACTGCTAATGTGGAATGGGGACACAGTTATGCGTTAGAGGGAGCTAGCAATATGGTGCTCTCATTTTACCTAACACTTTAAAAAACGTTTGTCCACTTTGAATAAATTTGGTCTTCAAATTTATAAAGAGAGGTTAATGCACTAAAATCATTTATGCCAGTATTATTGTCATTTAGGCCGGCAACAGACAGTGTTAAAATTCATAATCTGCGGGCCGATTTTTGAGTCTCACGCGTTCGAATTCAGAAAATTGTCACTGAACATAATAAGCAAGTCACCGTTTTCAACCGGTATTTTACTGACAAAATCCCGTATGCGAGATTCAAAAATATCTGCATCTCTTTCTTGCATATACTTCTGTCTCAAAACTTGCAGCAATAACTTGCACATCTAAACTCAGCTTTAGACTGTCTGTTGCCGGCCTTGCCAGTAAATTTAATAAACTATCTCCTATGCTAATGACGAAGAAGAAGATCTCTGATGATCAGATTGTGCTATACAGTATGGGTAATTAAGCTGCCCAAATCTATTGAACTACGAGTGGAGGCCTGTCCTCAGATTTGGGACTGGGGAATAATAAAAATAAAATCCAAGTATGTTCACAAACTTAATACATTTATTTGAAAACTGTGAGTCGCTTCCGTAAGCAGTTTCGAACCCATTTACACTTAAAAACCAGCTTACAAAAGTATTCAAAGTTACCGTAAGCTGCTTTCAAAGAGTGTTTACATTCAAAAGTTGGCATAAGTCGCTTACGTACCTAAGCTGTATAAAATTACAGGTGTAAATAAAAAAGAGGTTACAGGTGTAAATAAGGTTTTGTCCTTTGAAAAGAGGGGTGAAATTTATTCTTTTTAAATTGTCAGTCCGCCAACTGACCATTTTTTGAGATATATAAAAAACTCGCAAGTTCAGGATTTTCGCTTCGCTCGTGGTTCACTAATGAATTCCATCAGAACCTTTGCCCCCTTGTACCATTACTAATGAATCATAGAACCCGTACCAATTAATGAGTCATCATCATCCTCCTTGCGTTAACCCGGCATTTGCCACGGCTCATGGGAGCCTGGGGTCCGCTTTGACAACTAATCCCAAGATTTGGCGTAGGCACTAGTTTTTATGAAAGCGACTGCCATCTGACCTTCCAACCCGAAGGGTAAACTAGACGTGTATCTGTATGTACCATGTAATATTAGTAGTTAAAAGCGCATTTTATCTTAAATTATGTTTTCACCACACCAACTGGTAAAGACTCTCTTTGCTATTTCGGAAATAGGTATACAGAAAAGTTGCATTTTTCAACAAGAGTGCAAAGTAATTTGCACCTACTCTTGCACCTACGTTGTGCCTATTCTTTATTTTTACAAGCTTAATTCAACTCGCCTTGTTAGTATGTTAGTTTGCGTCAAAACGTAGAAGCTAAATTTGACCCACTTCCCGGTTTCCGATTGAGCTGAAATTTTGCACACATATGTAAATCACGTGACAAGGCAATATTATGGTATCATGCAGCTGATCTGATGATGGAACAGAAAGGTGGTCATAGGAACTCTGTCATGAAACGTCGTATCCCATCGAGTAAGGGGTTTTTAGAAACGTCTCGGAGAGCAGTAGATGACTGTTGAATGAAAGGTACAGTCGGCGATAAAAGCTTGTGCCAAAAATGAAATTTTTGCAAAACACTTATTATTATTTGCTAGAAGGAAAGCTATTATGTTCTTTTATATGTATATTAAATGGTACCAGATTTATTTAGAATATAATTCCAGGGGACACTTTTTGAGTCAACACGACGCTTAAGCAGCGAATGGTGATAAAATAGTGAAATTTGTGCGAAACGTCAATTATACTAGCTTCTACGTGAAACATATACAAACGCGTAGATATTCAACAAAAAAGTTTTATAAAATTCTTTCTCGGTGACATAAAAAAGTTGACCCACCCAGGTACTTGACCGGCAAGACTTGACACTTGATAGGCAAGCATGGTCGCGCGATAAATGATATAATATCAGGCCGTGCCCATCGCACTTACATACAATAGTGCGAAAGGGACGGTCTGATATACATTATATCATTTATCGCGCGACCTACCTGCCATATTACAAAAATCTAAAATACATATACATTCATATGAAGAAGTTCCTAATATGATCCACTTTGAGCTTCAAATGGAATATGTAAAGTGGGTCATATATTTTTGTCAATTTCCTTCTTTAGACGGCGAAAGGTTTAATAAGCATAAGTTATGTTTGAGCCAAGTTTGAATGGTGTGGCATTGGTGCCTGGAAAGATATATGTTTAGATATCATTTTCGAAGGCGAACTTACAGGGATCTCTTCCAGTCAACATTTGAGCAAATTTAGAGGAAAACACGGAAAAACTATTACCTAAAACATGAAAGATAAACGAACACCATAAATATACATCAAGCAAAAAATACTTTCATATTGAAAATGAGAAATATTGTTACCAATCCAAAAACATGAGAAGCATCTGATTTTCGCAATTATAGAAACGTTTCGACGAGGCCTCCCGCGAATACCGAAGCACACCGAAGTCCGAAAATTGTTGGCATCTTTCTCTGTCATTCTTTAGTTGGAGGTAAAGATAAAGATGCTCGTAATTTAATTTACAAATTTTATCGAACTGCGGTATTCCCGGTAGGCCCTCCAGTTTTCGTCATTTTGATATTCGGTCCTGCGCGCGGGTTAAAATTTCGTTTACTCAGACCTCGGGCTGTAGACACTCACTGCAAAATTTTGCTGTCTACGCTAATTTACTCGTGAATGGTAATTCCATCCTTATAATTTTCCAATAATTATGGATAGGCTGTTAATTCGAGAGAGATCGAGTTAACAAGTTGCCGACGCGGCACGCTGGCTTATCATTACAACTTCTTAAACGAAAACCATTAAAACTGTAGACTCCGAATGTCAATGTTTCTATCGAGTTTCTAGGTCACTTTATACTGGTTGTGTAGTAAGGAATTGAGTTAGTCACTAGAGGACCGACGGGTATGTCGCATGATCAGCGGGTACTCAGAATAATAATAAGGGTAGGCTCTTATGTATCGATACTGTAGGGTGGCTAGATATTGGCTGAGCTATATGTAACGTGAGGGTAGGTAGGTTATTTTCTAAAAGCGTTTATTTCTTGAGTATAGGGTAGTGTTACATTAGTTTGAGTGGTAGTTCGAGAAATCATAATAATACGTCAATCAAGTCGTGGGTACCGAAGAAGAAGGACATTCCATACTGGCGCTTGCACTTTCAAGTAAGGATTTGACTTATCTGGCTAAGACGTTTATGTTAACAATTGACTATTTTACATTTACTTTTGTTGTTAATTATATTCAGTCATTTATAAATTATAGATTGGTTATCACGATTTGTTAAAAAACATCCACTAACATACATAAAACATGAAATTAAATTTGGGCGGTGATAGCTTCATCAGTTTTAGTAGTAGCAGCTATCAACGACCCATAGGTCGGTAATGACTATAACGTCATGTTAAGTTTTTTCTTTCTTTTACAATATTATTCTTTAGAAACATAAGTATGTTTATAGATTATTTGAGACCCAAATAATAGTTTTTTTCAAAAAGCTATTAAGACATACACATTTGTACTTAGTTTTCTTCTTTTGACGTTGTAAATCTTACTAAAATAAGAATATTTTGGAAAACGGATATTGTGTAAGACATTGTTTGTGAAGGAGTTTTACCCATAAAAACTGATTTTATGTCAAAATTTTTGAATATCACGTAATAACAAAGTGTTTAGTAGCCACAACAATAATAAAATAACAATAATAATGTTGTTTAATATGGGTCGGTCATACATTTTACGTTAGTGCTTACATATTCTTTCAACGACTCATAGAAATCGCTATTACAAACCATGAGAAGGTATGACCGATCGTTCCTAAATAAGTAGGTTATAATATTAAGGACATTATTAAAGCCATACAATTATTACAAACATACAAGTTTTAATAAAAATGTGGCTTTGGTACCAAGAAGAGTTGCCTAATACAGCCTCTTGGGTTGTGCCTCTCTTGCAGCACTGTTGGAAAAAATATCACGACAAAAGTTACATTTGTTTTACAAGGGGGCAAATTTGTTGTTTAACCGCACGTACAAATATTGATACCTACTATCTAATAATGATACTCGAGCAAGCTAAAGACTTCAATATTGATCCATGAGCGTAGTGAGTGGTTCAGAATGTAGCATCTGAGGGTTGCGAGGGTTTCAAGATACGAAGGTTAAACAAACTTTGCCACCGAGTAATTTATAAAAAAAAATCTCACACAAATGCGAACAAATTAATGGCTGTTAAACATCAAACTAAATTTAATGAAATCCATCAATTAATTCATTACCAAATTTCAATTTTATGACAATGCTGAACATGTTTTTAATAAATTACCCGTTACCTGTGGACTATGCCACTATACTAGGTGTTGCTGTACTGTGTACTCGCTGGGCGTTCAGGTAATTACTCATACTTATAACACAATCGGTAATAGCTGCTTAAAAATCGTTGATAGCTTCATATGCATTTTTATGGGTCGCTAATGGTAGCAATCGACTCAGTAATTTAAAAATAGATTTTTAATATCATAATGTTTAATTTGAGTACAAGTAACACAATATTTACCTTTTTTAATTATCATAGTATCACATATAATAGGAAAATAAAATGTTTGAACAACGTGTATATTTAATAATTAGACCCGATTGTAAAATTGCCTTAAGGGGGGCGTTAATAGCTGCGTTTACCCTATACCATAACGGCTCAGCCACGACTGTGAGCGCCGTGAGCGGCGGCCATACATTGGAGCGAGACACAGCGATGGGACTTTTCATTCGCACGTATGGCTGCCGCTCACCGCTGTCGCGTTTATAGACCAACGTCGTGGCTGGGCCGTAAGAGCTGTAAAACTGGCTAACCTAACCACAATAGTGAACCGATTTTCATGAAACATGGCTAAGAACACTCTCGACTAATTCAGCATTCAAGGAAAAAAAACGAAATCTAAATCGGTTTATCCGTTCGGGAGCTACGATGCCACAGACAGACACACACACAAACAGACAGACAGACAGACAAACAGATAGACAGACAGACACGTCAAATTTATAACACACCCCGTCGTTTTTGCGTCGGGGGTTAAAATGATTTGTGGTCGCTTCACACAGTAATTTATGAGAAAATTACCGGACTATTCTTAATTAGGGCTAGTTTTTCCTAAGGAGGGTGATAAGGTGGCCGTCGGTTTCGTAAACACATGTGCTTTACTTATCTAACCGCCGATTCCTTGGGTAAGTTTCTTTAACGCGAGGAAATATATTACGATACAAGTGCGGAAAAGACGAAATTGGAAACGAGTGGAGATCAATAAAACACGACCGAAGATAGTCTTCTAGATAGTAGTCTAGATAGTCACGTGTATTCGTACGATGTTTTACAGTACATACTTAATAGCTCTATAAAGTTTCCACATGACAGGAAAAATATTACTTTGCGCGCTGTGGGCAAAAAAACAGAATTGTGACCCGAATCCCGATACTTAGTCAGATTTTCTGTTCGTAGTAGCTTGTTTTTTTTTTCTAAACGCCTTGTTATCGGCTCGTAGCCCGTGGCACTGAATATGCAAAAGTTTGCCTTGTTTTAAGCTAGAGGACAAAAAAAAATTGAAAATTGAGTTAGTGTTATTTTAATTATATTTTTTTGAAAGACATGTATAAAGCAAAAAAAAAACTCAAAAATCATCTGTCAACGTAAATGTTTTCGGTACAACCTGTCTTTACCATTAGCCATTACGCTATTGGACTAAGAGCCCCAGACCTTCCTCATTTTCTCAAGGATTCATGAAACTTAGATAATGTAGAGTTCGTATCGACGTTTTATGTCTGCATATTTAGCTAGTGCGGCCTGTCGGCCATTTTTTGGCTATAAGGTTTAAAAAAAAAACACTAACTTTCATTAATTTCTCAAGGCTAATTTTTATATAATATGTGTTAGAATATAGTGTTAGGTTGGGAATTGATAATCATCATTTCCTAACCATTTGCGCCGGCTGCAGCTTGAGAAATCAGGATAAGTTAGAGAGACTTTCAAGCGTCTGATAAAAGTCAGAAAATTTTGATTATGAAATCCTTACAGTCTTTTCTAACACATACAAATAATCAGCCTTGAGAATTTAAGGAAAGATAGTGTTTATTAAAAAAATCTTATAGCACAAAAATGACCGACGGGCCGAAGTAGGTTATATGCAGACATTAAACGTCGATATGAACTCTACATTATCCCAAAGTTTCATCCTTGATAAAATGAGGAAGGTCTGTAGGCCTAGCACATGATGGCCGCGGGAGTATGTCGCCGCGAGATAGATGACACGTCTTTGTCTAATTGTATTAATGACATAAGGACAGGTAGTCTATCTCGCGGCGACATACTCCCGTGGCCATCATGTGCTAGGCCTGCTGGTGGCTGACTCTTAGTCCATATCGAGAAACGTATTCTGAAACGTCGTAAACGCAGGTTGCCCAAAAAATATTTACCATGCCCTTATAAATGCTATTTATAATTTTGTTGAATAACACCTTAATTTGTCAAGTGGGTTCGCTTTGCGCGAATTTTAGCGTTGTAAAGACATCATCACGTCACGGGTTTCCTCTATGGGTTTCCTGCTTGCCTCCTTTGTTCAGCGTACTTATAATGTGAACACAATTGGACCCTTCTGGAACAATTAGACTATACAACTAGGTATGTTGAGCAGTTAAGTACGGTCCCTTTAATTTTCAAATTGAGCAAAATATAGGCTACTTGACTCTTTTTTAAAGTTTGTCTTATATGATTAAGGATTAAGTACTGTCTAATTAACCGAAATAAAATATCACTATATTTTATTATGACCTAAAATAAGGCGAAAACAATACAGTCATGCTAATTTATAGATTATCTGTGCTATTTGAAAACAAGATTTTGTGACTTTTGAGTATGAGGCATAAAGTTAATTATGTCACTGATTTTATTGATATGAAGTAACGCCGTGTCCGCGCGACCGTCGCCATCACATCGTCTACTTCCATATCGATAGGTTTGATTTCGTATGCGTCGCATCGCTGTCGCGCGACCGTCGCGTGACCGTCGCCCACGCAAGCCACGGCGTAAGTTCGAATTCGATGACGTGACTACATCGCTGACAGCGTTTTCGGTGGCCAAAATAAATAAAAAATTACACACATTTTTAATCGAAACTACGTAGTCATCATACACTTTTAATACCCAAAATATATTTTAAATATTGGTTGTTTATGTCAAAAAAAAAAAAGGTTTCAGATTGGTTTGACCTACAGTTGAGCAAACATTAATAAGTAATATGGTGTATTTTTTTATTATAGGAATATATAGATACTATTTATTTACATGAACATATTTACATAATTACCTATATAAGAAACTAACTAAACCAAAAACCTAACTAATGTCTAAAATAGGCCCTTGTGGCACTGTACCAAGGATACTGACAATATTTCCTCGCTGCATCGCAATGCTGATACGTTGTATTGTGCGAGGAAGTCGCCAGCTCTTCGGTCACCAGTTACCTCAACCAGACAGAATAATAATATTATTTAGTTAATGTATTTAGCATATGAATTTGAGCAAAACAAAAATCTTAACAAACGGAAAAGAACAACCAATATATATACAAGAAGAGGCAATTGAATATGTGAAAGATTATATATATCTGGGTAAACAAATATCTTTTGAAAGCGACAGACATAAAACAGAACTAGATAGAAGAATCACTAAAACATGGTGCAAATTCTGGAGTCTAAAAGACATTTTGAAAAACCCTCTACCGATGCCACTGAAAAAAAAAAGTCATGGACACCTGCCTATTACCATGTCTCAGCTATGGATGCCAAACCTGGACCTACACAAAAGACATAAAACAAAAAATTAGAACCTGCCAGAGAGCACAAGAACGTACAATACTAAATATTAAAAAACTAGATAAAATTAAGAGCTCAAAAATAAGAGAAACAACTATGCTTGTAGACGCCCTCGAACATTGCATACACATGAAGTGGAAATGGGCAGGGCATATAGCTAGACTACCTAACACTAGATGGACCAAAAGAAGCACAACCTGGAAAGGACCACCTGGTAAACGAAACAGAGGACGACCACAGGCTAGATGGATAGATGACATAATAAAGCATGTCCCGAGAAATTGGCACACTGAAGCCCAAGATAGAGAGAGATGGCGCAAACTGGGAGAGGCCTTCACTCACGAAGAGGTCCGCTCGTTTAAATAAAGTATAACATATAGATGTAAGTAGTAATAAGTTAAAAATGAGGCGGAATAAAAGGCTTTTTTATTTTTATTTTATTTTATTAATGTATTTACCACAAATTTACGTAAAATAACTTTTCCCCTCACTAGCTCGGAAACACGTGTTTTGTCCTTTAATACCAGCGGGTAAAAACGCATTTTATCCACTAGTGGGTAAAGTAATTTGACCTTGAATAAAGTCAAATTAACTGCTTTAAAATTGATAAAAGTAGGTGAATCTAGCAATAAAGATGATTTACCACCTGTGGAACTACTGGAAGCAGTTTTAAACGCATTTTTTGCGTTGTAGTTTCCTCGCTATAGTAAGGGGAAAAGTTTTGTGTTACACTCGGGTGCAAATGTATTTTACTTCTCGTGTGTTAAAAAACTCGCAAGTTCAGGATTCTATTCTGGAACCACTCGCTTCGCTCGTGGTTCAACTATAGAATCCTTTCACTTGCTCGTTTTTCAATTCCACACTCGGCGTTAAAATACAACTTTGCCCCCTTGTATAACAAATAACTATTGCAGTTATTGGTAAAAGTGTAATCGCTGTTTAGTCATACTAGTTATGAAAAAAAGCTGCACTTTCGGATGGAAGCAAGCCGCTTTGCATGGTGATAGTAGACATCATAGTAAACGATTTTTTCCGAGGATATCGAAATTTCATCCCTTAGGAAGCCGAGCGTAGCGAGGTGTTTTATGAAAATTAAAAAAATTCTATCTTTTTATTGTATCGTCCGATTTGGACAAAACGAGACAGAAACATTATATTTTTCTTACAGTTAAAAGTATGCATAGGTAATAGACATCATAATAAACAATTTTTTACGAGGATATAAAAATTTCATTCCTTAGAAACCCTTAGAAAGACGATCCAATAAAAAAAAAACTGCCTTTTTTTTTTACACTGTTTTTTTTCTGTCTGTTTTTTTTTTACACATTCGATCAGGAAATAACTTTTTAAGTTATTTGGCGGTGTTAGAATGGTACGAGTATAACAATAAAATGTAACAAAATCCAACCAACATTATTTTTTAATTTTGACACTGTTGTTTTTCGATTTTAACTGTCAAACTTATATGACTGACAGATCATTAAATAAGGCTTTTTTAGAAGTATCATTTAGAGTGGTCCCTCCTTCAGAAACTAAAAAAAATTTTTTTTGAAATGTTGACTTACGTACTTTTTGCATATTATAGTTGGAGACTCAAATTTCTTCCAGGTTATAAGTACTATTTAGTTAACCAAAATGAAAAAAAGATTGTATGATAGAGTTTAGAGAAAAATCATATTTCATGAATTTGGTTTTTTTTTCTGCCAGCTGAACTGGGAATTTTTCAACAAAACTTTGCACAATCGCACTACTAAGTGTAAGTAACTATAGAAAAAAAACCAGCTCCTAATCATAAAGGGCACTTTTTGTTCCCTTATCCTGCTACGGCCTTTGGGACTCACTTTTTTCTTTACAATTACCAATAACATTCAACATTTTCTGCGCAAAGTGAGTGAAGGCAACAATGAACATTTTATATTGCCTGTATGATTTTGATTCACTGGGTTCAAATTCTTCTTATAAGTACTCATTATTAGCTTTTGCATATCGGTTACTACATTGAGATATCCCCTCTCTAATTACCCGACTTAATAAAAGCAACTTTTTCGAAGTCAGTTATTCTAGTTCAACAATTCAATTCAACACAAATAAAACACAGATAAGTATTTTTCATTGCAAATATTAATTACAGCAGCGATTAGACTTTTCAATTAAAATTATATTTTTTACGCTTACCAGATTCCGCAATTCCTTCGTTATTCCGTAAATAAGATTTTTCGCTTGCTGTACTTACTTACTTACTTTGTTGGCGCGACGACCCAAAGTGAGTCTTGGCCTCCAACACAAGAGCACGCCACTTTACGCGGTCCAGAGCGACCTCTCGCCAGCCCTCGTTAACGCCGAGTTCACGGAGATCTGCTTCCACTCTATCTGCCCAACGATATTTAGGATGGCCAGCGGGACGGCGTCCAGTTGGACAACCCAGATAGGCTCTCTTGACTGCCCGATCCTCACCCATCCTTATAAGATGGCCAAGCCAGCGGAGACGATGTGCCTTGGTCTCACGTATTATATTCGGTTCGGCTATAAGATGTTCAATTTCGGCATTTTTTCGGATTCTCCAACTGCCATCGTCTCTTTTCACGGGTCCCAGAATCTTCCTGAACACCTTACGTTCTGTTACTAGGAGGCTGTTTTCCTCCTTGAGTGTTAGTGTCCAAGCCTCACACCCATACATTAAAATGGGGCGGATCACGGTCTTATAGATCCGTAGTTTTGTGTGTCTACTAAGAAGCTTGGACACCAAGACCTTGTGGAGCGCAGCACTGCAGCGTAAGGTGTTTTGAGTTCGGATGTTGATTTCGTCCTCCCTTGTATGTGTATCAGTGACAGTGCAGCGAGGTATTTGAACTTGGAAACGCCCTTGTACGCGTTTTCGCCCACACGTAGGTTCTGCCTCTGGGCGCGACTGTCCCTGTACCGCTTCATATGGAGGTATTCCGTTTTCTCATGGTTGATTCTGAGACCCACTTTTGCTGCTTCTTGCTCCAAAATCCTTGCCGATAATGCCACCTCTTCACGGTTTTCCCCTAGCAAGGCCAGGTCATCCGCGTACCCTATCAGTCTATGCCTTCCATTCAGGTTTACTCCAACCTCAAGTGATACCAGTTTTCGAACCACATGTTCCAGGACCAAATTGAAAAGCATAGGAGACAGGGCATCGCCTTGTTTTAGACCGGTACTCACCGTGAAGTCGGTTGTCAGTGCGTTACCGACCCTTACGCGCATTTGGCTTTTACTAGTGGCTACTTGGATCATATCGACGAGTTTTCTGGGAATATGGAACTTTCTCAGAATGGAATACAGGGCGCCTCGGTCAATGCTGTCGTATGCTTTCGTGAAATCCACAAATAGCGAATGGAAGTTCTGAGCGTATTCCCATTTTTTCTCCATTATTTGATTAAGGAGGAAGATCTGGTCGATTGTGCTGCGGCTTTGACGAAACCCACACTGAAAATCGCTAAGGATTCTTTCCGCGTACGGTTCTAGCCTCTTTAATAGCACATACGACAAGACCTTGTACGCTGTAGGAAGCAGAGCAATCCCTCGGTAATTTGAACACTTCTTTCTGCAGCCTTTTTTGTGCACGGGGCAGATGACACCTGTATTCCATTCCTGGGGCTGCCGTTCTAGCTCCCAAATTTTGAGAATTAGCTCATAAAGCTTGGACTGGGCAGCACCACCGCCATACTTCCAGACCTCGGAAGGCAACGTATCAATACCCGGAGCTTTGTTGTTCTTTAGCCTCTTTATAGCACTGTGTACCTCCTCAAATGAAGGTTGTTCTACGTGCAGGCCCCAATTTCATATAGGTGACAGGTGCGACAATTGTCACAAAATATTACATATGTAGAATTATTAGTTTCACCACGCTGACAGGTGCGACAATTGTAGAATACAATTGTCACGATTAACCATAGGGATAAATGTATCAAATTATGAATAGTAGTTGACTCAAATGGCAATAAGTAAATTTATTTAATGGATATTTTTATGTTTATTGGCTGACTATAAATATAAATGCCTTTGTTAACTTCGATAAAACTTATTTAAAACTATTCATTACCTAAATCCTCTCCCACCATTATATAATTTTCTTCGGTAACATTATTTATGTGTATCAAGTAGGCATTTGTTATGTGTTAGTATTTTGTTTCAAAAACAATATTGCAGTATGGATATAATAAGAAAGATGACTATCTTAAAATTGATTTCCGACCGCAAATTCGTGTTATTTGATAAATTTGATAACAAATTAATATCCGCAATGAAAGTTAATACTTAAATATAAAGGAATAGCTCAACGTTTTATTGAAACGGGTGTATGGCAAAGAAATAAAAATATCTAAGATATATACCTAACTTGGCACTATACTAAGTATTTAATAAGTTTGAATTATTAAGATATATAAAATTTATTTCTTATAAACGTGAATAAAAGAAGAAGAAGTAAAATTGACCATTAGGTACTACAGTAAAAATATACAAATAAAAAATTAAACAAATTAAAACTATTCTAAACTAATAGTTAAAATGCTTAACTAAACTAAAAATATTTGAATTTGGAATTCGGTGTACCTAAATACGAAGGTAACTCGTTCATTTAAAAACGCTCAAATTAATTTGAGGGTATTTGTATAAAATAATATTAATGATAGCTACTTATGTAGTATTTTTTATGATACATAAGTTTACAAACACAATTTAGTATACATATTATTGTATTAACGCAGAGAAATCTCAAAAATATACCTAAGTACTAATAATGTTACGAAGGGGCCAATAGCGTTTACTAACAGCAACACATCGGTACACAGCATCGGTAGGCTTTATGCCCTTGTAATAAGGTACTATCATTGCGGCCGATGGTACAATGATATAAATAAATTGAGATATCCGTAGTTTGCTACAAATTTAATTTCATATTTACGTAGCATTATTGAAACTTATATCGACGGCGAAGTAACAGGAACTCCTAACTAAGTACGAAAACCTAAGTATATAGGTAGGAATTACTGTCACTATCATTAATAGTGTCACTATACCACTCGCATGGGCAGCCATTTTGAACAACGCGTATGTCAACCACAAATTACTACAATTGTCACACAATTCGACACATCTTAATCCTCCTGTCGAGATTCACCGACAATTCTACAAATATGTCGCCTAGAAATAATAATTATTGTTTCATAACATAATTGTAATACATACAATTGTAGCAAAATGCCTGTCATGTTTGTAAGCAATTCTATAGAAAATATTTTATAAAATTGTAATTTGTCACCTGTAATCGACAATTGTCGCTCGACATATGTCACTGACAATTGTAGGCTTTTTGAAATAGGGGCCAGGTCATTATCGTCCGTTGTCAGAGAGGTCTGCTCTTCTGCGGGAGGACAATTAAGCAGACGCTCGAAGTAATCCCGCCACATGCCTTCATTGACGTCATGTTAATAACGCGTCATTGACAACACGTGAAGTTACGAGGTTTCCACTGTCATCAAGGAGCATCTGTGTAGAGGGCTGGTAGCCTTTCTTGAAAGACCTCACCTCTTGGAAGAATTTTCGAGACTCTTGCGCTTTCATCAATACTTCCATACCCCTGACCAAGTTCTCGAGATGTTTTCTTTTCTCTCTTGATGACCCGTTTTGCCTCTTTCTGTAGTTGTTCATGATTTCTCTTCCATTGACTATTCTGTTCGGCCAGTGCTTTATAATGTCGCCTCTGTTCTATCACTCTTGTACACTCATCATTCCACCACTTCTTTTGTCTGCTTTTTGCCTTTCGTCCAAGTATTCTCAGCCCAGCTTCTTTAACGGTGGTTTTCATTACTTCCCAGTTTTTATCTATATCATCATCTATTGTAAGTCCTTTGAATCTATTACTTAACTCCAGTTGGAACTTTTCCTTTAACGTTGGGTCTTTTCAATTTTCAATGTTTATAATATTACTGCTGCTTTGGGTGTGTTGTTTACTTTCTACATTGATTTTTGCTCTTATTTTAATACACAATAGATAGTGGTCGCTGTCACAGTCTGCTCCTCTAAAAGTTCTCACATCCTGTATGGTGCTCTTGTGTCTAGAATCGATAACAACATGGTCAATCTGATTTACTGTGTAGCCGTTGGGAGACTTCCAGGTGCCTTTGTGTATGTCTTTGTGCGGAAACATTGTGCTTTTGATGACCATTGCCTTTGATGATGCAAAACTTATGAGTCTTACACCATTATTGTTCGAAGTATCATGTTTGCTGTACTTTCCTATCGTGGGCACAAACGCATCCTCACGTCCTACTTTGGCATTGAAATCGCCTAATAGTATTTTGATATCGAAGCTCGGCAATTGGTCGTATACGGATTCGAGGTGATCATAGAAAGCATCTTTCATTTCGTCATCGGATACTTCCGTAGGAGCATAAGCGTTTACAATTGAAATGTTACAAAATTTGCTTTTAATACGGATGACGCATATCCTATCGGAAACTGCGTCGAAGCGAATCACGTTGCCGACCAAGTTCTTCCTTACCATGAAACCAGTTCCAGATCTGTGTTGCCCAGCATCACTACCACTATAGAACAAAATTGAACTGTTATCAACATTGCATTCTCCCTGGCCAAGCCATCTGACCTCTTGAAGGGCAGCTATATCGACATCGTATCTGAGTAACTCCCTATTTACTTGGTACAGAGCGCCAGGCCTATAAAGAGAACGCACATTCCAAGAGGCTAATCGGATATCCTTAATGCCATGCCATTTGTCGTTAGTTTTGGGATCAGATCGTTTACTCTCTTGTGTCGGTTTCATAACAGGTTAGTTTTTCCGTGGGAGGGGAGTTAACCCGCCGCACAACCCCCATATGTTGGAGGACCACACCCATAATTTGTTAGCGAGTCCCTCGGACTTAGCTGGTAGCTAGCTACGCTGTACTACCAACCGTACTCCCAGGTACCCCTGAGAGCCGCTCCTTTACGCAGTTAGGGCCAGCGAAAGTAAGGTTTGTGACTAATCAACGGTGATATATAGACCTGTCACAGTATAATCCCTTAGTCGGCTTTTACGACACCTAAGGAGGAGATAGGGAGGCGCTATTCTTAACCGGCAACCCCACGGCAATATAATGTAACTCAAAATGAACGTGATACAAGATATTTTAAGCAATATGTGAATAAAATGAATATTAGCATGGAAAGGAACGTATTTTGCAGCCAACAGGCTACCCTATGTTCGTTGAACTACCTGTTTAAATAATAAGTAGTGTAGCTTCAGATTTCCACGAGGTTATCATAAAACATTTTCAAAAAGAAATGCAAAGAAGTAAAATCGTAATCTCACCAACAAACAGTTACTGTAAAGTTATTTTACATTAGTTTGTGGTAAATAATGTATGTTAAGATTAAATAATTTAATTATTGTATGCTCAACTGTAGACAGAATATGTAATATGTATGTAACTATTTATAAGTCACATGTTTAAAATATAATTTCAATAAAACTCTATAGTAGACATGTTTTTTTATTTATAAATACGTATAGTACCATAGTTCAAGGGGGTTTTGGGACACAAAATAAGAGAAAGAACTTCCGATGCTCGTGCGCGCTCGTACCTGGTGCAAAGGTGCATTGCCATCCAATCCAACATGGTAATGCGGCAAGTGTGATGGGCACCTTTGCACCTGGTAAGGCTCGCGGAGGTTTGATTAAGTTAGATATTTGATTTAATAAAATTGTATATAGTGAACCTTATTATTCTTTTAACCCTTAAATGCATGGTGATGTATACAGGGTGGCCCATTCAAATCGGTCAGTATGGGAAAGTCTGAAACTATAAGACATACGAAGATTTGTTCTTAGGAACCATGTCACCGATTTTGATAAAAAGAAAAACTGCATTCATACAATTAAAAAAAAAGTGTACCCAGCTGGGGAATCGAACCCGGTTGTTTTGAAAAAATAAACTTACACTATTTCTATTCAGATATCGTTTGTGTAGGTCTTAAGCAGTAAATATCTCTAAGAAACATAATGTCTAAAATGAATAAAATGCATTTTTTTCACATACTTTAATTTATCATAGTAGGTGTTCAAAGTGACCACCGTCTTTTTCAATACAATATTCAACACGTCTAGGTAACGATCTTACTATTGCATTTTGTATCTTCATGTGGTGAATCTGCGTTAAAGTTGACTCTATGGCTACTTTTAGGTCTTCAACGGTGTTATAGCTATTTTTGTACACTGTTGTAAAGATGAAGTGAACTTGCTGAATATTGTAACGGTGGTCACTTTTAACACCTACTATGATAAATTAAAGTATGTGAAAAAAATGCATTTTATTCATTTTAGACATTATGTTTCTTAGAGATATTTACTGCTTAAGACCTACACAAACGATATCTGAATAGAAATAGTGTAAGTTTATTTTTTCAAAACAACCGGGTTCGATTCCCCAGCTGGGTACACTTTTTTTTTTAATTGTATGAATGCAGTTTTTCTTTTTATCAAAATCGGTGACATGGTTCCTAAGAACAAATCTTCGTATGTGTTGTATATATTCATAGCTGGCAACATGCACTCCCACCGCCATGATGTTTGTGTCGTATGTCATCTGTCTTTCCTGTTTCCTCGAAATAAACGCGTTGCTTACCGAATAACTGGTCGTATTAATTAATTACACCACGGTTAGTAAAATATAACATTGGCGACGAACAAGAAACGACCCACGTTGCAGAAATATAACTCAGTGAAAGTTATAACTGAATAACATTTCGATCAAATTTACATGTTGACATAACCTCCAAACAACTCTAATGTTGAAATCGATTGAAAAATTGATTCAATCTGGAAAGAAATCGTGGATTCAAGAAAAAACAAAGCACGAATTAGTGGAAATAGCTAACAATTTGGCTAAAACAACTATATTCTCGGTCGAAGACTCGAAAATTGATGAAGTTCGACAGTACTTGCGTGACTACATAGACAAGAATAAAGGCGAGACTAGTAAACAGCTCAGTATGAATTCCATCACTACATTGGATGCTTTCAATGGAGACAACTGGATTGCCTATCAGCAACAGTTTGAATGTTTTGTGCTTATGAATGATATACCGGAAACAAAAAAGGTCCCGTTGCTGATAACCAAACTGAGCACCAGTGTATATGATTTGTTAATAACGTTATGCACACCGACCTCTCCTGTTGATGAGACTTATAATAACATATGTGATAAGCTAAAAAAACACTACAATCCTGTGAAGAACCATGCCTTACATCAAGCAGAATTTAGAAACAGATGTCAAAAAGCAGATGAAACTATAGACCAATACATTATAGAGCTGAAAAAACTTTCTAAAAATTGTAACTTCACGAAATTAGATGACGAGATCAAAGAAAGGTTGCTGAATGGAACATATCGGGATACTGTAAGATTTGAACTATTAAAGCAAGCCGATCAGTCATTGGAGATGTTAACTAGCATCGGTAAGACTGCAGAAACAGCGTACAAGTTAGCATTTACTAAAGAAAAGGAGCCTCAAATGTTTAAACTTCAAGAATCATCAAGAAAGAAGAGCGGTGGTCATAGAGCAGTGTCAGCAAATAAGCAAAATTCTGGAATAACATGTTATTGCTGCGGAAAGAGTGGACATGTTAAGGCTCAGTGTTCATTGCGGCAGAAATTTTGTAGTGAGTGTGGTGTAAAAGGACATATTTTTAAAATGTGTAGTAGTAGGCAAATAAAAGTAAAAAATGTCAGTCTCGGTGAATCTGATTTGCAAGATGATCATTGTAGTGATATGAAAGAAAATCTCTCAGAAGATACTGAATATTTTGATGTGTTTTATTTCACCAATAACAGAAAAATTCCACCAGCTATGTTAAATGTTTCTGTAAATAAAAACACTTTGGAATTTGAAGTTGATACCGGGGCGGACGTAAGTACTATAACTTTAGCAGAAAAAGAAAAATATTTTCCAGATTTAGAAATCACCCAAAAGAAGGTTATATTTACTAACTTTGATCGTTCAACTTCAATGCCTTTAGGTGTTATTGAAAATCTATGTGTAGAATATGGGTATGTCAAGGCAAATAATCAAAGACTATTTGTTGTGAAAGATGAAATGTCTCAGATCATTGGAAAGGATTGGCTATCTTTGTTACAACTATGGCCCCCAAAGTTTGAACAAAAAACTTGTATGGCAACAAAACAAAAGGTATGTGATGATACCTCTAAAGATAAATTTATCTCAAGCATAAAGAAAGAGTTTGCTGCCATCTTTGAGCCTGGAATGGGTGTATATAAGGGTGAGCCAATCCATTTGTCAATGAAACTATGCTAAGCCAGTTTTTATGCCAGTAAGATCTGTCCCATATGCCTTAAAAGACAAAGTTAAAGATGAAATTAAAAGATTGATTGATCAAAAGCGTATTGAGCCAGTGGAATATTCTGAGTGGGGTACCCCAGTGGTCCCGGTTTTAAAACCTGACGGATCAGTCCGTCTATGTGGGGACTATCGGATAACAATAAATAAATATTTGCAAATTGACCATTACCCATTGCCTACTATTGATAATATTTTAATGAAAATGCAGGGAAACAATTACTTTTGTGAACTAGATTTGCAGGAAGCCTATCTACAGGCCCCATTAGATAAAGAATCGCAAAACTTAGTTACTATAGTCACAGAGGAGGGAATCTATAAGTACCTATATCTACCATTCGGGGTCTCCACTGGTCCAGGGTCATTCCAAAGGCTAATTACACAAAAATTAAATGGGTTAGATGTCATAGTTTATATTGATAACATATATGTGTATGGAAAAACATTATCAGAAACTAAACAAAAGCTGGAGCAGGTGTTACAAAGGTTAATGGACTCCGGGTTAAAATTGAAAGTTAATAAATGCAAATTTTTTGAAGAATCACTAAATATTTTTGGGTTTGAAGTAAACAAAAAAGGGGTAAAAATTATTAAAAGCAACATTGAACCTTTGTTATCCCTACCACGGCCTGATTCTGTCAAAATGTTAAAATCTTTTCTGGGGAAAGTAAATTATTTTAATAGATTTTTGCAAAACATGGCTATTGTACTGAAACCATTGTATGACTGTTTGAGAAAAGATAAATTTGTGTGGACGGAGGAATGTGACAGTGCATTTGAGAACATAAAAAAGGCTCTTGCAAACACATCCTGTCACATTTTGATCCAAATGCAACAATAATACTGACATGTGATTCCTCAGATTATGGTGTGGGTGCTGTGTTATCCATAAAAGACCAAAATAATGTAATAAAACCAGTAGCATTCGCCAGTAAAAAATTAACTGATACCCAAATTAAATACCCCATCCTGGAGAAAGAAGCGTATGCTGTGATTTTTGGTGTGAACAAATTTTATGACTACCTATTTGGGAAAAAATTCATACTGCAAACTGATAATGAGGCGTTAACTAAAATATTGGGTCCAAAGTGTGGCATACCAAGAATGGCAGCACGGCGTTTACAATACTGGTCCATTTTTTTGAGTGCATTCGAGTATGAAATTCAGCATGTCAAGTCACAAAATAATCCTGCAGATTATTTATCTCGGGTTACAAAAATTGAAAACGATAGTTTTAAAAATAATGATCTCATTGATAAGGATTACCAATGTAACACTATTAATTACATAAATAGTGCAAATATGGATACATTAAATTGGAAAAATATCCAAAGTGAAACAAAAAGGGATAAAATTTTGTGTGATGTGTTGAGATATTGTAGGGATGGCTGGCCGCAAAAAGATGATCTAGGAGAAGATTATGAACCATATTTTAAAAGAAAAGATGAAATTTCAATGGAAAAGGATTGTTTATTGTGGGGTTACCGTGTAATTATACCACAGTCTATTAGACATTGTTTATTAGAGGACTTGCATGCAAGCCATTTAGGGACAACTAGGATGAAAGAGATATCTAGATCATATTTTTGGTGGCCAGACATCGACAAAGAGGTAGAGAACATAACCAAAAGTTGCTTGATATGTTTACAAAATCATAAAAATCCGGAAAAAGCTAAATTAACAGTGTGGCCACAGCCACCGGCAGTTTGGCATAGATTACATGCAGACTTTTTGGGTCCCTTATTCGGAAAAATGTTTTTAGTCGTAATAGATGCACATTCCAAATGGCCAGAGGCTGTGGCAATGACTAAAATAACTGCAGAAAAGACAATTGAAGTGCTAAAAAATATTTTTGTGCGTTATGGATATCCCTTAACGCTCGTGACTGATAATGGTCCCACCTGGACTAGTGGGGAGTTTAAAAAATATTGTAACTTAGTAGGAATAAAACAAGTATTCACCCCACCATATCACCCAGCCACAAATGGATTAGCTGAGCGTTTTGTAGAGTCTTTTAAATCTCACATTGTAAAAATTGTAGAAAGTGGACATAGCGCAGAGTATGCTTGTAATTTGTTCCTATTTGATTACAGATCAACAGTACATAAAAGCACAGGCCAAAGTCCAGCCAAATTAATGTATGGAAGAGAGTTGAGAAGTCGTTTCTCCTTGATTAGGCCTAGCCCTGTTAGTGATAAAATAGATTTAGATCAAGTAAAACAAACTCTGAGCAGTAAAGATGTTATAAAACATTTTGCACTGGGTGATAAGGTGATGGTACGGGACTTAAGAAAAAATCAAAAGAACTGGTCTCTAGGTAAAGTAGTTGAAATTATAGTGCCTGGGGTGACTTATAGGGTAGAAGTTGATGGCCTTCAATGGAAGAGGCATGTAAATCAACTACTGGCATGTTCTCAAAACTTATAGGTGTAAGATTTAGAGGTAAGGCATTTAAAAATTTTTTTTGGTAAGTGGAGGGAGAGTGTTGTATATATTCATAGCTGGCAACATGCACTCCCACCGCCATGATGTTTGTGTCGTATGTCATCTGTCTTTCCTGTTTCCTCGAAATAAACGCGTTGCTTACCGAATAACTGGTCGTATTAATTAATTACACCACGGTTAGTAAAATATAACAGTATGTCTTACAGTTTCAGACTTTCCCATACTGACCGATTTGAATGGGCCACCCTGTATATGCATCATATCTTTGATGGCCCGTGGCTCGATATGTAGCTATCCAAAATCACATTTATTGCTTAATTATTATTCATTACTTATTATTATTCAATAAACAATGAAATAAATTAAATAATATAATGATTCAGGTACTATTTATTATTTAAGTATTAAGATGAAATGGCGGAAAAGTGTGAAAAAACAGGACAATGGCGATTTTTAGTACGTGATTTAGGCTGATTTTTTCGGAGTTAGTAATTAGTTTATGTTTAAACATTTTATCATAAAGGTTTCACAAATAGTTAACCTTTTTAATAGTAGTCATTTTTTTTAAATAAAACATACCGATTACGATATATGTATAAATATAAATAAGATTTGGCCTATTTAACTTCTAACACTGATTTAGTATGAAAATCGATCTTAAATATTTTTTTTATTATTTTTTTCAGAGTCAGAAAACCATTGTCTATCACATATATTAATATCTATTTAAAAGAAAAATTAATGCATTTAAGGGCTAAGCCTTTTTATCGGAACATCGGAACATCCCGCCCATTTTGATATTGATAAGTGGCGTTTATATGAAGCACCAGAGGGTTAAAAGGTCATAGAGGGCTAGAATTTAAGATAGGAATACACTCTTCGGC
The DNA here is from genome assembly GCF_023078275.1 of Leguminivora glycinivorella. Lineage (NCBI taxonomy): Eukaryota > Metazoa > Arthropoda > Insecta > Lepidoptera > Tortricidae > Leguminivora > Leguminivora glycinivorella. Next base: position 17,287,303 of record NC_062975.1, read on the forward strand.
CTAGCCACGACAATGGTTTAAGGCGTTTTGCGGCAGCGGCAAGCGGTAAGTCACAAAAACAAAAACGCAGCGCGCGCGAGGCATGCCACGACCTTGCCGCTGTTCGAAATCGCGCGCGGGTTTTTACGGGCCTACCCGCGGGAGCGGCGCGCGGGGCGGCGCGCGACTCAAACAACTGTAGCGCGCCGCGCGGGCACCGCCACGACATTACAGCGGCGCGACCGGCCTAGGCGGCTAGATGGGGCTAGCGATTCCGCGCGAAACAAAACATTTTGTTTTTATTATGAGCGTCTTGAACCCGAAACCTTTATTTAATGAAAATTGAATTGTACTTTCGCGTATGTAGTATGTAATAATGTTTTCAAACATATTTTTGTATAGTATTTATTCGTATTTACTCTTAATTTTTTTCTAAGTGTTTATTTATATTAAGTATCATTTAACTAGCCATAAAATAAATTCCATGTACTTAGTCATCACACATATTTTCTTGTACAAGACGTAATTGACTAATTAAAACATTCTATGCACTTAAGAGTCATATTCGACAGTAAAAAACATGTTTTTAAATATGAAAACGTTCTGGCCGCTCCTAGGCCCTGCCGCCGCTTCTAAAAGTACGTGGCATGGCTAGCGCCCGCGCGCGTTTCCCGCGCAGCCCAGCCGCCTCGCTCGCCGCCTTAGACCATTGTCGTGGCTAGGCCGTTAGAGGTTTGAAGCTCGTATCATCCCTGATATACTTCAAGCGACACTCTCCAGTTTCACTGCCACACATTCATAAATCCTAACTCACCCTACAGGAAAGAGTCTGCAGCAACAGTATACAGCAGCAGCTCTCGCTTAAACCTGTTGACGAAGCGCAAGCGCATGAACCCTCTCGCCGGCGATATGTCCAGCCAATCACTGAAGCCTGATCGCTCTGTAACTCAACGCGTCCTGTCGGCTAAGACGCATCGAGTCAAGCAGCTACAGAATCAGTTGGCTGACGCTCAGTACCACTTGCAGGTAGTCTGACTTCTTGAATTAATAATAAATATTATGGATATTCTTACACAGATTGACTGATTAATGTTTTATCAAATCCTCTGGCTGACAAATAGGTAATACTGTCAACATGAACCGAGGTTTCGTTATCCACTGAACTGTGTCTACGTGTCTACAGAAGTAGGTGCGGTCAGCTAAGATACATCTGTGGAACATAATCAGCTAGGTGAAGTTCTGAGCTATATTCAGAGTTCACTTCGGCCCACTTTTTAACCGACTTCAAAAAAAGGAGGAGGTTCTCAATTCGACTGAATGTTTTTTTTTTGTAGGTATGTTACTCGATATCTCCGAGAATCGTGGACCGATTTTCAATTTTTTTTTATCGAACGCCATTGGCACCAAATCGGGGTCTGATGATGGGATCTTGGAGAAATCGAGGGAACTCTTCAAATGTTATAGGCACATATAATATTTTTAGTGTATTTTTCAAAGGTATACCAGTATTTACGCCTGATGGTAATAATTTTATGTGGCTGAGCTGATGATGGAAGGTAAACTCCTCAATGGTTAGGAGTCAAAGGAGAATTCTTTCACTACTGTACATATATTCGGACTGATACATATAATATCAATAGGAACCACTAAAAATCAACAAATAAATAAACTTTTTAACAAAAAATAAAACCGCCTTCAAAAATAAGCGCGTTACAAAATACGGAGAAACTAAAAAGCAAAAAATAATAAACCTTTGAATTCAGATTTCTTATCGTATTGCAATAATCTAAACATACAAATCAATTATTTTTGGAGTCGGGGCCTGCCTGCGTATGGTTGGGTGGGGGCAAACAGGCAACAGCAAGGCGACGAACAGGTCTGGTACCGACTACAAAAATAATTGATTTATTTATAATTTGGAAAATTTAAATGAGAATTTCATGTTACACAGGAGCTGAGTAATGAAAATAAGGTACTACGGGCTATGCAGAGAAAACAAGAGATAGCATTACAAAGGTAAGATAAACGGCTCCATTTGAAAATTAACGACAGCAAAAATGATCTAAGATATGAAATGGATCGGATGTTGCAGTGTCAAGACATATCTTTCAACAAAAAATGCCTGTTACATTGTCTCATATAGATTTATAGTTAATATTTGACGTATCTTATAGTTCGGATTGGGACGATATTTACGGTTATAATTTATGTAAAATTGTTGCACCGGTTTTCTATTTTTACTAACAGAAAAATATTCATGGTTTATTAATTTTATTATGTAATTCTAGCTCTATGACCTGATTTGAGGAATAATTTCGTGATGTAAAAGGAGATTTTCCTGGAGTTATAAAATTACTAGGTAAACAGGAAAATGTAGCCCGTTGATTTTTTTGATGTTCAGTAAAGCAAATAACCATTTTTTAGACAACCCGCAATAATGAGGAAATAGATAATTTTATTGTCTATGGCAGTGTCGACATTTGTTTATTTAGTTATTTAAAATCTTTTTAACAATTGCAACTACCAGCAATATTACTTACATTGAAATAATATATAGTTATACCTATTATTACACTTTACGCATACATTTAAACACAAAAAAAAACATATAATATATAATGACATCATGTGCAAGATTCAGTTATCAGGACCCCAAGGGTACAATCGTTGAATGAGTGTTGGTGAATTTAAGCACTAGCGTTTAGAAATAACATAAGAGAATTTTCGACTGGGACCACGGCGGTCGAGATGGTGTAGAAGTAATGACGTCAGCCGCGATAGTTCGATTCCCGGCTCCGCAACCAATGGACTTGATCGCTTTTTCTTTGGCGTATGGTAAGGCGGCAATTTCAGTTTTATACCTTATATTATGTAGTAATGTAACTATAAAAAAAATCAGAAACTATTTAAGAAAACAATTTGATTTCTTCTCTAGTTCGATTCTGACGATCAAATTGAAATTTTAATAGTGACCAAGGAAACCGTAACAATGGCGTTAGTAGAAAAAAAAATACACCTCTTAATCTTAAATCAACAGATACGAGAACTCAAACGCCGAGCTCCCGCAAGTGCTCAACTCTCACACCGAGGAGTTGAGGATCCAGCAGACGAAGTTCAAGCAGGTGAAACAGCAGCTGAAAGAGGCGCAGATGAGGCTGAAGGAGCGGGATATGCAGCTGCAGCAGATCAGGGACGAGCACCAGCATCTGCTGGAATTGAGCAAAGACAGGTACGATCCATTATAAAATATGCTCTTAACCTTCAACTCACACACCGAGGAGTTGAGAAACCAGCAGACTAAGTACAAGCAGGTGAAACAGCAGCTGAAAGGGGTGCAGATGAGGTTGAAGGAGCGAGATATGTACAGCTTAGGGATGAGCATCAGCTTCTGCTGGAATTGAGTAAAGCAGGTTAGATTTTTGGAAACATATGCTATTAACCTTGGTCCTTAATTTGTTTCATTTAAGTTAAACAATACGCATGCATTGGTTGCAGTACTGACATTCTGCCCTAATTTTGTGCCTCCTCATTAGAGCACGTGCTAATCCAGATAAGGTTATGATATGAAAGTAGAACCTTATCGTGATCAGCATTATATGTACCTAAGATTATGATAACACTACTGAATCTATAACCGAATATATATTTATTTATTTCAAAAATAGTGATACAGCATGACAGTATTAAATACTAAATCACTGCAAAACTAAAAACTAAAAACAAGTACAAAACATTTTTTATACATGATAAACTGTTGAAAGACGTACATCCATCCTCTCGCAGAACCTCAATAATTCATCGCGCACAGCACTCCATCTGCCAGCAAATAAATCGCACTCAGGTGCTGATGCTAAGAGAGCATTCAGGAGGGGCAAAGGGCGAACAAGAGGGGATTTTCTGTGAGACACGGTTCGCGATACTGGGCCTACAAATAAACCACGATCACGAGGCCGGAAATTGACTCTGGTCGGCATAGGGACATAAAGGCGCAGTAAATATTATTATTTTTGCCTGTGTGGTGACGGGTTAAGAATTTCACCACCCCCTTTCTTCCCGTGGGTGTCGTAGAAGGCGACTATGGGATATGGGTTAAATTGTGGCGTAGGCGAGAGGCTGGCAACCTGTCACTGCAATGTCACAGTTTCGTTTTCTTTCAACCCCTTGTTTGCCAAGAGTGGCACTGAAGCTTTAGTAGTTTCATGTGTTCTGCCTACCCCTTTATGGGATACAGGCGTGATTGTATGTATGTATGTATGTGTGTATTATTTATTTGTCATACTAACGAATATATATTATATACTAGGGGGCAAAGTTGTTGTGTAGCCTTTACCAGTTGATGTGGTGAATTTATATATTTATTCTTACAATTAGAACAGTTACTTACAACGAAATTTTCTTCGCATAATTTTACAATAAAAATAAATTAAGATGAGACGATATATTATTTCAGAAACCTCCTCGAGCGAGAGAAGCTACAAGCCCAACTGTCAGACTTGCAGCTAAAAGTCCAGCAGCAGTCAGAAACTATAAGCACTTTGCAGCGCAAACTCGCGCTTGAAGCGAAGAATTTCAAGCACCAGTTGCAAGCTGAGATCAACAAGCATAAAGATACGCGGCATGATCTGGACTTGGCTATTAATAATGCTGATAAACTGTCCACTATTATTGAGGTACGAGCTATAATTAATATTAATTAGGCTTTAGCTGTTCATAAAATATATAGTCAAGTAAAGTCGGCAGTCTCCATCTAATAAAGTATAATATTTTTTTAATTTTTCCGAGATACCTTTTTTATATCTTAATTATCTTATTACTGAGTTCTATAAATTTTTGCTTATACAAATGAATACACATTGCGTTTAAAGAGAAAAAGGGGCTCTAGGTTGGATTAATTAAAGGTTCATTCATTACATTTTACTAATTTAGTATCTTTCAGAGCGGTAGATAGGAGGCCCGCATGTGCCTAATACGTATGTGTCCCAGATCTACTGATAAAAATGTTCCGTTTATTTAGATGAAAGAGAAGATGATCTACTCGGCGCGACAGGTTCGAGGCATTAAGTCACCAGTGAAACCTATGCCAGCGCAGCCTCAGCCACGAAAATACACGCGCAGTCAGGATATACGTGACGATGATAGGGGCAGTGTGAGTAAAATATCTAAGTTGACAGACGATCTTTTCTAAAATATACACGCTTTTGTTTGTAATTGGTTTTATGAATTGATGACAAAGGTGTGTCACGATATATTTCACACTTTGGTTGTCATAGTTGACTGTAAGTGTAGCCTGACAAGTTTTTATTTGACCCTCGCCACGTTGCGGATTCTCAGCTGAACTAATTTCTTTTACTGGCAAGGATTACTATTTGACACCCGTCGTCGAAAGTCATCGAATGTCAGTGATGTATAAACAATAAGTAAATAATTTAAATTTTCTAACGGTTTCATCTCAATTTTTCCCAAAATAATAATAATAAAAGTGAAAATAATTATACTGAACGCGATAAATTACGTACAACAAAAAAGGATGAAGGATTTCACAGCATTTCGATGCCAATGTTCTGAAATCGGTTGTTGACACGTCCGGCACTGACAGTTTTTAGTGCGGTTTTCCTGTATTGATTAGTTGGTTTCGCGTTTAGCCTAATATATTTTTTGTTCTTATTTAAGGTTCCTCTGCCGTGAAAAATATTTATAGAATTAAGGAGGCCGTTCCATAACTGCCACCAGTACAGAACAAGGTCCCACGCAAAAAGAAAATAAACCTCGATAACTTCGACTAAGGATTTATGGATTTTAGGCTATGCGAAATGAAGTAGCGTCTTAAAACCTTGCTTATTAATTTTGGTTCTCTAAAACCATGTTTTAATTTTATATAAATATTAGCTTTTGCCCGCGGCTTCACTCGCGTTAGAAAGAGACAAAAAGTAGCCTATGTCACGCTCCATCCCTTCAACTATCTCCATTTAAAAAGTCTCGTGGTTTCTCTGTTTTGCCGTGAAAGACGGGACAAACAAACAGACACACACACTTTCCCATTTATAATATTAGTATGGATTAACGGGAAACCAGTACACGCTGTCCCCATTACATAAGACGTCGGCACATTGTATGTGTATTGCCATATGAAAGCGGTTTGTAGCGACACTGTTTCAGGGCCAAATAAAATCTTCAGGCTTTAGGTATATGAGAATAACATCGAAAGACATTTATATCGACACGGGAAATACTTAACTGTTATCTTTGATCTTTTATTAAACTTTGATCAGTAGACTCTACCGTCTATGAAACAGATTGCTGAGTATGGTATCCTCCTGCTTGGAAAAATAGAAAAATATTCTTATAAAGTGCAAAACAATGGTGTAACTAACCAAAGTTATACCTTAACATTTAAGGTGTACTCGGGTAATTCCGAACGTCGAAAACCGTCGGAAAATTCCGAAATTCAAATGATAATCACCCGTGATTCCATAGTAATAATGGTCACTTTTCGGAATTTGCCGACGGTTTTCGACGTTCGGAATTACCCGAGTACACCTTACATGAATATTATTGGGTATAAAGAGTTTTATTAACTTGCGGGATGGTGTTGATAAAACCATGGAAGCTGTAGATTTATTTATTGATGTTCATTTCAGGGGGACCAAAACAATATGCTAGCAAAATTCTGTGAGAACTCACGAAGTCTTAGCAGTGCCTTGTCTCACGACGAAGAAACTAGCTCGTCTGCTGAGCCTCGCTCCCGATACGCGGCTCGGAGTCGCCTCAGCAACAGCACTCGTTCTACTTCCAACAACACCAGGAAAAGCTCCAAGGGATCCGATGACATCATAGAAATTGCCAAAACCGTCCAAGATGGAATGGCCGACCTGGCTATCTTTGACGACCAACTAGACTTCAAAAATGCATCACCGGATGAAGTACAAAAAAAATTAGATGCTATGAAAGCAGATTTAATCAATAAAATTAAAAATGATGATCCTGTATCCAGGAAATCTAGTGCTCTGCGGAGAAAATCTACTGATGAATCCATAGAAGAAGAACTTAGTGAAGTTGATGATGAAAGACCTAAATCGAGAGGAAGAAGACATTCAAACGTTTCGTTTTATGAAGATGTTACTATTGAAGACAGAACAACGATTATCAGTGAAGAATTTAAAGCTGTGGAAGTTACTAACCCCGTGCCAGCAACTAGAACAAATATGGATAAAACCAAGGTCGAACGAAAATTGTCTGGCAAACCTATTGAAACATATTGTAAAGACATCATCCATGACATAGAAAAGAGTTCCAAAGTTATAGACAAACATATGCGTGAATTCAACCAGTCGAAGTTTAACAACGATACAATCGTTGAGCATTTGCAAGCTGTCGACAAAATCAATGAATTAATGAACGCGCAAGGGGAAATACCGTCAGAGGCTCTGTCTGAATTAAATAACAATTTTAATATGATATCGGAACAAGTGTTGTCTGCTGAAGGTTTGCCGGTTGCCAGAAAGAGGTCAGTTTCTGGACGAAGGAGCTCTAGGGTTGAATCACGGACCAATGTCTTTGGCGATTCGAGTCTGAGTAATCAAGATTTGTTAAATGATTTACTAGGGAAAAAATGATATCGGAGCAATTATTGGTTGCAATTATTTCGTGTTTATCACGACGCCGGTTTATTGTTTCACTTCGTAACAAAGTTATCGGGTGTAAACAAGTCAATTAAATGTTGACTTCATAGGCCATTATGAAATTTGTTGACAAAATAATTAAATTAACGTTCAAAAGTTGATTCTAGGAAACAAATATCAATTGTACTGAGATCGTTCACTTTGACTTTCTACAGAAAGGACGATAATGCCCTTGATGTTACAATTACCTTCTAATAGAGATGGGTAGGGGTGAGTAAATACTGAGTATTTACTCGTAATTTACTCAAAGCACCGAGTAAATAATCGTATTTACTCATTTGGGTGAGTAGAAACTGTTACCTAAAAATAATTTAAAAAATGAGATTTAAGTACTTAGTCGTCTTTATTTTAACTGTGTGGACATGTTTAAATGATATTTACATTATTAGAAGCTTATGGGAGTCTTAGTTTGTCGAAAAAGAGGTAATCATTGTGAGAAAAAAATAGTGATAATGTTTAGTTAGCAGTTTTGTTTTAAAAAAGCAGGTATTTACCACAGAACTAATTAGTTCTGTGGTATTTACAGTAAAAGTATGAGACTTAAATTAAATTGATGTTCTAGATAACGGCATGACGTTCGGAAGTAATTGTTAATGTGGCACTTACGACCTTTTATTAAGGGTTTTCTAGAGAAAACTCAAAAATGGCTCAGCTGATGACGTTTAAAGTACTAGTTTTGTGTTTTGTATTATATGGGCAATAATTTGACGGTTTCTGGATATTTTTCCAACAACGAATTCGAAAGTTATAAAGGTACATTATTTCGGCCTTAATTATCGTTTTATTCCAAAACTGTTCATATTATTAAAAAACTTTTTTAGAAACATTCAATTAATTTTTAAAGACCTATCAGATGATGTATAACACACTGGTAATTTCTGAATTTTATTTTTGTGAAAAATAGTTACATGTATGGAGAGCACGTCTTTAAAATAAAATTAATATAAATTTGATTACTTAACTTAGTAGTCGATAACAAAATACACCAATATTTCTAATTTGTATTTCCATTTCAGCACGCTAAATAGTTTATACCCACCAATTTGAGTAAAAACGAGTAAATACGGGTATTTTGAGTAAATACTGAGTATTTACTCGATATTTACTCTTGAGTATTTACTCACTATCCATCTCTACCTTCTAATGGTGGTATTCTCTCAATAACTTTCAAATTTCCATGGTGGTGGCTACATAAGGGACGCCCTGGTGGCCTGGCAGTAATGTTCAATTAAAATTCCCGCACGTACCAATGAGTTTTTCGAAAATTATTTGCGAAATGTCATTTGATATTCGGCGAAGGAAAACATCGTGAGGTAAACAAGGCTATATTTAAAACTGCCTCAAATTAAACCCGTAATAATTGGGTTTAACTAATTCACTTAAGCCCGTTTTTAGAGACATTAAAACATGATTAGGTAACGTTACACTCGATCTGAGAAAGTTAGATTTCAGACATTTACTCTGACATGTTTACAAAGTTTCTGAGTTGGCTTCGTTTGTTAGGTATTATTAGCCCATTCTTGGAAGGTATTATGATTTAATTTGTCTAGGCGCTTTGCTTCTCAAATTAAATTTCAAAGACGCGCTTCTTTCGTACATCCTGCGGCTAGCGTTCGGTTCGTTGACAGTGCGCCTTATTCACGTGTACTATTATACATATTCTGTTAAGGAAGTAGCTTATTACATACTCTTTTTGAGTGACTTTGATATTTCGTTTGTGTTTCAAAAAAGTAACCCTCTGTATCCGTATATTTTTGTCACCTGTATTTACTTACACTTCTATTATAGTATAATAATAGCAAAATAACTTAAATAACATATCATAGGTAACGTTCCGTACCGTCAGTTTTCAGCAGTAGTGTGGCCTCTGTTTGTCCCTAGTAATGTGAATGACTTAACAAAACGCAACAAAAAAAAAATGGGAAGTGAACCACCTTAAAATACCTATCCACCTACTACGGATATGAGGGCGGATTTTCCTTTTGTTGGTTATTTAACTTTTATTTTTAGGAAGTTTTCTACTCCTACTTTTTCCTAAAAGTCCCAAGATGTTCATACCTGTTTTACTTTCTTCTGTATATAAACATAAATTCCCATATACGGAAAAAAGTAAAGCAGACAATGAAATAAAAATCTGTCCAAGAGTTCCGTGTGATTGAGTGTGTATTTTTGTAAAGTTTGTGTATCTTGGATGTATTTATACGAATTGTTATAAACAAATTATGTAGATGAATGTGAATAAACAATATTTTTCAAACGTTGCGTTTTTATCAATGTCATGTAGCATTTTTGTTTATATTAGCTAAACTTTTTTCACTAATCGTTATATATAGGTACAGATGTAGTGGAAAAAGCTTTTCCTTCGTATTTTTCCGGAAAAGTTGGTATTTGTTACGCTAGTTCAGTCAATTTCAGTACATCTTGTACTGAGACTGACTGAAATAGCATGACACGTTCGTACGTTTCCGTAAAAATACGAAGAAAAAGCTTTTCGCACTACACCTGTAAGGACGGCGTATGCCATCTCACGATAATTAGAAAGCCTTGCACAACCGCCAAGGGTCAAATAAACTAATATGTTTTAACTTCTGATTAGCAGAAACGTCTGCAATCGATGCCACTAGGCTTAGAATAAATTTAAAAGTGGAAAATGTCTGCCTTGGGTGAGACTTGAACTCACGGCCTCTGGATCGATACTCCAGCGCTCTGCCAACCCATCCCATTGACCTTAGTAATGGAAAATTTCGCTGGCTTGGTTGAAGTCTTGGTGGCTCAGTTGGCAGAGCGCTGGAGTATCGATCCAGTGGCCGTGAGTTCAAGTCTCACCCAAGGCAGACATTTTCCACTTTTAAATTTATTCTAAACTAATATGTTATTTTGTTGATACGGAAAATATCTACTATTTTAGCGCTATTTATTAGTTTATTAGTTCCGACCCCCGAGTTACTAACTAGGAGCGATAATCGGCAAAAACTTTTGGGCCTTGGATTGGTTTTCGGTCCACTGATTCAGCCTAAACTACGATTATTAGAAACTTTTATATAATTATATAAAGTCTTGACTTCACTTAAAACGACTCACCAGCCCGGCGTATCATGTTTCCAATTTTATCACATCTATGTGGGACACAGCATCCGTCACGCTTAGGCAAGTATGTCAGTATGAGAGTGACAGATGTCTTATCCACATGGATAAGTGATACAATTGGAAGCATAATACGATGGCTGGATACGACTTCATTACCCGCTAGGTCACAGCGGACGTGAAATCCGTTCGTGTTATTATTGTCATGTCACATCTCATCTTCATTTACTGCCCTTACCAGGATTCGAAAGCAGGACCCTCGCGTTCAAGGGCAGGGTCGCTTCCACCTACCACTATCTACCCGCTACACTACACTGGACATCAAATATATTATACTTCACCCTAGAAGCGTTCGGTAAGCGATTAGAATTACACAGGAAGGTCGAAAACTAAGCGGATGGATACTAAATGCGGTATGGTGTTTAACTGTTTCAAATGTATCCAGATGATTTTAATTATCTTCATATGTACCTACCTAAATAACACAAAGTTAAAAATATTTACTTACTTTCCTAAGGTTTCGTAGGGAACCCAACGTAGACCAGACCTGGCGAAGGCACCAAATTTGGTTAACTGTCCCAAAAAGCTAAAAATAGTAATAAGTGTACACAGAAAAATATTTAATAATATACTCTTTATTTTAATTTTTGTGACTAAGTTTCGTTCCAAGAGATACAAAAGGAACTATTATGGTGGGAATATGTTCAGCTGTCCGCGTCACATTGCTAACAACTCGAAATCTAACATTTTGTGGAGTACCATACCTAGAAGGTGCTTACACTCAACGCATTGGACTTTTTGCCATTGGCGGTAAATACCATATGGCCCGGGGCGGTCGGTCGGCTCTTGGGGGCGGCACACTTTTTTCTTAGATTAAGTACTTTATCGTCTCTTAAGAGGATACGGTAGCGAAAATGCTAAAATGGAAAGGAGCCCCCCTTTCAACTTGGGAATTTTAGTTAAATATACAAGTGTTATTAACTAGATTTATCGAAAAAAAATTGTCCATTAAGAACAACTCAGTCAAAAGATATTTCAAAAAAATCTTTAAAATCGAGGTTCCGCTCTCGACTCTTTCCTCCTTCAAAACTTAATCAATCGGAACGAAATTTGAGAATATGAATAACAATGAAATAATCTATGTCGGACCGTTTAGCTTTTTTGGTTAATTGTTACCAATCTTGAGTATCACACCTTTTTTTGCGCCACAATGAAAAAGGCCGTTTTTGGAAATCTTTAAAAAGCATAATATCAAAAAAATCAAAACGGTCCGACACAGATAAAAATAATAACAATCTGTGTTGAAAACATCATTGCTCTATCTTCAAAAACCAGGGAGGAAATAGTCGAGAGCGTTTGTATGGAGAATTGACCCCTACCGTATCGTCTTAATAGGGTTGCAATGCTAACCGGTCAAACTTGAAATAAGTCTCTGCCCTTTGTTATCAAAAACACCTTATATATTTCAACTAAATCGACGGCCAGTTTGATCTAGTCGGTAGTGATAGTGACTGAAGACACAGCAGTCAAGTTTTGTAGGAATATCTTATTTAATATAAATAAATGTCATAGGGAGAGGGGTAAGTGCCTTTTATGGGATGCCACCTGCGTTATCACGTTTGTCGCCTCGCACCTCGCTCGCACCGTGCGGACGGCAGGAGGAGCTGCTGAGCAGGCGGCAGTCCTAAAAAGGGACAAGTCGTTCTTGGCGCAGAGGTTGTCCATCGCGGTTCAGCGTGGAAACGCGGCAAGTGTGATGGGTACTTTTGCGTCGGGAACGATGCGGGGTGGGTTGTTCGACTAATTTAGGTAGTTTGTTAAGGTTTTTTATTGTTAAGGTTTTTTTTTATTAGTATTATGTTTTAAACCTAGTATTAAATAGTTAAGTATTATACGTGTAAACCTAAAATCTTATGTTCATGTCAATATTACAAGGTCAACATAGGACATTATTAATATTTAGGTACTAAATCGTAATAAACATAAAAATATTGATTACATAACCAGTATAAATCCTATAACACTTTGAGCTATTACACAAACCCAAACTTCTCTCCACCGAGCGACACTACGTATTGTCCCCGGATTGTGAGAGAGGAGATCGAAATTAAAAAACCGGCCAAGTGCGAGTCGGACTCGCCCACCGAGGGTTCCGTACAAACTTTCTTTCAAACTACCTAGTAAAAATAATCTCATATTTTCATATAACTCTAATGACTTGACTAGAAGACAAAAGTATAGGCACTAATGAGTATTATAGTGTATAGCGCCATCTCCCGGTCAATTTGCTAACTAATGTGCGCGACCTGGTTTTTCAGGGATAATTCTTTATAATGTTAACCGATTTAAACAGTTTTTACTTTATTGGACAGAAGATGGTTTACGTAACATCTCGTATTAATTTGAAGTACGATATACATCCGCAAGGGTGGGTAAATTGAAAGTAAAAATCTGAAAAATTTTTTGTGAATTAAAAAAAAAGTATTCAAAATACAAACACGATTATATTTTTCCTGTAATATATAGCATAAAACCAATGTTTACTAAAATTTTCATAATTTTTCGTTGGTAAACTTCGGAGATAAGGGGGGGGAACGGTATTTTTTTTTAAATTTTCCTTCAAAATTCTTTTTTTTTTCCACAACAAAAAAAATATAAAACATAGCTTATTTACGTTCAATTTGAGCTCTTTCCAACGATACCCCACTTGACCTAGTAACTTGAAATTTACAGTTTGCCCACCTTTCATTTTGGCCATTTTCTACAATTAAAATTAATATATAAAAAAAAAATACTTTCTATTTGTAGAGGTTTACAATGTTCACAAGTATTCCAAATTTCAAGTTGATAGCATTAGTAGTTCTCGAGATATTTAGGAATGTGACAGACGGACAGAGTCGCACCATAACGGCCTAGCCACGACAATGGTCTAAGGCGTCTTGCGGCAGCGGCAAGCGGTAAGTCACAAAAACAAAAACGCAGCGCGCGCGAGGCATGCCACGACCTTGCCGCTGTTCGAAATCGCGCGCGGGTTTTTACGGGCCTACCCGCGGGAGCGGCGCGCGGGGCGGCGCGCGGGGCGGCGCGCGACTCAAACAACTGTAGCGCGCCGCGCGGGCGGTGCCACGACATTACAGCGGCGCGACCGGCCTAGGCGGCTAGATGGGGCTAGCGATTCCGCGCGAAACAAAACATTTTGTTTTTATTATGAGCGTCTTGAACCCGAAACCTTTATTTAATGAAAATTGAATTGTACTTTCGCGTATGTAGTATGTAATAATGTTTTCAAACATATTTTTGTATAGTATTTATTGGTATTTACTCTTAATTTTTTTCTAAGTGTTTATTTATATTAAGTATCATTTAACTAGCCATAAAATAAATTCCATGTACTTAGTCATCACACATATTCTCTTGTACAAGACGTAATTGACTAATTAAAGCATTCTATGCACTTTAGAGTCATATTCGACAGTAAAAAACATGTTTTTAAATATGAAAACGTTCTGGCCGCTCCTAGGCCCTGCCGCCGCTTGTAAAAGTACGTGGCATGGCTAGCGCCCGCGCGCGTTTCCCGCGCAGCCCTGCCGCCCCGCTCGCCGCCTTAGACCATTGTCGTGGCTAGGCCGTAAGGGTTCCTGTTGTACCTTTTTGGTACGGAACCCTAAAAACATCCTAAAAACTTTAACAGGGAAGACGGGTATAGATTATCGCCAACATGGGGACCAGTGATTCAAATGTTCAAACCAAAAGATCTATCTTCGGACCAGTGCGCGGATGTTGTGAGTGCTGTGTGTTGTGACGTGGGAAATAAACCTTAACTAAAAGCGGGTACATTATATTTATTTGTCTACCCGAACATTTATATTAACTAATATCGGGTAGTTTTGTGGTGTTTTCATCTCCGGTGACACTTTGCTGGGACGTCAGTCTTCCGCGACCACGGCCAGTTTGCAAACTGGCCGAAACGTTGGAAAAAAGGTAAAATAATGTTGATTAATCGCGTTCGACTTTAAATAAGTATTAATCCTTCTTAATTTACAAATATTCCTGTTTTAGATACGATACGTAAAAACCGCCTGCTTCAATCGGCATCTGAAAACAAAATACTTTGATTACAATCTTGAACTCCAATGAAAATAACGGAAACATGAGACGAAACAAAACAGGTGAATCTGATTTCCGTATGAAAAACAAATTTCCTGATTTTTGTAAGTATTGAAAAGGGTAACCTATCGATGTTTCGAAAATCCTTTGTCCGATTATCACTTGTCCGAAAACGGTTGACAGAATTTTTATAATCCAAATACATTATTTACCATATTTTTAAAATATCGCTAGTTTGCTATCCCGCATTATCGTTTTCCCGAAACTCAATAACCAGAAGAACGGTTGCCATCTTTATCATTTGACAACCGATTTGTTACCCACCTTTTCATAAATCCGATGCTACGCGACACCGAAATGTCATTTTCCCTAATATCATTTTATAGAAAAATTACAAAAAAATAGGTTAGGTTAGAAACGCGACCCTCACGGAAATAAACTTTTGCTAGAAAATTGGGTTAGGTTAGGTTAAACTGCGGCCATACAGAAACAAACTTGTGCTAGAGAAGTGGGTTATTTTAGGTTAGAACTGCGACCCTACAGAAACTAACATTGCAAAATTCGCTATGTGATTTTTAACGATTTTTCGTTTTCAATGCCATTTTAAACCTTATTTCTAAATACATATGCTCCAAAAACAGCGTCGAGCTCATTTCAGTATTACAGGTTTTATCAAAAGTAGGTATGTGATGCCCATACATTGAATGTTCCTCTTATAATCGCTAACTGCAATAAATCACATAACTACATTATCTTCTTATAACAGCAGTTTTGGAATTGCGCCTGCTATGTGAATTATGACACATAGCTATATTTTCGGAAATATTGTATAAAAAGATGTGTTAGATGTTTGTGCCCGATTTGTACAATCTCATACACAGCGATAATTTTGTACTATTTGTAGAAATCGTGAATGTTTCCAGATCGTGTGTTTTGCGACACATAGCAGGCTTTTCTTATAAAAATCTAGCCTACTCTCTTAAAACTTGTTTAAATGGTGTAAGGTAGGTTTGTAGTCAAGTATAACCTACCGTAGTTTCCCTTTTTATTGAGACTATGTCTGAAGGTGCTCACTCTGACCGAATAGTTATTTTTTAATATTTGTTAAAAATAAATCATTTCAAATTGATTTTTAAGATTAACTGTCAGAAATTTATTAGTGTTTAGTATACTGACAAATTTCGTGTAGGGTTCAGTGCGTGTAAACGTATATTACAAACTATCGTAATACGATAAAGTTATGCTAAGTAACTCAAAAAAATAGCAAGTGATTTAACATTGCATTGGTAAGACATCGTTTTGTATGAAATTTTGTGTGATAAGATCTATCTATCCTTTCTGGAAACATTTTAAAATAAATAAATGAAAATAAAATGTTTAATAAATGAAAAAAAGCTGACTTGAGAAATCACACAAAGTTTTGAGTGACAAAGATTGTTTATCGTTTTCGGATCAAAAAAGAAAAATGGAACCCTTATACAATTATGTACTTTCTTGTCAATCCGTTTATCAATTTGTCAATATTCTTTATTTCGGAAAAACCCTATACTCAAGTGTACTGTACCGTTCCTTGAATCTGTAAAAAACCTTATTTCTAAGTAAATACAACATAGGTTAATTGAGTTGAAAAAAAATCTACACTCTCAAGGAAGTCAAAATTAATAGGGTACTTCAGGTTAACCTAAACTATGAAATTTGGAAAATAAATCGTATTACACCATACATGATTATTAATATAGTTGTGAGAAAAAAAAATAGTAAAATATACACGTAACCTTCGGTGTTCGAGCCAGACTAGCATTATCCAGTTTTTTCAAGTTAAAAAATGTATAATGAAATCTTATTCAATACATAAATGTTTACATAATACCACATTGAGCAACTTTGTAACTGAAATAACCTCCATTCATAAAAATTAAAGGAAAAAATATATTATTATTGTAGGCGACGCATATATGTTTTATGTGAACTGTACGTTAGGATTTATTTATTAAGTTTGTTTACTTATTTTGGTACATGTAACGCCATCTAGATTAAAACTTTGGAATTAAAGCTACATAAAAACAATGGTGGGTAGCGAGCCCAGGTCATGCGCTGCACCTAAGTAAAATGAAGGTAGTTGTACATTTCGCGAACTGAGACCCGCCGCGTTGACTCCTCGCTCGTACCACGGTTTTTGGCATCGTATTTTCAGAATTATGCGTTTAATTTAACCTGTCACCTACAATAAAGTGGTCATTCGAACCAAATCTGTGCTAAAGTGATGCATAGGACACCAGTGCAAAAATCGCAGATTAAAACGCGTAATCAGTATCGCCGCGAACTCGAGTGCACGAATGCGCAAATGGCGAGTACATCGAGCAACGCGCCCGCGCCTACACCCGCGGAACCTATAGTTAATAAATTCCTAGACCTCGGCACCGATAGTCTTAAAGTGAAATCGTCGAAGGATAGGGAACAAGTGAAAATGGAAACACCAAAAAGTGTACGTGGTTCAGTTTCGTCAGTAAAGTCTAAACTATCTACGTCATCATCAATTGCGCGACGTAAGCAATTGGAATTTGAAGCCGCTCAAGCCAAGGCCCAGATTGAGCTGGCCCTTATTGATAAAAAGCTAGAAGCTGATCTAGCCCAAGTTGACGCCGAAGAGTCGCAGAGTGATAATGAGCGCGGTAGTGAAGCGAGCAGAAGCGCGCATAGCAACAGGGCGCGGTCGAACGTCGAACAGTGGTTGAGTCAAGGTCACGACGAAACTACTTACATACCGCAGCCAGAGGCGCCTTATCAGCCACAGCATCACCAGCACCCTTCACCAGCACCCGTCAACTTACCTATAGTTCAGCAACCTGTTCCAAGTGACAGCATTCGAGAACTAGCGCTTACCTTGAAGGATATCATGACGAACTCGTCAGCCAAGCGTGAGGATCGTTTGCTCAGCCGCCTGTCTACGCCACGTGACTTACCTATATTCAGCGGCGACAGCGTCGAATGGTTGCACTTTAAAAAGTCTTATACGGAATCTACCAGAGTCTGTGAATTCTCTGACTCTGAGAACCTGGAGAGGCTACGCAAAGCACTGCGAGGCGACGCCAAGGACACGGTTACCGCACTGCTGATCGGCAACACCCCGCCCGCAGCCGTCATGGAAGCTCTCGAGTTAAGGTTCGGCCGATCGGATGTCATCATCATGAACCTCACGACGCAGCTGAAGAAGCTACCTTCGTTACCCACGTCGTACCAACATGACTTGATTGACTTTTCGATAAAAGTAAATAACTGCGTAGCAACAATAGGTGCACTAAATAAGCCTGATTACCTACGCAGTCCCGAGCTCGCATCAGCTGTTCTTAACAAGCTACCGAGCACCCTGATTGGTAAATGGACTGATTTCGCATACAAAAGGTTAGAGGAAGACCAGCCTAAGTTGATCCTCATCTCCGAGTTTCTTAAACAAGAAGCACAAATGTTGTCACTAGTTGGAATGACACAAGCACGTGAACAAAGCAAGTCGAGTGAAATAAAAACTACAGCGAAATACTCAGGTGATAACAAAGTTCGTATTACTCGGCCCATATTGACAACAAAAGTCGTCGAGGAAAATAAGAATTGTAAATTTTGCTTAAAGGAATTTCACCCGCTGCCCGACTGCCGTGTTTTCAAACGTGCCATGCGCCGTGACAGATGGAAGTTCGTCAGATCCCAAGGACTATGTTATTGTTGTCTGACGTCACGACACGACAGGGACACTTGCCCTGCGCCAGGGACCGGAAAACCCCTTTTTAGGCTTAACTTCATCAATTTGCTTACCCAATCAATTTTCTTACTAAATAAAACGGTAAGCTTTTTTAAAGGTAACCTTTTAAAACGGTAAGCTTATTGAATCTGTTACTATGAGGTTACCATAACTACTAACTAAGTTAACTCCGAAACCCTATCGCGATAGGGTTTTTAAAACCTGTTTTCATTGAGTTATGGTAAGCTTTATCCGTTCCTTGTTGTCTTTCTACATTGAAACTGGTTTGCTATAGATAGAGCTTGTCTCAGACGCATGCACTTGAATTTGCGTAGTTATTACCATTTGACATGTACGTCATTTAGTTTCTGTATTTGATAGTACAATTATTGACCTACTCGTACTCATCAGTATATTATAAGGGAATAAAATGAAGTAGGTTTTTACAGCATTACAGCAAGCAAGGTTTTGTACCTACTTTTAGGGTTCCGTAGTCAACTAGGAACCCTTATAGTTTCGCCATGTCTGTCTGTCCGTCCGTCCGTCCGTCCGTCCGTCCGTCCGTCCGTCCGTCCGTCCGTCCGTCCGTCCGTCCGTCCGTCCGACCGTCCGTCCGTCCGTCCGCGGATAATCTCAGTAACCGTTAGCACTAGACAGCTGAAATTTGGTACCAATATGTATATTAATCACGCCAACAAATTTCAAAAATAAAAAATGGAAAAAAATGTTTTATTGGGGTACCCCCCCTACATGTAAAGTGGGGGCTGAATTTTTTTTTATTCCAACCCCAACGTATGATATATTTTTAGATAGGTATTTAAAAATGAATAAGGGTTTACTAAGATCGTTTTTTGATAATATTAATATTTTTGGAAATAATCGCTCCTAAAGGAAAAAAAATGCTTCCCCCCCCTCTAACTTTTGAACCATATGTTTAAAAAATATGAAAAAAATCACAAATGTAGAACTTTATAAAAACTTTCTAGGAAAATTGTTTTGAACTTGATAGGTTCAGTAGTTTTTGAGAAAAATACGGAAAACTACGGAACCCTACACTGAGCGTGGCCCGACAGGCTCATGGCCGGTTTTTTACTTTTAATTTTTATTTATTTTGAACTTCACTATCAGTCTCATAAAAATAACTATAACAATGCATGTGCTCAAAAAGTGCGTTTACAATGCATGTGCTCGAAAAGTACGTTTTTTACGAAGCAAAATCGTGCAGCAAGTAGTAGGTACTTTTAAAGTAGTACTTTTCCATACTAGTTCTTTTTACTTTAAATTTTGAACTTCACTATCACTCCCATAAAAATAGCTATAACAATGTATGTGCTCGAAAAGTGCGTTTTCTATAAAACAAAATCATGCGGAAAGTAGTACTTTTCCGCACTAGTGTTTTTTACATTCCAATTTTATTTAAATTTTGAAGGCCACCATCCGTCCCAGAAAAATCGTTCGGAAAGTTGTACATTTTCGCACTAGGGTTTTGTACTTTTTTTTTTTTAATTATGAACTTCGCTATCAGTCCCGTAAAAATAGCTATTATAATGTATGTGCTCGGAAAGTGCGATTTATATGTAGCAACATTGTGCGGAAAGTAGTACTTTTCCGCACTAGCGCTTTTTACTTTTCAAATGTTTTTAAATTTTGAACTTCACTATACGTCCCAGAAAAATCGTGTGGAAAGTAGTACTTTTTCAAACTAATGCTTTTTACTTTAATTTTTTTTTATTATGAACTTCGCTATGAGTCTCATAAAAATAGCTATTATAATGTATGTGTTCTCGAGAAGTGCGTTTCCTATGAAACAAAATCGTGCGGAAAGTAATACTTTTCCACACTAGTGCTTTTTACTTTTCTTTTTTTTTACATTTTGAACTTCACTATCCGTCCCCGGAAAATCGTGCGGAAAGTAGTACTTTTCCGCACTAGTGTTTTTTACTTTTAATTTTGAACTTCACTATCAGTCCCATAAAAATAGCTATTACAAAAGTGCGTTTTCTATAAAGTAAGATCGTGCGGAAAGTAGAGTACTTTTCGGCACTGGTACTTTTTACTTTTAATTTTTTATTTTATTTAGGACTTCACTATCAATCCCATAAAAATAGCTATTACAATGTATGTGCTCGAAAAGTGCGTATTCTATGAAGCAAAATTGTGCGGATAGTAGTACCTACTTTTCCGCACTAGTCACTAGTGCTTTTTACTTTTAATTTTTTTTAAATTTTGAACTTCACTGTCTATCCCAGAAAAATCGTGCGGAAAGTAGTACTTTTCCGTACTAGTGCTTTTTACTTTTTTTTTAATTTGTTACTTCTCTATCAGTCCCATAAAAATAGCAATGTATGTGCTCGAAAAGTGCATTTTCTATGAAGCAAAATCGTGCGGAAAGTACTTTTCCGCACTAGTGCTTTTTACTATTCATTTTTCTTTAAATTTTGAACTTCACTATTAGTCCCATAAAAATAGCTATTAGAATGTATGTGCTCGAAAAGTGCGTTTTCTATGAAGCAAAATTGTGCGGAAAGAAGTACTTTTCCGCACTAGTGTTTTTTACATTCTAATTTTATTTAAATTTTGAAGGCCACCATCCGTCCCAGAAAAATCGTTCGGAAAGTTGTACATTTTCGCACTAGGGTTTTTTACTTTTTTTTTTTTTATTATGAACTTCGCTATCAGTCCCGTAAAAATAGCTATTATAATGTATGTGCTCGGAAAGTGCGATTTATATGTAGCAACATTGTGCGGAAAGTAGTACTTTTCCGCACTAGCGCTTTTTACTTTTCAAATGTTTTTAAATTTTGAACTTCACTATACGTTTCAGAAAAATCGTGTGGAAAGTAGTACTTTTTCAAACTAGTGCTTTTTACTTTAATTTTTTTTTTATTATGAACTTCGCTATGAGTCTCATAAAAATAGCTATTATAATGTATGTGTGCTCGAGAAGTGCGTTTCCTATGAAACAAAATCGTGCGGAAAGTAATACTTTTCCACACTAGTGCTTTTTTTTTTTTTTTTTTTACATTTTGAACTTCACTATCCGTCCCCGGAAAATCGTGCGGAAAGTAGTACTTTTCCGCACTAGTGTTTTTTACATTCTAATTTTATTTAAATTTTGAAGGCCACCATCCGTCCCAGAAAAATCGTTCGGAAAGTTGTACATTTTCGCACTAGGGTTTTTTACTTTTTTTTTTTTTTTTAATTATGAACTTCGCTATCAGTCCCGTAAAAATAGCTATTATAATGTATGTGCTCGGAAAGTGCGATTTATATGTAGCAACATTGTGCGGAAAGTAGTACTTTTCCGCACTAGCGCTTTTTACTTTTCAAATGTTTTTAAATTTTGAACTTCACTATACGTTTCAGAAAAATCGTGTGGAAAGTAGTACTTTTTCAAACTAGTGCTTTTTACTTTAATTTTTTTTTTTATTATGAACTTCGCTATGAGTCTCATAAAAATAGCTATTATAATGTATGTGTGCTCGAGAAGTGCGTTTCCTATGAAACAAAATCGTGCGGAAAGTAATACTTTTCCACACTAGTGCTTTTTACTTTTCTTTTTTTTTTACATTTTGAACTTCACTATCCGTCCCCGGAAAATCGTGCGGAAAGTAGTACTTTTCCGCACTAGTGTTTTTTACTTTTAATTTTGAACTTCACTATCAGTCCCATAAAAATAGCTATTACAAAAGTGCGTTTTCTATAAAGTAAGATCGTGCGGAAAGTAGAGTACTTTTCGGCACTGGTACTTTTAACTTTTAATTTTTTATTTTATTTAGGACTTCACTATCAGTCCCATAAAAATAGCTATTACAATGTATGTGCTCGAAAAGTGCGTATTCTATGAAGCAAAATTGTGCGGATAGTAGTACCTACTTTTCCGCACTAGTCACTAGTGCTTTTTACTTTCTATCCCAGAAAAATCGTGCGGAAAGTAGTACTTTTCCGTACTAGTGCTTTTTACTTTTTTTTAATTTGTTACTTCTTTATCAGTCTCATAAAAATAGCACTGTATGTGCTCGAAAAGTGCGTTTTCTATGAAGCAAAATCGTGCGGAAAGTACTTTTCCGCACTAGTGCTTTTTACTTTTCATTTTTCTTTAAATTTTGAACTTCACTATTACTCCCATAAAAATAGTTATTAGAATGTATGTGCTCGAAAAGTGCGTTTTCTATGAAGCAAAATTGTGCGGAAAGAAGTAGGTACTTTTCCACAATATTCACTGGTGCTTTTAACATTTTTTTTTATTTTGCTTTTAACTTTAACTTAACTGATGACTGGGACTGATAGTGAAGTTAAACTTAATTTTAACTTCACTATCAGTCCCATAAAAATCGTGTGGAAAGTAATACTTTTCCGCACTAGTGCTTTTTAATTTTCAATTTTTTTATTTTATTTTGAACTTTACTATTATAAGTCCCATAAAACCAATGTCTTTCAAATTCGAAAATTGTACTAACATAACTTTTAATTTTAATAATTACTAAAGTATTTTGTCTTATTATGTTTTTTTATTTACTCGCACAATGCAAAGTAAAGCATTGTTTGAAAACTTTGAAACATGTGCGCAAAGATGATTTCCGAAATTCCGACTCGTATCGGCTTATATGACACTCATCAGAAATCACCTACTTTCCGCACTTGTTGCATAAATAGCTATTTTGACATTTTTAACAAAGCCCAATTGAGAAGATGTTTTCAATTATCTAATCGTAAGATATCGATATAATTATTTGCTTTGTTATTTCACAATATTTTTTTTAGTTAGTTCTTTACTAAAATTTGCTCTCGAGTATGAGCGTCTTTGCTGAGATGGTCCGACGGCCAAACAAAAGGTTGATCTTTAAAAAGCTAAAACTATAAAATATAGAATTGTTCGGAAACGCACAGGTAAGATAGATAAACAATAGAACGACCCGGCGCGCGCTACGAATGCATTCAATGCCAAAACACACTATGATAATTCAGGTCAGTTATGTTTTAAATTTTAGTGTAAGGTTTTAAAGTCCAATATTGTTTGAATCGACATAAAACTACGTTATTTGAATCGACATAAACTTGTTTAGAGACGATACGTATGAGCTTGTACTCGCTATGTTTATTCAATAATAAGTTGAATTTCAATGTGCGCAGAGATTAAAGTTGCTTAAACGGTTTAATAATTAAATGATAGGGTAACCTTTAAGACTGGGTTTGGTTTTCGTTAGAGGTTATTTAAGTTAACTGTATCAGATAGGCTTACCCTATCAAACAGTCACCCTTACAAAAGGTTACCATTATGGTTGGGGTTTTTAAAACAACTTCTAAAATAAGCCTATGAAAAACCCCGGTTATGGTAAGCGGTTCCGGTCCCTGCCCTGCGCCCGTGTGCGACATAGATGGTTGTGGACTCGCACACCACAAGATGCTACACTACAAGAAGCCTACGTCATCACAATCAGCTGACGCGGTCGTTGACCCGCCGCCCGAGCCGGCCCCCGCGCAGGCTCGTCCGCCGGCCCCCGAGCCAGCAACCCCGGCCCCCGACACCGTGGCGCACGTTACATCGGATTGTGATAAATCTTCTTGTGAGGACAACGTTATGTTAAAAGTAGTGTCAGTGCAGTTACGTGGACCTAAGGGTACCGTAAGTACCTACGCCCTTTTAGACGATTGCGCATCTGTGTCTATGATAGACTCTGATTTAGCGGACGAGTTAGGTCTTAAAAATCAAAATCCGCGGTCTGTAATGTTTACCGATGCGTTCGGACTCGAGGTGTATCAATCAGCTGTGCCGAACGTTATCGCGCAGATAAGTGGACAAAATAATAACAATAGTTATAATATTAAGTTGCGTAAAGTGTCTAAATTAAATTTACCAGCTCAAAACTTGTCTGCACTTAAAAGTTTAAATTGTAAACGTTTATCTCATATTAAGGAATATGTGTGTAAAAGTCGAGTTAAACCTCGTATTCTCATTGGGGAAGATAATTATTACCTAATCGCTCCGATACAAATAATTCATGGTAGTGAAACCGAGCCCTATGGATCTCTGTGCAAGTTAGGATGGTCAATTCATGGTAATTGTGGTCGCACTCACTCTAACGCTGCCAACGTGTTCCATCTCAGTCACACAGATGGCGAAAATATAGGTGAACTAAATGATTTAATTAAACATTCTTTTTCCCTAGACTCCATAGGAATTTCAACCTTACGCCGTGAAAATAGCGATCATTTAAGGGCGTTGCAGATCCTAGAAGATTCAGCGCGCCTTATCGGAAATCAATGGGAAGTGGGTCTGCCGTTCAAGAAGGACGTATTCGCCATGCCAGACACACGCGAAGCTGCCCTTACGCGCCTACAGCAGGGACCGGAACCGCTTACCATAACCGGGGTTTTTCATAGGCTTATTTTAGAAGTTGTTTTAAAAACCCCAACCATAATGGTAACCTTTTGTAAGGGTGACTGTTTGATAGGGTAAGCCTATCTGATACAGTTAACTTAAATAACCTCTAACGAAAACCAAACCCAGTCTTAAAGGTTACCCTATCATTTTAATTATTAAACCGTTTAAGCAACTTTACTCTCTGCGCACATTGAAATTCAACTTATTATTGAATAAACATAGCGAGTACAAGCTCATACGTATCGTCTCTAAACAAGTTTATGTCGATTCAAATAACGTAGTTTTATGTCGATTCAAACAATATTGGACTTTAAAACCTTACACTAAAATTTAAAACATAACTGACCTGAATTATCATAGTGTGTTTTGGCATTGAATGCATTCGTAGCGCGCGCCGGGTCGTTCTATTGTTTATCTATCTTACCTGTGCGTTTCCGAACAATTCTATATTTTATAGTTTTAGCTTTTTAAAGATCAACCTTTTGTTTGGCCGTCGGACCATCTCAGCAAAGACGCTCATACTCGAGAGCAAATTTTAGTAAAGAACTAACTAAAAAAAATATTGTGAAATAACAAAGCAAATAATTATATCGATATCTTACGATTAGATAATTGAAAACATCTTCTCAATTGGGCTTTGTTAAAAATGTCAAAATAGCTATTTATGCAACAAGTGCGGAAAGTAGGTGATTTCTGATGAGTGTCATATAAGCCGATACGAGTCGGAATTTCGGAAATCATCTTTGCGCACATGTTTCAAAGTTTTCAAACAATGCTTTACTTTGCATTGTGCGAGTAAATAAAAAAACATAATAAGACAAAATACTTTAGTAATTATTAAAATTAAAAGTTATGTTAGTACAATTTTCGAATTTGAAAGACATTGGTTTTATGGGACTTATAATAGTAAAGTTCAAAATAAAATAAAAAAATTGAAAATTAAACACTAGTGCGGAAAAGTATTACTTTCCACACGATTTTTATGGGACTGATAGTGAAGTTAAAATTAAGTTTAACTTCACTATCAGTCCCAGTCATCAGTTAAGTTAAAGTTAAAAGCAAAATAAAAAAAAATGTTAAAAGCACCAGTGAATATTGTGGAAAAGTACCTACTTCTTTCCGCACAATTTTGCTTCATAGAAAACGCACTTTTCGAGCACATACATTCTAATAACTATTTTTATGGGAGTAATAGTGAAGTTCAAAATTTAAAGAAAAATGAAAAGTAAAAAGCACTAGTGCGGAAAAGTACTTTCCGCACGATTTTGCTTCATAGAAAACGCACTTTTCGAGCACATACAGTGCTATTTTTATGAGACTGATAAAGAAGTAACAAATTAAAAAAAAGTAAAAAGCACTAGTACGGAAAAGTACTACTTTCCGCACGATTTTTCTGGGATAAAAAGTAAAAAGCACTAGTGACTAGTGCGGAAAAGTAGGTACTACTATCCGCACAATTTTGCTTCATAGAATACGCACTTTTCGAGCACATACATTGTAATAGCTATTTTTATGGGACTGATAGTGAAGTCCTAAATAAAATAAAAAATTAAAAGTTAAAAGTACCAGTGCCGAAAAGTACTCTACTTTCCGCACGATCTTACTTTATAGAAAACGCACTTTTGTAATAGCTATTTTTATGGGACTGATAGTGAAGTTCAAAATTAAAAGTAAAAAACACTAGTGCGGAAAAGTACTACTTTCCGCACGATTTTCCGGGGACGGATAGTGAAGTTCAAAATGTAAAAAAAGAAAAGTAAAAAGCACTAGTGTGGAAAAGTATTACTTTCCGCACGATTTTGTTTCATAGGAAACGCACTTCTCGAGCACACATACATTATAATAGCTATTTTTATGAGACTCATAGCGAAGTTCATAATAAAAAAAAAATTAAAGTAAAAAGCACTAGTTTGAAAAAGTACTACTTTCCACACGATTTTTCTGAAACGTATAGTGAAGTTCAAAATTTAAAAACATTTGAAAAGTAAAAAGCGCTAGTGCGGAAAAGTACTACTTTCCGCACAATGTTGCTACATATAAATCGCACTTTCCGAGCACATACATTATAATAGCTATTTTTACGGGACTGATAGCGAAGTTCATAATTAAAAAAAAAAAGTAAAAAACCCTAGTGCGAAAATGTACAACTTTCCGAACGATTTTTCTGGGACGGATGGTGGCCTTCAAAATTTAAATAAAATTAGAATGTAAAAAACACTAGTGCGGAAAAGTACTACTTTCCGCACGATTTTCCGGGGACGGATAGTGAAGTTCAAAATGTAAAAAAAAAGAAAAGTAAAAAGCACTAGTGTGGAAAAGTATTACTTTCCGCACGATTTTGTTTCATAGGAAACGCACTTCTCGAGCACACATACATTATAATAGCTATTTTTATGAGACTCATAGCGAAGTTCATAATAAAAAAAAAATTAAAGTAAAAAGCACTAGTTTGAAAAAGTACTACTTTCCACACGATTTTTCTGAAACGTATAGTGAAGTTCAAAATTTAAAAACATTTGAAAAGTAAAAAGCGCTAGTGCGGAAAAGTACTACTTTCCGCACAATGTTGCTACATATAAATCGCACTTTCCGAGCACATACATTATAATAGCTATTTTTACGGGACTGATAGCGAAGTTCATAATAAAAAAAAAAAAAAAAAGTAAAAACCCTAGTGCGAAAATGTACAACTTTCCGAACGATTTTTCTGGGACGGATGGTGGCCTTCAAAATTTAAATAAAATTAGAATGTAAAAAACACTAGTGCGGAAAAGTACTTCTTTCCGCACAATTTTGCTTCATAGAAAACGCACTTTTCGAGCACATACATTCTAATAGCTATTTTTATGGGACTAATAGTGAAGTTCAAAATTTAAAGAAAAATGAATAGTAAAAAGCACTAGTGCGGAAAAGTACTTTCCGCACGATTTTGCTTCATAGAAAATGCACTTTTCGAGCACATACATTGCTATTTTTATGGGACTGATAGAGAAGTAACAAATTAAAAAAAAAGTAAAAAGCACTAGTACGGAAAAGTACTACTTTCCGCACGATTTTTCTGGGATAGACAGTGAAGTTCAAAATTTAAAAAAAAATTAAAAGTAAAAAGCACTAGTGACTAGTGCGGAAAAGTAGGTACTACTATCCGCACAATTTTGCTTCATAGAATACGCACTTTTCGAGCACATACATTGTAATAGCTATTTTTATGGGACTGATAGTGAAGTCCTAAATAAAATAAAAAATTAAAAGTAAAAAGTACCAGTGCCGAAAAGTACTCTACTTTCCGCACGATCTTACTTTATAGAAAACGCACTTTTGTAATAGCTATTTTTATGGGACTGATAGTGAAGTTCAAAATTAAAAGTAAAAAACACTAGTGCGGAAAAGTACTACTTTCCGCACGATTTTCCGGGGACGGATAGTGAAGTTCAAAATGTAAAAAAAAAGAAAAGTAAAAAGCACTAGTGTGGAAAAGTATTACTTTCCGCACGATTTTGTTTCATAGGAAACGCACTTCTCGAGAACACATACATTATAATAGCTATTTTTATGAGACTCATAGCGAAGTTCATAATAAAAAAAAATTAAAGTAAAAAGCATTAGTTTGAAAAAGTACTACTTTCCACACGATTTTTCTGGGACGTATAGTGAAGTTCAAAATTTAAAAACATTTGAAAAGTAAAAAGCGCTAGTGCGGAAAAGTACTACTTTCCGCACAATGTTGCTACATATAAATCGCACTTTCCGAGCACATACATTATAATAGCTATTTTTACGGGACTGATAGCGAAGTTCATAATTAAAAAAAAAAAGTACAAAACCCTAGTGCGAAAATGTACAACTTTCCGAACGATTTTTCTGGGACGGATGGTGGCCTTCAAAATTTAAATAAAATTGGAATGTAAAAAACACTAGTGCGGAAAAGTACTACTTTCCGCATGATTTTGTTTTATAGAAAACGCACTTTTCGAGCACATACATTGTTATAGCTATTTTTATGGGAGTGATAGTGAAGTTCAAAATTTAAAGTAAAAAGAACTAGTATGGAAAAGTACTACTTTAAAAGTACCTACTACTTGCTGCACGATTTTGCTTCGTAAAAAACGTACTTTTCGAGCACATGCATTGTAAACGCACTTTTTGAGCACATGCATTGTTATAGTTATTTTTATGAGACTGATAGTGAAGTTCAAAATAAATAAAAATTAAAAGTAAAAAACCGGCCAAGAGCGTGTCGGGCCACGCTCAGTGTAGGGTTCCGTAGTTTTCCGTATTTTTCTCAAAAACTACTGAACCTATCAAGTTCAAAACAATTTTCCTAGAAAGTTTTTATAAAGTTCTACATTTGTGATTTTTTTCATATTTTTTAAACATATGGTTCAAAAGTTAGAGGGGGGAAGCATTTTTTTCCTTTAGGAGCGATTATTTCCAAAAATATTAATATTATCAAAAAACGATCTTAGTAAACCCTTATTCATTTTTAAATACCTATCTAAAAATATATCATACGTTGGGGTTGGAATAAAAAAAAATTCAGCCCCCACTTTACATGTAGGGGGTACCCCAATAAAACATTTTTTTCCATTTTTTATTTTTGAAATTTGTTGGCGTGATTAATATACATATTGGTACCAAATTTCAGCTGTCTAGTGCTAACGGTTACTGAGATTATCCGCGGACGGACGGACGGACGGTCGGACGGACGGACGGACGGACGGACGGACGGACGGACGGACGGACGACGGACGGACGGACGGACGGACGGACGGACGACGGACGGACAGACAGACATGGCGAAACTATAAGGGTTCCTAGTTGACTACGGAACCCTAAAAGTAGGTACAAAACCTTGCTTGCTGTAAAAAAACCTACTTCATTTTATTCCCTTATAATATACTGATGAGTACGAGTAGGTCAATAATTGTACTATCAAATACAGAAACTAAATGACGTACATGTCAAATGGTAATAACTACGCAAATTCAAGTGCATGCGTCTGAGACAAGCTCTATCTATAGCAAACCAGTTTCAATGTAGAAAGACAACAAGGAACGGATAAAGCTTACCATAACTCAATGAAAACAGGTTTTAAAAACCCTATCGCGATAGGGTTTCGGAGTTAACTTAGTTAGTAGTTATGGTAACCTCATAGTAACAGATTCAATAAGCTTACCGTTTTAAAAGGTTACCTTTAAAAAAGCTTACCGTTTTATTTAGTAAGAAAATTGATTGGGTAAGCAAATTGATGAAGTTAAGCCTAAAAAGGGGTTTTCCGGTCCCTGTTCCCTTATAATATACTGATGAGTACGAGTAGGTCAATAATTGTACTATCAAATACAGAAACTAAATGACGTACATGTCAAATGGTAATAACTACGCAAATTCAAGTGCATGCGTCTGAGACAAGCTCTATCTATAGCAAACCAGTTTCAATGTAGAAAGACAACAAGGAACGGATAAAGCTTACCATAACTCAATGAAAACAGGTTTTAAAAACCCTATCGCGATAGGGTTTCGGAGTTAACTTAGTTAGTAGTTATGGTAACCTCATAGTAACAGATTCAATAAGCTTACCGTTTTAAAAGGTTACCTTTAAAAAAGCTTACCGTTTTATTTAGTAAGAAAATTGATTGGGTAAGCAAATTGATGAAGTTAAGCCTAAAAAGGGGTTTTCCGGTCCCTGGCCTACAGTCTTTAATGCGCAAGTTTGTTAAAGATCACGCGTACGCAGATCGCTACCGAATAGAGGTAAACAAACTGTTTGCCGCTGGCTACGCACGTGAGCTCAAGGAAAATGAACTTTCGGCCGACCGCATATGGTATCTCCCGCACTTCGGAATTCAGAACCCCAACAAACCTGGTAAGTTGAGACTTGTTTATGATTGTGCTGCAAAAGTAAATGGGAATTGTCTTAATAGTTATTTATTAACGGGACCAGACTTATATAATTCACTTATGGGGATTATGTTGAGATTTCGTGAGAATAAAATAGTTATAATTGGGGACATTAAGGACATGTTTTTGAGGGTGAAAATAAGGCCCGAAGATCAACATGTACTTCGTTTTTTATGGCAGGAAGCTCCGGGCTCGCCCGTAAAAACATGTGTTATGCAAAGTCTATTGTTTGGTGCCACTTGCAGTCCTTTTGTAGCACAATTCATTAACAATAAAAATGCATCTAGGTATGAAGATTTATATCCGGAGGCAGTAAATGTTATTGTAAATAGTCATTACATGGATGACTGTTTATATTCAACTAGCAGTGTAGAAAATGCAGTTAAGTTGGTTGAACAAATTACTCTTATTCACAAGAGCGGTGGATTTGAGATACGAAATTGGTCAAGCAATAGTCAGGAGGTATTGAAAAATATACCTACTGACGCGCTCGCGCAAACAGCTGTTCACTTCAAGGACGGAGTTATGAACACAACCGAGCGCACCTTAGGGTTAATGTTTCATCCTTCAGATGATACTTTTGGATTTAAGATTTCATTTAATCGTGTCCCTCAGGAGGTATTAAATGGATCTGAGGCTCCGACGAAAGCAAAAATGCTTAGCCTCATCATGTCAGTTTATGACCTTCACGGTTTTTTATCGCCTTTTATTATAAAGAGCAAAATAATATTTCAGGACGTTCACCGTAGTGGCGTGGAGTGGAACGACCATATCCGACCGGAGGAGCACGCGCGCTGGGTAAGGTGGCTCGACGAGCTTAAACTACTAGCGTCGCTGCGCATCCTCGACACTACGCGGCCGCGGGGCCATGGACGCCATGCTACGATGATTCGGCGGATGGGGTAAGTGATCCCACCATCATACATACCGAATTACATGCATTTTGCGATGCCAGTAGTAAGGCATATGCCGCTGTGGTTTATTGGCGCTTTGTTCGCTCAGATGGAACTATAAATGTATGTTTTGTGGCGAGTAAAAGCAGAGTGACCCAACTTCGTCCGGTCTCTATACCGAGGCTAGAGCTTCAAGGTTGCTTGCTCTCTGCTCGTCTGGCCGCCACAATACAGAGCGAGCACAAAGACATTAAGCCAAACAAGCGATATTTCTGGACGGATTCAAATACCGCCCTCCAGTGGATTCGCAGTGACCCTAGAGACTTTAAACCATACGTCGCTCACCGCCTCGGTGAGATTGACGAGTTGACCAGTTCGTCAGAGTGGCGTTACGTCCCCACGTCCTTGAACGTAGCCGACGTAGCCACTCGTGAGGACGCGCCACCACTGCAGTACGATGACGTATGGTTCCAGGGGCCAAACTTCTTGCGTGAACGCGAAAGTGAGTGGCCCAAGGATCTCAAGAGCTCCAAGCAGCTTGAGGAAGCTATTTGCGAACGTAAGGTCATTAATGTTGTATCCTCAGCCGACTGTACTAGTACGTTGCCGGTACCTAACGAAAATTACTTTTCGTCGTGGATTCGATTACTTATGACTACTGCACGGGTATTGTTGTTTATTAAAAAATGTCAGCATAAATGCGATCGAATCGACACCGAACTGTTACAATCGGCAGAGGACTTGTTGATTAAAAAATGTCAACATGATTCATTTCTTACAGAAATTGCCTGTTTAAGGAACAATAAGCCGTTATCGAAAGATAGCCGACTGCTACAGTTAACGCCCTATCTCGACGATGCGGGCCTACTACGTGTAGAGGGCCGTATCGACAAGACTGTAGGAGTCAATGAGTCTACGAAGAGACCAGTGATTCTTGATGGCAAGCATCGAATCACCAGACTGCTCGTAGAACACTACCACAGGCGAGCACTGCACAGAGCTCAAGAACTGGTAGTTAATGAGCTAAGGCAGCGCTATTGGATTCTGCAACTGCGACCAACTGTACGCGCAGTCGCAGCCCATTGTCTGCTGTGCAGATATCGTCGCGCCGCGCCGCAGCCGCAGCGTATGGGTGACCTGCCCGCTGCACGGCTGCAGCACAACCGTCGTCCGTTCTCGTTCACCGGGATCGACTTTTTCGGCCCCATGGAGGTAACCGTAGGTCGTGGTAGGCAGAAACGGTATGGAATGTTATTCACATGTCTGACCATTCGAGCCGTACATGTCGAAATAACGGAAAACCTTACCACTGACTCTACCATAATGGGTTTGAGACAGATGATAGCACGCAGAGGTACCCCTACCATGATATACTGCGATAATGGGACCAATCTTAGAGGTGCCCACATGGAATTGAAACGCAGTATCGCTGAACTAGACAGCGATGCCCTGCGCAATGATGGACTCGTGAGAGGAATTGAGTGGAAATTTATTCCCCCGGGCGCCCCAGAGATGGCTGGCGCGTGGGAACGAATGGTGCGTACTTTTAAATCATCCCTCCGAGCTGTACTCAAGGAGCGCGCCCCACGGCCAGAGACCCTTTCAACATTGATGGCTGAAGTTGAAGCCCTCGTCAACAGCCGTCCTATCACGTACGTATCGGTAGATCCTAACTATCCTGAAGCTCTGACCCCCAATCACTTCTTGATTGGTACGTCCTCAAATGGACCAGCGTTTGGTAAGTACGACAATGGCGACCTCCAGTTAAGACGTCAGTGGCGGATAGCGCAACGTCTAACTGATATGTTTTGGGCACGTTGGCTCAAGGAGTATTTGCCAACACTTCTTCCGCGACAAAAATGGACGCGCGAAAATCGCTCCTTACAGGTAGGAGATTATGTAATTATAGTCGAACCTAACTTAGAACGTGGATCATGGCGGCACGGAATAGTGAGTGCGACACACGTTGGTAATGATGGGCGTACTCGCGTTGTTGACGTCCGTACGCGCACGGGCATTTTACGCCGCCCCGTCACCCGCGTCGCCTTACTTGCACCAGAGATGGCTCGTGATGACTAGTCATCACTAAGGGGGTGGGATTGTAGGCGACGCATATATGTTTTATGTGAACTGTACGTTAGGATTTATTTATTAAGTTTGTTTACTTATTTTGGTACATGTAACGCCATCTAGATTAAAACTTTGGAATTAAAGCTACATAAAAACAATGGTGGGTAGCGAGCCCAGGTCATGCGCTGCACCTAAGTAAAATGAAGGTAGTTGTACATTTCGCGAACTGAGACCCGCCGCGTTGACTCCTCGCTCGTACCACGGTTTTTGGCATCGTATTTTCAGAATTATGCGTTTAATTTAACCTGTCACCTACAATTATAGTTGTAATATATTGGTAGTAATATATTAATTTAATCGAGTTTTTTATTATAGTATTGTGTATTAAGCTTATAGTATTAAATCGTGTTTTTACTGAAATAATTAATTCGAAAATGAATTGCTAAATTACAAAAAAAAAAAACTGTCAGCCTGTCAAAGTGGCTCCGTATTTAATATTGATATCTTGCACAATTTCGATTTCTTTGCCACTGCGATACCCATTTGCGAGCTACAGACATTTACCCGAACACGCACACATGTGGGCAAAGTTCAGAAGATCATACATTGATGAAAACTGAAATTAATTCGTTATGTTTTTACTTGTCACTACAATGACAACAAACAAGGACCCAAAGTCGTTGCGCTGCTAGGCAACGAAGCCCACCGCGCATGCTCCGCACGACAGCGCGCCATGCGCCGACTCCAGCAGTCTATGTATTTGCTTGATAACAGCAACTGCCAACTTCAGTGTCAGTTTTGTTTATCTCCAGGACTCTACATAGTTAATGTTTTTAGTTTCGTGTTGTGTTTTTAT
Source organism: Leguminivora glycinivorella (assembly GCF_023078275.1). Taxonomy (NCBI): domain Eukaryota; kingdom Metazoa; phylum Arthropoda; class Insecta; order Lepidoptera; family Tortricidae; genus Leguminivora; species Leguminivora glycinivorella. Next base: position 17,321,987 of record NC_062975.1, read on the forward strand.
AATATTACTTTTGATTTATATAGGTTTTTTAAGCATCAATAGAAATCAAAAAATGTCACTCCCAGGTGGTATTATATCTTCCATCACCGACAACGACGATTCCTCCCAAAAGCTACAATGTTCTCTGTGCTCTGAACCCAAGTACTTCAAAAACCAACATGGGCTTAGAGTACACTTGGGTAAAAAACACAAAACGGACATCTCACACAATATAAATACTGAACATCCAGTTTCAATAGGTACATTAGGTCACCCAGTTACATACGACATTTCTGAAACTCTTAGCCGTCTAAAACATAGTGTCCGTGTCATTAAAAGAATCCCGAGAGGTGCGAGAGTATTGGTAGCACAAAAACTTACCTCTTTGCTACAAAATGCAGACTGGACTGGACTCAGCCAATCAAGGTATTACCAGCATAGAGGGAAAGCTCGATTCAATAGAAAGCCGGATGGAAGAATTTAATGCGCGGCTTACCCTCACGGAGAGCAAGGTGGAGAGTCTACCGACCATTGAGGCCAAATTAAAAAAGCTAGAGGCCGATTTTGCCGATTTAAAGGCTAACGAGCGTGGCAGGGATCAGTATTGCCGTCTAAATAATGTGGAGATTTGTGGAGTTCCCGTGAAAAATGGTGAAAACCTAATGTCCATCATGAATAGCATATCTGTCACTATAGGCTTTACTTTACAAGACTCAGATGTAGATTCTATTCATCGTGTTCGCCGGTTTGTGTCGTCGGCCGGCGGCGGAGACCGCGCGGACCCCCGACCCCCCGGCATAGTGGTTCGCTTCTGCCAGCGTCGCCGCAAGGACGAGCTGCTGGCGGCCGTGCGCGCGCGCCGCAACCTCACCAGCGCCGACGCCGGCCTGCCAGGTCCCGCGGTCCCCATCTACGTTAATGAGCATCTAACAGCTGTGAACAAGTTGCTTCTGAGACAGGCTCGTGACAGGAAGAACGAACTAGGTTTTAAGTACCTTTGGGTCAAGCAATGCAAGATATTTATGCGTAAAAGCGACAGCTCCAAAGTGTTTGCAATCGGCGATGAAGGTGATTTAAGTAAACTTAAATGACTTTTTGCTATGTTTACTATAAGTTACATCAATGACACACTTTCGTCTATCTTTAAGCAGCTAATTTGTTTTGCATTGTACGTCTGTTCGTATTACACAACAACAAGGAAAAATATTTTAATTAAATTACCATCTTGCTATCTGTTATATCTTAAACTGTTTACGTTTCACTACTCGTCTGATAAAGGGAATTTATGCCTCATAAGAACTAATAAATATATTAATATAACATATTTTACTAATTTAACTTTCTTCCATCACTGTGTTTAGTAATAACAACATATCAATTTACTATCAGAACGTAAGGGGTTTGCGGACTAAATCACATACATTTTTATCTAACGTTATAAACTGTAATTACGACGTCATATGTTTATCCGAGACTTGGCTGAATCCTGACTTTTTTAGTACGGAATTTTTTGATAACAGGTATGAGGTATGGCGGCGGGACCGTGCCGATCGCGGTGTGAGTCGTGGGGGTGGCGTGCTGGTGGCCGCGCGGCGCGGGCTCAGTGTGTCGCGCCGGGACGAGTGGTGCGCGGCGCCGCGGCACGAGGAGCTATGGCTCACCGTGGAGCCGCGGGCCTGCGCCGGCGCCGCGCCCGCGACCCGCGCGCCCCACTCTCCCCGCCACCGCCGACGATCAGCTGCTCGGGGAGGGCCATTGTTGCATATTGCCTGTGTATATTTTCCTCATAACGATAATCATATTGCATCTCTGCGTTGTTTTTTCGATAACGCGGCAAAGATTATGCATTCAAATCCTGATGATGTTTTTATTTTTGTAGGCGATTTTAATGTTTCCCATGCGTCATGGTCCCCGTGTGTTGACTCAAATCATCTCGATATTCAGCCTGGTGTTGACCCCGTTGCAATTCTTCTTTCTGATTTTATTGCTTTGACAGGTGTAAACCAATTTAACTCATGTTTTAATATTAATGGACGCGTGCTAGACCTCGTTATGTCTAACGTAAACTGCGAGGTCACCGCCAGCTCATCTCCACTTACTTTGGAGGATCCCCAACATAAGGCGCTGTATGTTTCGTTAGCCCTAGAGTTAACTAACTTTTTGCCTCAATTAAAGCCTAATCACATTATCAAGCCCATTTTTCGTCGCGGTGACTATGACAATATTCGTAAAGAACTATCTGAGACCGATTGGTTATGTCTGGCTAACATGGATGTTGAGACCTCTGTCACGTACTTCTATACTGTCCTTAGTAATTTAATAGTAAAATATGTTCCGCATAAACCAGTATTTTCTAATAATAGGTATCCGCCGTGGTTTTCACGTGCGCTAATTAAAATTCGAAAGCAGAAGTTGACCATTCATAAGCGATGGAAAACCTATGGAAATCCCTTAGATAGGGCTGAATTCGTATTATTGAGATCTAGGGAGCATAAAATGGCTAAAAAGTGTTATAATGATTTTATTTCTTTGGCTGAGGACAAAATTCACCATAATCCTAATTACTTTTGGTCCTTTATGAAATCAAAATTTCCGAGCAATCATATACCAGATCAGATGTCTTATCGTGGTGATTCATCTAAGGATGGACAGACCATCAGCAACTTTTTTAATACTTATTTTAACTCTGTTTTTGTACCTGATCTGTCTGTGCCACTGGACGTGTCACTCGCGCCTGTAGACTCACTTATTGACCTCGGTAGCTTTGATATTTCAGAGGACAGTGTTTTTGAGTATTTAAAAAGGGTAAACATTAGTAAGGGTAGTGGTACTGATATGATACATCCTTATTTCATCCTTATGTGCGCTAAAGAGCTTACCGCGCCTTTAACGCAGATATATAGAAAGTCTTTATCGGAGGGCCACTTTCCTATTAAATGGAAAAGTGCTCTAATTACACCAATTTATAAAAGTGGGGATGCAGGTCAGGTAATGAATTATAGACCAATTAGTAAACTAAATATTTTTGCTAAAATTTTTGAGAAATTAGTATACAATAGAATAACTGCCGCTTTCTATCAGCATATCGCACCCAGTCAGCATGGTTTTTGTCAAGGTCGTAGTGTTGACACAAATCTCCTTACCTTCTCGGATTTTATTATAAATAGTTTATCTTCTGGCCACCAGGTGGATGCCGTGTATACCGATTTTTCGAAATGTTTTGATAAAATTAACCATAATCACTTAATTAAGAAATTATTAGAACTCGGTATACACGGTGACCTTCTGCGGTGGATTAAATCGTATCTTTCTAACCGGAGTCAGGCAGTAGCGTTGAAGGGATATACATCTTGTTTTCTGCCTGTCCCTTCTGGAGTACCCCAGGGCTCCCACCTAGGTCCCTTATTGTTTATCCTGTACGTCAATGACATGGCGACCTGCTTCCGTAATGCTGAACATCTTGTTTACGCGGATGACACCAAAATTTTTAGAGCTATATCGTCGGAAGCTGACTGCCTTTCATTGCAACAAGATTTAAATAATTTTTACCAATATTGCTTAGACAATCACCTATTCTTAAATACCGACAAATGCTTTATAATTAGTTTTAGCCGCAAACTGAATCCAATAATTTTTAACTACTCTCTTTGTGGTAATATGATAGCACGGGTATCATCCATTAGGGATTTAGGTGTTACAATGGACTCACAATTGAACTATAACTTGCATATTGATAACTTATGTAAGCGTGCTTATAAAAAGTTAGGGATGATTCTTCGTATTGGCCAGCCTTTTAAGAGACCTATTACCTACAAATTGTTATTTTATTCCTTAGTTAGAAGTATCCTCGAATTTGGTAGTATAGTTTGGTCTCCTCAGTACCAAGTTCACATTGACCGTTTGGAGAGGATACAAAATATTTTCTTAAAATCACTTGCCTACAGAACTGGTAACTATTTTGAAAATTCCGCATTAGCGGCTAAATATTTTTGTGTCCCGTCTTTATCCAATCGCAGGAATTACTTAGATGTAATGTTTTTGTTTAAAATTCTTAGAGGTGCTATTAATAGTCCAGATCTCCTGAAGTTAGTGAACTTTGGTTGTCCGCGTCTCCCCTTACGGCCTAGACCTTTATTCCATGTTAGTTTTTCTCGTAAGAACTATGCTAAGCATACTTTTTCAGACGAGTTCCCAGTTTATATAATAAACTTTTATTCGATATTGATCCCTTTAATAATTCGTTATCTAGTTTAAAATTGCAAGTGAGACGTAAACTTTTTAAATAACTTTATTATAGTAAACAATAGGTATTCCTTGATGTCTGTATTTGTTGATGCTTTTTGAATCGTAATTGTATGTGTTGCATTTCTTTTTTGAACTACGTTGTATTTATTATACTATGTACTACGCTGTTTTATAACTACATACCTACTGTTTTAAGTTAACTTCATATGTATTTTATGAACCTCCAGGTCTGTTTGTATTACTTTCAGTTTTTTGTAGGTACTCTATGTACTACACCTATCTATGATGTATATTACGACTGTTTGTGTTCTAAATAAATTAAAAATAAAAAAAAAAAAAAAAAAAAATGCCGTGTCGGAAAACTCTTATCAGGCCTGGGAACAACTGCTCACCTTTCCCTACCGAAGCCTACATGTAACCGACCAGAACAAAACTACATCTCTCACTGCTAAAATTAAACATAATGTTCAACACCCACATTGTCTCGAAGATCTTCACAGGGTAGCTCTAAAACACAACACATCTATATATAGAAACATTGAAAACAAAGTAGGAGAAGGCGACATCAGGGGAGCTGCTCGTCTTCTTTTTTCAACAGACTGTATTGCTTCTGACACCCAGGAAACTGTATCAGAATTAAAATCCAAGCACCCATTGCCCTTGACAAACCAAAACCTTCCCGATCCACCAGATTCATCAACACCTCCTCTCACTGCCTCTACAGATGAAGTTCTTAATGCAATAATGTCCTTCCAGAGCGGCTCAGCTGGCGGCCTGGATGGGTTGTCCCCACAGCACCTTAAGGACCTCCTCGCGCATAGCTCAGGCAACGACGGCGAGCAGCTCCTAAAGTCATTGACAGATCTGAGTAACCTTATGCTATCCGGGAATGTACACACTGAAGTTACGGGCACACTGTATGGTGCAAACCTGTGTGCGCTTCTGAAAAAGGACGGTGGCATCAGGCCGATTGCTGTGGGGACAACTTATCGCCGACTCGTTGCCAAAATCGGATGCGCGGCTGTTTCAACCCCCCTTAGCCAATACTTCCAACCTACCCAATTGGGTTTTGGTTCGAAGGGGGGTTGTGAAGCTGCAGTCCATGCACTCAGAACGTATATCACTCAAACATCCGGTAAGGTCGTTTTGAAAGTGGACGTCCGAAATGCCTTTAATAGCGTCGACAGAGCCACCATACTAGAACAAACACGTGTAAAAGTACCACACATTTACAATTTTGTTTGGCAATGTTACAACAACGCTTCCAAATTACTTTTCAGAGAAAACCATATTTCGTCAGCCGTTGGTTGTCAACAGGGCGACCCGCTCGGCCCCGCACTTTTTAGCCTAGCAATTCACCCGATTATTCTAAAATTAAATTCAAATTTCAATGTGTGGTACTTAGACGACGGCACCCTAGGAGGTGATGTGAGCGAAGTTCTTGAGGATCTTCGCGTTCTCATTGAGGAATTCCGCGGTATTGGACTAGAACTGAACTTTTCCAAATGTGAACTTTTCTTTTCCGATACATGCCCAGACAAAGATCTCGTAACGACTAAATTCCGTTGTCTTGCCCCTAATATTAAAGTTACAGAGAAAAGCTCACTTCACCTCTTAGGCGCACCTGTATTAGACGACTCATATTCAAATTTTTTAGAGACCAAAATTGAAAACCTAAACGAAGTTTCGGATCGTCTAACTAAAATTAATGCTCATGTAGCATATACTGTTATTCGTTACTGCCTTTTTGTCCCAAAATTTACTTACGTTCTAAGGTGCAGCCACTTTTGGAAATTTCCCACCCTTTTAGAAAATATTGACAAAATTATTCAAAATCTCCTAATTACAGTTATCAATATAAAATTGGACGACCGCTCATGGACTCAGGCTTCCCTGCCAATAAGGCATGGCGGTCTGGGTATAAGAAAAGTGTCCAGCGTTTCGCTCCCTGCATATCTGTCCTCTATCCATAGCTCACAAGAATTGGTCGCTAAAATTTTAAAGTCCCCAACAGACCAATTAAACTTGCCGGTTAAATCAGAGGCCAGATATGCATGGAGCAACGCCTGCCCAAACGAAGACCTGCCCGAATATCCCAATTCACAGCGACATTGGGACGAGCCGCTTTGTAGGCTGGTACGGAATAACCTGTATCAAACGGCAACCAGCCTTCAAGAGCGTGCTCGTCTCCTTGCCGCTTTCGAGTGGGAGTCTGGGCAGTGGCTTCAGGCTCTGCCGTCCGTGGCAATTGGTACCTTTTTGGACGACTCCACTTTCCGCATCTCGGTCGCTCTCCGCCTGGGAGTGAATTGTGTTACCCCGCATCGCTGTCGCTGTGGTGACCCAGTTGATCAGCTGGGCCACCATGGCTTATCCTGCGGCAGAAGCGCAGGACGCGCTTCCCGCCATGCGAGCCTCAACGACGTCATCCGTCGGGCCTTAGCCAGTGCGGGAGTACCGGCCGTATTAGAACCGACCGGTCTCACTCGCGATGACGGAAAGAGGCCCGACGGCATGACGCTCGTGCCATGGAAAATGGGACAGCCCTTAGTTTGGGATGCCACTTGTGCTGATACTCTGGCGCTGTCCCATCTCCATCGCACCGCTTTAAAGGCTGGCTCGGCGGCCAATTCGGCCGAACTCCTCAAGCGGCGCAAGTATGCAACCATTAATAGTGGTTACGGCCTACGTCCAAAAATGGACACACCCACATTAAATCTAATTTTAATTTCTTTTTCTTTACAAATACTTACTAACTGTACACATAAGCTAAATCTGTATTTTTCTAACACACTATTTGGGAAATAAATGGCTTTTATTATTATTTATTATTATTATTTGAGCCGTTTGGGGTTGAGACCCTGGGGCCCTGGGGGGAAGGCGCCCACAGGGTCTTCAAAGAATGCAGCCGCAAGCTTGTGGAATTGACACGTGACCAGAGGGCTGGGTCATATCTGGCACAGCGGATCAGCATTGCCATACAACGTGGCAATGCTGCCAGCCTTCTGGGCACGTTGCCAGTGGACGGCGATTTGGGGCAAGTCTTTTATTTATAGTTTATTTATAAGTTTAGATTTTAGTTTTAGTTTGTAGTTTTATTTAAGGACCTATTTTATTTTTTTATTATTATGTATTTGTAATGTAATTTTGTATTATGAAATAGACCGTGATTACCAACAACAACATAGTTAATTCAAATCATATGATTAAATAACCATGTGACGATAAAGTGCACAAATTGTATTTTGTTCCTTAAGAATAAAATCTAGTTAAGTGATTGTAAGACACATACCGGTTTTTTATGACTCAAATTATAATCGCTATGTAACATATTTATGAAAAAATATTTTTTTAACCTTATAATAACTGAAATAAAATTTCAAGTTATTTCTTAATGTATGCAAAAGTGAAAATACTTATGCCATAAAAATATTGATTTATTTGTGTTCAATAATTGCCGAAATAAACAGTTTTTTGTGTCTCCTGTAAAGTAGGTTAAAAACACATAGCGAAATCTGCACGCGCAGCGACGATTTGCTAGAAAAGTGGGTTAGGTTAGAACTGCGACCATACAGAAACAAACTTGTGCTAGAAAAGTTGGTTAGGTTAGGTTAGAACTGCGACCATACAGAAACTAACATTTGCTAGAAAGGTGGGTTAGGTTAGAACTGCGATCCTCAAGGAAACAAACATTTGCAAGAAAAGTGGGTTAGGTTAGAACTGCGACCATACAGAAACAAACTTGTGCTAGAAAAGCGGGTTAGGTTAGGTTAGAACTGCGACCATACAGAAACAAACTTGTGCTAAAAAAGCGGGTTAGGTTAGGTTAGAACTGCGACCCTCACAGAAACAAACATTTGTATGAAAATTTTTAAAAAGTGTTAATTCGAATTTCGAACTTTTGATATAGTGGCTAAATAATATTTCGGAATAAAAACTTTACGCGACAAAAAGTAGTTGTCAAATAATTCTTAGGAATTTTAATAAGTGTTGATTCGAATCATAAGGGAAACAAAATTACAGCGAAATAAGAAGGGGGAAAATAATAATAGGGGAAAAATACTTTCGGGCAAACAAAACTTCGGCCAATTAATAAAATGGGAAGCATTTTCGGGCTACTAATATTCGACATTACAATTTTCGACTTTTTGATAGGTAACCATTGAAAAGACACAGAAATGGTAGGTATATTGTTTTTACATAAAGCAACAAGGGCCTGCTAATTCAGAAAACAGTTTCAAGCCCCATGCGCAGTAGAAGAGGTGTTTAAAGGTAAATTATCTTATTAGTTATTAATTATATAGTCTAGTGGCATCGATTGCAGACGTTTCTGCTAATCAAAAGTTAAAAATCATTATTATGGTTCCGAAAAGATACTGAATCGTTTCATTTGCACTAGTAAAATTTATTTACCTATACATATATTAAACAAATCACTTTTAGTCTAAACGAACTGCACTGCATAGGACTCATAATACCAACATTACATAGCTAAAATAGATATATCTCTACATTTTTATCAGAATTCAGTTATGATTATGAGATCCTGGAGAAATCGAGGGAACTCGTCAAATCTTAAAGGCATTTATATAGTGATTTTTGTGTTTTTATAAGAACAGCATCCATTTTCTTTCTGAACTGTGGTATTTAGTGCAGTGGAGCTGCTGATGATGACCAGAACGGAACTCCTCAAATCTGAACGGCACACTTATAATTACTTTGGTATTTTTAAGAGAACAGCATGCATTTATGCTGTGAATAGTGACATTTGGTGCAGTGGAACTGCTGATGATGATCAGATCAGAACTCCTCAAATCTGAACGGCACACTTATAGTGACTTTGGTATTTTTATCAGAACAGCATGAAAAAACGTTCAGAACTGTGGCATTTCGTGCAGTGGAACTGCTGGTGTGTCTGTATAATCCAACATTTGCAAGTACCTTTTACCTGAATCCCTAAAGCGGCGGTTTTTGTTTCTTTAAAATTATACTTACTACATTTTATACTCATTAGATGGCGGTGTAGGAAGTGGTCGGTTTTTCATAGTGTCGGTTGGTTTACATCCTCCCACTGAAATGAATTGTGGTGTTATAGTAAGTACTTATAGTTAATCAAAGATAATGAAACTCAATCACACTACCCAGCGTCTTATGCGCGTCAGTCACTCAATACGCTGTAACGTTGGGGTTGCGTCGAGCAACTACCAATCAATCAATCAAATAATTTATTTGCCAGAATACAGTTACATTTTGTTGGTGTTACATAATTTTGTGTTCAGTGTATTCGGCCCACATACAGGCATGCAAATTTTGATTTAAATATAAACATAAACATAAACCATAACACAAACCATAGAGTTTACTAGACACCGATGCTCGAGATACGCCATTACGCCATACTCTAGTAACCATATAAATTCCAAAAATGTTACCAATATGTAGCCCTTATATGAGACCTTACATTTTTATTATTCTATATAATGCGTGAAATTTTCATATGCGTCTACTGAAAACGCGTGCCATACGTAATCTGCGGACACATATGGCACACTAGTTAGTTTAAATCGCGAGTGCCGTCTCCGCGTCAACACCGCAGCGGTGCCGTACCTCCACCACAGATTAACAATAAGTTACTAACCCTCCACGCGATGCACGAGACGTGTGCGGGGGAGGTGCGGTATCTGCACGGAGGCGGCACCGTGTACTGGCGCCCTTATGATGTAGTGTCGCTGAAATTGTATTTAATCCAGCAAACTGTAACTAGCAGCCCTGTTAAAAAATGTAATGCTTAATAGTTTAATTAGTTGCTTACTCTGATAAAAGTTTTCCGATCGCTTCGGTGGTAGATTCATTATGTCTTCGTCTTTTTTATACCCTAAAATTTGAACCAAAGGTTGCATACATCAGAATGTAGAAGTTAAAGGTAACGAGCATATAATTATGGTATTATGAAATGTCAGCCTTGATAAAACATACCTTTTCCTTTATACTTGAAAACAATATACGCAAATACAGCCGCAAGTATTAGGGCTACAACCAGGATGCATACAATGATTGCCAGATATTGAAAATGACCTGAAAAATAGAACGTTAGAATTAAAATAACACCACGAGGGTTTACTGGTGAAACCCGATAAGTTGAGCAAACTGGTTTTTGACATTCGGGCTATGTGCAATTTCCACAATGTTGTTATTTCAAGGATTATCTCGATTCTCGATTTATCGGGTTTCAGCAGTAAACCCTCGACCAGTTAAAATATTGTAATGAGACGATACCAATATTGAGTAGATACCAATACAATATTATTTTTCACATCAATAATTCAGTAAGGGTCTTTTCTTCCCTGTTATGAGGGAGCACTTTTCGGCCTCGCCAGGAGCGATCAAAGTGACGGTTTTCTGTTCTAGAGCACTACTTTTAAATTTCGTACAATTTTCTTTTGTGAAGAATATAGTATTTCGAAAATAAGAAGAAGATTCTTGTTTAGAATAATCCCTCGCTATACTTGTGATTCTAATATGGAATCATTCGCTTCGATCAAAATTCAATAAGCGTCCTCGCAGTAAGATCTTTAGCTTCTTTGTGTCACCATCTCCTTTTTTATTTGTTAAGTGTGGAATAAAAAATGTATGTAAAGTAAAATTACTTGGCTCATTATTCACGTTCTCTTTTCTTATCACTTGAACTGTCACCGTGGAATCAATCGTCGCTGTCTCAATGCTGAAGTGTCCAACCTTCTCGCATATTATCTCTGTGTCGTTTTCATGTAGTGTGAAGGTTTTTGATATGATTGCGGGTGTACCGTTTTTTACAATCACTGAAAAAAATTAGGTAAATAATAGAAAATACGCTTGACTTCGCTTGATTCTATTCTTCTATTCTATTCTATTCTATTCTACTTTGTTTAGAGGACGCTACTTGCATAAACGGAGCTTCTATCGCGAATCGTGAAAATAAAAGTTTCGTTCTTTGTCTGTGATCATATTGCAATAGCCGTATGCGTAGGTATGTGACCACAATCCACGATCGCGATGAAGGTACCCACCATATTCGCACGTCGGAAGATAAGGGTTAAACATCTTTGTCTCCGATTTTTAACCCCCGACGCAAAAACGACGGGGTGCTATAAGTTTGACTTGTCTGTTTGTCTGTCTGTCTGTGTGTGTGTCTGTCTGTGGCATCGTAGCTCCCGAACGGATAAACCGATTTAGATTTCGTTTTTTTTGTTTGAAAGCTGAGTTAGTCGGGAGTGTTCTTAGCCATGTTTCATGAACATCGGACATAGTACATGTCGCGGTCGGGGGTTTTGTCAAAATTTTAATTTTGTGGTTATTAAGTTTTTATGGATTACCCATATAACCATAATCGGTCGCCGTTCCTACGCAAATCCTCCTATTTTGTGTACACACAGGTCTTCGGGTCTCAATGCTTAGTCGCAGTACGGTCGACGTTTAGTCGCGGCGACCCAAATGGGGACGATTGGTAACAGGCACAAATGGTCACAGAAGTGACAGAAGTGTGCACTACGCGTGCACACATTGTTACCGTTTGGCGACTACTTTCCTAAAAACATTCGTTCATTTCATTCTTTTCAAATGGCGACTGTCAGAGACGTCAAAGTAAAAAAGAAATAAAATCATTTGACATTAAAATGTAATGGCGTAAGAATTTATTAAAGATAAATATTGTTTGCATTTGTAATATAATGTGGGCTAATTACCATGGCCAATTAAATTGCTCGAGTGATTTCATAAAATAAGTCTAAATTTATCAACGCGCCATCAATTTACCTCAGTTTAACCAGTAATAATATTATTGACTACTCGGTGTTTGCGTGTTATGTATATTGATTGGTGAAGTCTTAGTGCTCCGGTGCATATACTATACTGAAATAATAAAAATAATGCCTAGAAAACTAATACAGTTGTTAAAATATGGATTAAGACGGTAATATTCCATGTAAAAAACAGTCGCCAAACGGTCACCAAACGGTCGACAAACGGTCGCAAAATGGTCGCAGCGTACACGCGTGACCGAAAGCAGTGAATATTTATTATATTTTCAAAATGGTATCCTCAAACTTTATAAACAATTAAATATGCCGTCGTACTCAGTTGCCCTCACTAAAGAAGATTAAAAAAAAATGTAACGTGCGTACCGAGCTGCTGGGTTGTAAAGGATCGGGGATCATATTATTATGGTCTTCTATAGAGCAACTAGTATTTTGCGGCATTTCACAATTGACACTTGTTGAAGTAGTCGTCATTAATATTACTATCAACATTAATTTCAGCGATCTGTACTTCTTAAGTCAAGATTTTTGTATAGATAAGTGTCTACAAATTTGTAATGTTAAAGAGACATACTTAAATAAAACGTAGTAGAGTAAATAATGTGTTTTTTTTTGTAACCCAAACAAAATACTTGTAGATACGAGTGCGGAAAAGAGGAAAATCGATACGAGTAGCGATAAATTAATACACGAACGAAGGGAGTGTTTTACTTCGACACGAGTTGTGAATGTCCTTTTCGCACGTGTATCGTACGACGATTTTCAGTACCTAAATCTAAGCTAAGAGTTTCGACCAGACAAGAAATGAATCATTGCTTGATTTGCTCGCACTACTGCGTTAGAAAAAGCAGCATCTGTACTGAAAAAAAAACTATCATTGCGCAACAGAAATTCTATTAATATCACAGTAAATACTCTATTTCATTTGATTCCTACTTTTATTGTGTAAAGCAACACTACACTTCATTTTTATCAATAAGAATTAAAAATTATATATTTAATACATTAAGTAACTATAAAGTGCTTATCTATTTGTATTATCATTCTGCACTTTTCTTAACTTTCCCACATTTCTATAAAATGTCGAAGAGTGCATAAATGGTCGTCGTCGTTTATTATTATTTAATTCGCTCATATTTAAATGATTCAAAGCAACCAGTCCACAACTTCACAAGACAGTTTGAGAAACCTTCGTATTTCAGATTGTCATTTGCGGATACAGTGGTTTAGGAGCAGTTCGGTAATCAGACCTACACATGTGTGTACAAATTCTGTCAATGTCACTGTCAGAAACCGTTCTGACAGTGACAATGACAGCCACAAATTCGTCCACATGTTGTTACCGTTATGTGTGCAAACGTCGACTAATAAAGTGTCGTTAAAGTCATTCTGACAGTGACATTGACAGCCACAAATTCGTACACATTTTGTTACCGTAACGAGTGCACACGACGACTACATTTTGTTATTGTATCAATACGGTCGCATTGTTTGCACGACGTTACCACGCGTTATGTCACATTTGACAGTTAGTTACTGATTTGAAGATTTTGCGACTGAAATGGTTGTATGGGTAATTATATTGCGTATACCGTATACCCGAATAAAATAATTATTTTGGTACGTACCTCTTTCCATCTTATCCTCGTTTTCATGTAAATAAAAATGTAGGGTGTATTTCGTTTCAACGGGGCATGCGGTGCAGTACAAAACACAGTCCATTGTAACCGTCTCGTTTTCGTGAAACTGGTATATGCTTCCATTTAGTTTGGGGTTCGTAGTCTTTGTTCTCCATGTGATGTCGATCTGTGGACCTAATAGGGAAAAAAATCTACGAAATAGAGTTCATATACAAGTGCGGAAAAATTAAATCAAAAAACCAGTGACGATAAATTAACACATCCGCCCCGGGCCACAAAATGTTGAAATCAATGTAATCTAATCCTCATAGTATGATGATGGACCTAATCCTGCTACATATTTAAGTACTTAAACGATTTGTTAGTTTTGTTACGTATTTTCAAGCAGAAGTTCTAACTTAATTTTCACTTTCAGCCCTCAAAAGTGGCCCCTATAATTAAATTTTCTTCATTTAAATTACATGTCCGTCATTGGGTCACAACTGTCACAAGTTTACATATATTATGCGTGCCAAATTTCAAGTTAATCGGTTCAGTTGTTTCGGAGAAAATTGGCTGTGACAGACGCACGAGTGATCCTATAAGGCAGCGGTTCTCAAACTTATTTTCTCATGGAACCCTTTTGGAAAGCAAAATATCTGATGGAACCCTTAAATTAAATAAATAAAAAAAAATTGTTTATAGCAAGGTTTTATGGAAGAGAGTTGAAATTGCATATCAGTCCGCCAAAATTCACACGGAGCCCCCAGAGAGGTTTTGCGGAGCCCTAGGCGCCCTGGCTGCTATAAGGGTTCCGTTTTTCCTTTTTGAGGTACGGAACCCTAAAAACAACCAATACGCAGCGCAGTAGGTACAGTGGGCCAAGAAAGTGGTCTGCCAGTTTTGACAAAAGTTTCTGTGAGCTCTAACGATCGCTAAGGTTGACTGACACATGGCATGACGTAAGTATCATATATAGACAGAGCAATTGTCACTGACATAAATAATATTATTGCAATGGGAAATCGACCTTGTTGTCTCATGACGTTCAAACGAACCTCAACCGTAGGGTGGTAAACCACATTTTTGGTCGACTGTACAGCTTTCAGTGAATTCGACTATTGGCTCTCTAAGATTTTAGGCTCATGTGTGTACAGATAAATATAATATTGGTGCATGGTTCATCATTATCAGTCCTTTATCCGCCCACTGCTGATCATAGGCCTCTCTTTATTATGACATATGTCCCGGTCACGATGCTCGGCCATGAGCTAAGATAGTCTCATCTAAGTAGTAACCCGCAATTTTCCTAACGAGCCAATAATTATGATTACAAGAAATTATCTGTTTGGTATGTTCTTGTTGTTATTACGCCTAACTAATCTAAGTAGTTACTATAACTTAATTACAACAAGTCTACACTCTTGCACTACATTGGTAAGTTTTTGGAAACCAAAAGTTCCAAAAATTAAAAAAATATATATCTTCTCCCTGAACGCATCTGCCATTCAAACGTAAAAGTAACAACGATAGAAAGGTAACTAAGGATTTTCGATATAAACCATTTGGATACATTACACTGAGAGAAATTTGCATTGTGAATTTAACAAGTTCGACTTGTTGCAGTTTATCCGTTTGAATCAGCCAAACGTATGTTTAAAACAATATATGTCAGGTTTTTTTTATAAAATCGACTTGTTGATTCAAATAAATTGCCGATTCAAATGACAAGTAGCTTGTTGTTTGAACCAAAGAGCACGTAGGCGCTATTTTAACCAAAAAACTTGTTGAACGAACATGAAAACTGGTTGTATTTTCTCTCTAAAATTAAATGTTAAAATTAAATGTATAAATAAAAACTTACTTACCCGAGCAATTGATTTCCCACATCATCGATAAAATTAACAAAAATATAAAATTCATATCCTTCACTTTTATTACTTAACTCGAATTTCTCTGGTTCAATGGTCTCTACAACAGCACCTACTATCGAATATTTATATTAACTAAGGATAATAACTAAGGATAATACTATATAATATTTATATTAACTAAGGATAATATTTGAATACTGTATTACAAAGTAGGAAAATACGCACATCTAACATAGACGGAAAGTAGTCATATCGTATATAAATTATAGCGTTAAGCAAATAATAATGCGAAACGATTAATGGTGCTCCCATATTGGGCTGTTATAGATGTTATATAATAGTAGGGGGAAATTAGCTAAAATTACGGCATAATTAATGGAAGGTTTTTTTAAATTGAAATATGTACGTTATAGACTGAAGTTATTTTTAATCAACCCTCCCCACTCCTCCCCCCTCTGCGTCACCCCTCTACCCTCCCTTAAAGTGCCGAAAATGTGGTTTTTCTCGATTTCTGACAAAACTGTTGAAGATACAGGAAAAGCGCGTAGGAACGAAGTAATCCTTAATAAATTTACTACAAATCATTCATTAACACTTTGGTTCTAGCACTTATAGATTTCGCGTGATCCGTCACGAAAGTTGGTCCTTTGCTGCAAATGAATGTTAAGTTTTCGCCCAAAATGCTTACGAAATCGTCGAAATTTGTTTGATATGACTAAAATATTGTAACCCATGACGAAAATAAAATTAAGGGGGAAAAATCACTACCATGGGTGGAATTTACAATATGTCTTGGAATTCCAGTAACTATTTAAGACGTAATATTTTCACGGTAGTAGTCGCTAGGAGTACCATTGATCCATATAGTATATCGATGACTGGGGATGAGCTTTTGGTAGCTGTTGGTAGAGCCCTGGAGTTTCAATCCAGAAGCCGTGAGTTCAAGTTCCACCCATGTTAGTGATTTTTCCCCCTGAAATTCATTTTCAGTTTATAATATTTTAGTAATATCAAACAGATTTCGTAAGCAATTTGGGAGAAAACTTAACATTCACTAAAGAAAATTGCAGCAAAGGACCAACTTTCGTGATGGATCACGCGAAAAATATAAGTGCTAGAACCAAAGTTTCAATGAATGATTTGTAGTAAATTTATTAAGGATTACTTTGTTCCTACACGCTTTTTCTGTATCTGCAACGGTTTTGTCAGAAATCACGAAAAACCGCATTTTCGGCTATTTAAGGGGGGGGAAGAGGGGTGACGCAGAGGGGGGAGAGATAGGGAGGGTTGATGAAAAATAACTTCGGCCTATAATGTACATATCCCAATCAAAAAAAAATCTTCCATTAATTATGCCAATATTTTCATACATAACTTTCCAGAAGCAACGTACTATAAGACGGTGTGACAGGGACAGCGCGCCATTGCGCCATCGCGCCGTCGCTGGCACAACATGTAAAGCTGAGTTTAGACGAGCAAGTTATTGCTGCAAGTTTTGAGACAGAAGTATATGCAAGAAAGAGATGCAGATATTTGCCACTCACTCTTACCTACAGTAAAGTTGCGGTGTCAAAACTTGCAGCAATAACTTGCTTTGCTGGTCTAAACTCAGCTTTATATAAAGCCTGTGTGCGTAGCTGAATGCACAAACGCTCACGATAATATATCTTTCGTAGAGAGATAGATAGCTATCTCTACTATCGCTCTTGCGCATTTTGGCGCGACAGAGCCAGACAACATTTCAGCGGCGTTTCGGTGGCGTGTCGCGTCGCAGAAATGTAATTTGGCTATGGGGCCAGACCAGAAATATATGACTACGCGCCATATTGCGGAATTTTATTAGAACTATTTTCATTATACTATTGTATATTGAACTGTCATCCCATATATCAGAATAACAGCGCCCTCCTGACAATAGTCATATATTTCTGGTCAGCCTTTAACATTTTATATCGGCCAGTGTGGGAGCACCATTATGTGATGTCATTTTCATTAGGTACAGTCAGACAAAAAAGTGGTTTACCACTTTTAGACCTTATGTGTTTGAAATAGAGTCGAAAAGTGGTGAACCACTTTCTTGGCTGACTGTACATTTATCTAAAATACCGCCACAAAAGGCAATGAAAGGCAGATCAATTTGAGTAACTACATATACGTAACATTCCCAAAAGGGGTAAGCACCTACAGCACATGAAACTGCTCAAGTTTCAGCGCCACTCTGAAATGAGGAGGCACACTGACATTTTGTCCCGCCAGGCGACGCCTGTGCTAGTGCCTAGGCATGTCACTGTCATTCATATGTTTGAGAGAAAAAAATAATCATCTCGCTCTCACGTGTGAAATTGTTTATCTGTGCAATGGACTAATAAGGTGACGCCACCTTTGAGAGTGCCTCCTCATTGTGATATTGTAGTGACAGGTTGCTAGCACATTGCTCATATGTGCTTGTGCACGGGAAAACGTCCCACTTTGTCGATATGGAGTTACGACTAGTTCCTAATACTACGGAACATAAGTTATCTTTTGGTGTAAAAAAACATGGTTATAGGTGCTATAGTTATTTTTTGAAAATTCTTCAAGTTTGCAAAAGCGAAAAACCGACAATTGAGAAAACGTTGGTTAAAGTATGGGATGGTAAAAAACACACTTGTAGTGTGAAGTTATGGAGTGGTGGGTATCAAATTAATCGTCATACTTTAGGGATTTCGAATAAGTCTAAATCATGCATGTAATCATAGTACTTTTAATGTTGCGGAGACTTAAACATAAAAACAGAACAAAAATATCGCAACGTGAATATGTCTATTTTTCCAAATTTACAGCACAACATGCAATTTTATCATTGAAATTGTATTTATAAATGTATTCTTATGCCAAAAAAAGTAGAAATAATTCTGTGGATGCCCTAAGTTAGTCATTATATCAAAAAGTTAATAAAAATATAATTAAAAATATACTATTAAAAAATACAAATTACCTATGTGTATAACATATGATTACTTAAAACACACTGATCAAGCATAAAAAATATGAAAAAAGTGTGAAAACATCAAATATTAAGTACTTTTTTATGCAAATAAAGTTTAGTGATTTTCTGAAGGGAGCGTCCCACTTTGTCGGTTTACTAAACTTTAGTACTTGTTCAGTGAAATACATGTGTGTGGTATATTAAACACATTTAATGAGATAAAAGTTTGTTATTATTAACATAATAGTCATTGATACTAACTAATGTCGTTTGTTTGATCTATTTTTACGGAATTTGAATTGAATTTATTTTCGACTCAAGTTTAGTGATCCACTTTGTCGGTCTAGTAGTTCACACGCTGAAAATAGAGTACAAGTATAAAATCAGCTTTTAAATCATAGCTGTCATGTTTTTCGAATTAGAATCCATGAAAATGTTTGTGATTATAATATATTTTTAATTAATAAGAGTTTAAATGTCTATAATCTATAATAGGTGTTCAAAATTCTACCTATAATTCTACCTACCTAACCATATATATTTAAAAGATAGGTTAGACTGTTATAAGACATGTGCGAAAACGGTTGTGCTTCCTTGGTGAATTGTGGACCCCAGCCAATCCTGCCTGCAGTTCCTGACTCCCGGAGAGAAGGTTAGTGCATGTCTTTGACCACCTGACAGATTTTGGTATTTCTATTTTGCCCCCTTTTGTCCGTTCATAAACATTTTTGGTAGCAGAGCGTGGTTAGATCCCCTCTTTATATTAATTTCACACCCCGTGTAGTGAAACATTGCAAAATCCTCCCTTTCTTAACCTTCTGGCGCGTTTAGTACCTATTTGTGTTACCTAAAGTTATTAAATACGTAAAATTGCATTCTGGAATTTGTGCTACGTAACTGTGTATTCTGCCATCGATTATCCTTAGTTCAACCCGATTGCCAAATTGTAATTTGTACCTTAACTCCAGGGCCGACGGCTCAATTTAATTTTGTTTCTAAGTTTAAAACCACGTGGAATTTAAAGTTACTTTGAATTAAGCCAGTGCTATATTATAGTCCCCGGTAAAAGTGATAAGCTAAACTACTGTTTATAAACCTACTTGAAGTATTTTTGACTAAAAATTTACTGTGAAATTTAATTATTATATTTTCAATCTTGTTGCTGGGCAGACCGCCGCGCTCCCTAATTAGGACCTTATCTGCGAGCGAATACGTTCGAATTTACACCGTGTCCAATAAGTTTGAATACAGCACAAATAGCCAATAAAACAAAATGAACAAATAGTTACTACATTATTATTATATTTTATGAATGGCACTCTTATTTACTACATTCACAACAAATGTTTTGGAATAACTCCAGCATTAACTTGTTTACCAGCCTCAAACGCTTCTCAAACGGATCACATGCGGCACGCACCGTTTTCTTCACATTTCATCTCAAATACTCTCGATAACCTTTTTGAAATGATGTAGGTTTATGATTTTATAAAAATTTAGTCTTCAAAGCATGTATGACCATACAAAATAGTCTAATACGCCTAAACCTGGAGGCCTGGGTGGCCACTCATGTTTCGGATAAAAAACTGCCAAATTAGTCTGAAACTACGCTAGAATACCATTTGCCGAATGTGCTGGAGGTGCGTCTTCTTGGGACACATGATACTCATTCCCAAGCATCCTTTTTAACTTTAAGGCATTTTTTTCTCCAAAACCTTGGTTTTAAAGAAAAAAACGTTGATTTTAACGCTTTTATCTGTAAGTACTGAAGGTAGTTTACCTCGCTTATATACTGCATCCCACATCTGGGCCGATGGTGAGCTCTGGAACCTAGGCACATTTTTCTAGTTGCCCGGAACGTTATCTATCCTCGGTACCCATAATAGTTTATTTTGGACACGTGGCGTCTGTTTTATCACATACAGATTCTCCTTATAAAAAATAACTCGTCACCTGCGTGCCGAGCAAGTATTTTGTTAGCACTTTACCTCTTTGTTTTTCTTAGACACTTCGGAAATTTCATGTACTTTGTGCTTGTATTTTATTAAGAGGAATATACTCTTTAGTTTAAATAAGAATTTGATGGCCTGTGATCCCTATATCTTTAGAACTGAGGTAAAATGTGAGTATTCGGACTTATTGGACACGGTGTAAAGCGTCTTGCGAATTATAGTTATTTTATTTTCCTGCTGCTAAACTGTTTATCGCTTGAGTTAAAATGGCTGATGAAGGGAATAATGATACGATTAGATCGACATTGTTTACGGAAACTAGTGATTATAGAAAATCAATTGGAACTTTAAGATTTACAAGTGAGTGGATTGCGAATGCACACTCACAGTTGAATATAGCGGACCGTGCCCGACTTATGGTTTATGTAACTGACCTTGAGGAACAATATAAAGAGTTCCGAGGGCCCAGCGCCCAGCTCCTTGGCGGCCTGGATCAGGCAATAGACGTCGAGGAGTACACCTATGTTCAAAACCTTGTTAGGACCGTGCGCGACCAAGTCGTAGACATTAAGGTTAAACATAACGAGATAGTCGTACCTATCTCCGCAAGTACTCCAATGCGTTCAGCGCCTGAACGGGCTACTATTCTCGCCGCTGACCTCGATCTCCCGCGACCCCAAAAATTGCCTGATCTTCCAATTCCACGATTTAATGGGCGATCGGACGCCTGGATTAGTTTTATCGATCAATTTGATAGTGTCGTTGATACTCGTAGTGATTTATTACCCACACATAAGATGCATTATTTAATGAGTGCATTGTCGGAGGAGCCTAAACGACTAGTCCAACATTTGAAGGTTGAAGCCGGCAATTACTGTGTAGCCCGTGACCTTCTTAAAAGAAGGTACCATAACACACGCGTCCTTGCGGATACCTACATCGCCCAAATAATATCCCTGCCCGATATTAGTCCTCGGTTGACTGGTCTACGCTCCAGTTTCCTCAACCCTTTGCTTACTGCTTATCGCTGTTTAGAGCGACTCGAGTTACCAGTGAAACATTGGTCATATATTCTTGTCCACATATGTTTTGGGAAACTTCCTGCGGATTTAAAATCGCGTTTCGAGCGCCGCCACGGAGACGGTCAAAAGGACCTACCTACCTTCGATAAACTTATCGATTTCCTAGAAGAAGAATGCCGGCACCACGATAACGTGGGCAATACCTCTCTGGTGGACGCCGCGTCTAATTCCTATTCCAAAACCGGTGCGGTACCGAAAGCTCCGCGTCACGCGTTGGTAGTCGAACCTAGTGCGCGCTCATCGAAGTGCCCTATGTGTTTGAGTCAAGGTCATTACTTGCGTGAGTGTCGAGATTTTTTAGATATGAGCCCCCGCGACCGCTCGAATTTTGTAAAATCAAATGGGCTATGTTATAGATGTTTAGATAAACACACAATTGTTTCGTGTACGCGCGACTATCGTTGTAACACTTGCCGTCGTCCTACCCATCACACACTTCTGTGTTTTAATGATCCAAAAAATCCGGTATATCCCCGCGGAAACCCGCAAAATCGATTAGTGGCATTTCGTCACTCTCCTGAGCCAAATAGGCCCAGCTCCCCCCACCCTCGCACGGGCGGGGGTGCTCGCTGTTATGTAATGAACCGTACCTCCCCGCGTCCTACCTCACCGGCTTCTCCCCCTCCATCTCCTTCTAGAACATGGCGTCGCTCTCCGAACCACTCCCCTACACGCTACTCTTCCCCACCCTTTCGTCGTGAAGTGCGTTCCCCTACCCCTACCACTAGTAGTCTCCACGCCCTTCTCGGCGCGAAGTGTATAAAGGCTCTCAGCGTGAGAGTCCACAATAACTAGACGGCCCCTCTTCTTCACTTCCTACTCGTGCTTCAATAATTATTAACCCAGATCTAGTTGTCCTCGCAACTGCTGTTATCCATATGAAAACGTCTAACGGATATTATGTAGAAGCACGAGCCTTGATTGATAATGGTGCTCAAGGTTGTATGGTAACTTGTAACTTAGCGGCAACCCGACTTAATTTGCAATTGACCCCTTCACCCTCATCTCCAATGGTACTTTATGGTATTGGAAACCTTCCTGCCCTGTCAGTTCGCGGTTGCATCCCGGTCACGTTCAAGCCTGTCCACTCTTCCTCGCCTGTTATTACAGTCACCTCTACTATGGTCGTAGATACTATTGCCGGTACCAGGGGCGGCTCACTCTGCGATTCTATCGCCGCGCTAGAAGTACATGCCGGCGGCCGCGAGTTCGCGGCCTAATCAGGGGTTGCGCGTGTTCTCACGAAACGCACGTTCGCACTTTCTAATGTTACTTTACGTCGCGAGTTTTTTTTTAAGGTTCATATGCGATGTCCGCGTGTGGAATGGCTAATAATGCTTAGTTAAATAGATATCATGAATAAAATACCATAGGACATGTTTACACAGATCTATTATTGATTAAGTCCCCCGAAAAGATTCAATAAGGCTTGTGATGTTGGAACTTAAACAAAAATATATAAATACCATATATATATACCTAGAAAGTACCCAAGACTTGAATATAATAGTATAACATTTTATCTGAGTATTAAATCGTTTTAATCCGTAGGCAACCCTATCGCCGGGCGTCGCGCACGTGCGGCTCGTTTCTTTGTTAGAATTTTGTAGGTATTTAAAAAGGCGGCATGTCGTGAACATCAAAGCAGTGGGCCTTCTGTACTTGTACTATTATATATTCTGTGCCGGTACTCACCCGGATACTGAACTGCCCTTGTCCATTCGATCCTCAACTCGATCATTGCGACTTGCTGATCCTTCATTTTATAAACCGGGTCAAATAGATGTGTTATTAGGAGCTGACGTATTTGGCTCTCTTTTACGACCCGATGTTATTCAATTGCAGCCCTGCGGTTTGACGGCTATATTAACTAATTTTGGGTACATTATATCTGGGCCAGTACCGAACTTCTCTAACTCTGGGCCCCTTATGACTGCCCTCTCCTTAACTCAAGTCGTTGAGCGATTCTGGAAAATAGAGGAACCTCCTGAGCCACCCCTACCAAACCCTTTAGACATTGAATGTGAGACAAGTCAATTAACCCGACCATTCCAGAATGCAAGAAGTATACATAATATGTTTTTTTTGTCTCGTAAACATGGTGATGTTTAGGGCGGGGGTATGTTCAAAATTCTACCTATAATTCTACCTACCTAACCATATATATTTAAAAGATAGGTTTCCCCACCCCTCGCGCCTCGCTCCGCCCGCGCGGCCCTCTAATTAGTTGTTGACACCTATGACAGACTGTTATAAGACATGTGCGAAAACGGTTGTGCTTCCTTGGTGAATTGTGGACCCCAGCCAATCCTGCCTGCAGTTCCTGACTCCCGGAGAGAAGGTTAGTGCATGTCTTTGACCACCTGACAGATTTTGGTATTTCTATTTTGCCCCCTTTTGTCCGTTCATAAACAATAGGTATTAGGTACTAGTCATAGGTCATATCGAAATAGAAGAAACATACATTTTTAATAACTGTTTATTAGTCTGTATTTATTTTAATGAGATTTTGTGACCAGATCCTATCATAAAGTAGTGTTATTGTCGAGCCACTTTTTGGATTTTTTCATAAAGGACTTAAGAGCGCGTCCGGCGCTAAAGACTAACGTGACTTGCCTGTGATTCTTTTTCTTACCCTAAGCCTTATCCCGTCATCTGGGGTCGGCTCTCCTTGACTAACTGACTTGACTATGATAATTTGCCTAAAAGAACTAAGTGTTTTTCACTTTTGCGTTTTCTAATAATATCGCGAAGGTTTACGGGGGTCGTCCAAATAGGACGTAAGTAGATTTATTACAATTATTTACCCCCCTGCCCTGTCCCTCCAACACCCTAGTCAGCAAAAGAAAGCATAGCTCTTACCCCATCCCCATGCTTATGTAAACATATTACGTAATCATCATCTAGACCCCTCCCCCCTACCTCCCATGTCATTAAAAATAAGCAAAGCAAAAAAACCTACCCGTCTATGCTTACGTGATAGGTGAACGGCCCCACAGCTCGGCCCAGAGCCACTAGAATGTAATAAATTATATTTTTGACTGAAGGTATCCATAGAACTATTTCTGTCTTTTAAGCTTCAGAATACTTTTATATTAAAACTGTCAAGGTCACATACATGATTTTTACTAATTTTAAATCTTTAAAGTGTGGGGATTTATTTGATACCCATCACTCCATAACTTCAAAGTACAAGTGTGTTTTTTGCCGTCCCAAAGTATAAACAGTTGTCGTTTTTTCACTTCTGCAATATTTGAATACATTAAAAAAAAACTACTGGACATACAGACATAATTCTTTAACCACAAGATAGCTTAAGTATAAACCAGCCCTAAGTTTTGTTATATTACAACTACTCATTGAAAAAGTAAGAAGTTTCCCCTAAAGCAGTCACAAGTAGGATATCCACGGTTTTATATGTAACCGACAAAGTGGGACGGTCGACACTAAACTTTGAGGCCCTAAAAAGGTGCTTAAATTTGACATTTATGCACCGGCATCAAAATAATAGCTTTATTAGAGTCTTATTAATCAGTTTTGATTGAAAACCAATTTTCGGTATGTTTTGCCATATTTCACTAAACTGCCCATAGCTCGGTAACTAGAACCGACAAAGTGGGACGTTTTACTAAACTCACTCACATATTATTTTATTAAAAAGAATCATGATTATCATGAAAACATGTATTAAGTAAGTTATACTTTGGTTATACTTATATAAATACAGTTCTTTATTATATTTAAGTCTATAATTTTGGACAATGAGCTGACGCTCAAACCTTTCGTTGATATACCAAAATAAAATAATAGTTATTTGTTCTACAAGGAGGCAAAGTTGTATTTTAACGCCGAGTGTGGAATTGAAAAACGAGCAAGGGAAAGGATTCTATAGTTGAACCACGAGCGAAGCGAGTGGTTCTATAATAGAATCCTGAACTTGCGAGTTTTTAAACACACGAGAAGTAAAATACATTTGCACCCGAGTGTAACACAAAACTTTTCCCCTCACTATAGCGAGGAAGCTACAACGCAAAAAATGCGTTTATCACTGCTTCCAGTAGTTCCACAGTTGGTAAATCATCTTTATTACTAGATTCACCTACTTTTATCAATTTTAAAGCAGTTAATTTGACTTTATTCAAGGTCAAATTACTTTACCCACTAGTGGATAAAATGCGTTTTTACCCGCTGGTATTAAAGGACAAAACACGTGTTTCCGAGCTAGTGAGGGGAAAAAAATCTTTTTTTGGTACATCCATGTGCATGCGTGGCAAATGACGGCGAACAACGCACACAAAACCGAACACGTACGTACGGAGATGTGGCCAATGGCCATATTAATTGACTATGTACATAATTTTATAGACGTTAGTATTGACAGACGTTTAAGCGCCCTCCACACATTCGCGGTGTCGCGCCGCGATACGCACGCAAGTGTGGAGGGCGCTTTAGACGAATAGCCATATTTAAGACGTTTCAAGAGAGGGTGGCCCCCTTGCAAGAACTTTTTTATGAAAAATAACATGGCGTTGTTAAGTATTCTAGTCTAGTCTAGTCAGCCAAACAGGAATGATGATGTCCTAGTGCTGCGTGACCTTCGGCTTCACTTTAGGCGTCACCTTCGGCCTTTTAAGCCCTGCACCGTGACCGTATACCGCTGCAAAAAAATTGCCAATTTAAATGAATGTACAGCGGGGCAATTTCGACTAGGGGACCCCCTAGTCGAAATTGCCCCGCAATTGCAACTGATACATTTTTTGCATGTTTACATTACTTACGCTTACTTACGCTATTTTTAACGGCTTCAATACTAATACTGTGCTATACGACGCGACAATTGCCATAAGGTACATTTTATCATGGAGGAATAAGCAAGGGAAGAGTTGTAACTCCATACAGTAACTCCATTTCTATGTATATAAGTATTATATATTATATATATCGTTGTCTGAGTACCCACAACACAAGCCTTCTTGAGCTTACCGTGGGCCTCAGTCAATCTGTGTAATAATGTCCTATAATATTTATTTATTTATTTATTATTTATACATCAGTAAATGCGGGTTATTTGTATAGGCATAGTTAAGGTAACCTATCGATGTTTCGAAAATCTTTTGTCCGATTATCACTTGTCCGAAAACGGTTGACAGAATTTTTATAATCCAAATAGGTACATTGCTTACCATATTTTTAAAATGTCGCTAGTTTGCTATGCCACATTATCGTTTTCCCGAAACTCTATAACCAGAAGAACGGTTGCCAACTTTATCATTTGACAACCAATTTGTTAACCACCTTTACATAAATCCGATGCTACGTGACATCGAAATGTCATTTTCCCTAATATCATTTTATAGAAATTCAATAACCAGAAGAACGGTTGCCAATCTTATCATTTGACAACCGTTTCGTTAACCACCTTTTCATAAATCCGATGCTACGTGACATCGAAATGTCATTCTCCCTAATATAATTTTATAGAAACATTACAAAAAAAAATAGGTTAGGTTAGAAATGCGACCCCCACGGAAACAAACTTGCTAAGAAAAGTGGGTTAGGTTAGGTTAGAACTGCACCATACAGAAACAAACCCTTACCATAAGAGTGGGTTAGGTTAGGTTAGAACTGCGACCATACAGAAACGAACTTGTGCTAGAGAAGTGGGTTAGGTTAGGTTTGAACTGCGACCCTCACAAAAACAAACATTAGCAAGAAAAGTGGGTTAGGTTAGGTTGGAACTGCGACCATTCAGACACAAACTTGTGCTAGAATAGTGGGTTAGGTTAGGTTAGAACTGCGACCTGTAATGTATCGGATTTAATATCTACTGGCAACCCTCTGGTTGTCACAGTGCTAGCGCTTTACCAAGAACTGTCATTGAATTGCCTGGAGTAAAAGCAATCATAAAATTAACTAAATTGTGTTTTATTTAAAGACTTAATATTGGCGACGAGATGGCTTTAGTTGGAAACATTGAGCATTATAATTCCCAAAAAGATTTCGCGGATTATAATGAAAGGATGGAGCAGTTTTTTATAGTAAATTCCATTGAAGAGAAAATGAAAGTTCCGATGCTTATAACCCTAATAGGACCAGAAACGTACAACGTCTTGAAAAACCTTGTTTCACCAGATAAACCGGCTGAGAAGAGTTATAAGGAGCTGGTAGAAGCCCTAACTAATCATTATGTGGCGAGTAAGTCTGCTGTAGCGGGCAGATACGAGTTTTATATGTGCAAACAAAAGGAGGGACAGAGTGTGAATGATTTTGTGGTGGAAATTAAAGGGAAAGCGGCTTTATGCAAGTTTGGTACATTTTTGAAGGAGGCACTGCGGGACAGGTTGGTGTGTGGACTCATGAGGGAGCATCTTGTCAAAAAGCTGTTAACTGTGGGTGACAGTTTGTCTTTCGAGGAGGCTGTAAAAATTGCTTTGGCTTATGAAAGTGCAGAAAAGGAGACTAAAAATATCCAACCTGTCGGGTCTGTCTGTCAGTCAGAAATAATGAAGCTATCCACAGGCCAGAGAAAACAAATGAAACAACACTCAAAAGAAGATAATGCTCAGCATACCAGAGAATGTAGCCGTTGTGGAGGCAGTCATACTGCGGACAGATGCTTTAAGAAGTCTTGGACCTGTTACAATTGCCAAAGACAAGGGCACATTGCCACAAAGTGTCACTTTCGGCCGGCAGGGGAAAGGAAGCTACTGCAACAGCTTGTGGAGCAGGACAAAGATGATCAGGGCCAGGATGAACAGGATGGTGAAGAAGTAATTCTAGGAAGTATTCAAAATATCAACAGGGACGAGGAAGAAGCAGCATGGTTACCCTTGTAACTAGGAAATCGAATTTCTCTGAAGATGCAAGTGGACACGGGAGCATGTAAATCAGTGATACATAGTAAGGACTTTAAGAAGTATTTTAGTGAAAGTGATTTAAGGAAATGTAGTACTAAATTAAAATCTGTGTCAGGGGAGCCATTGAAAATTTTAGGAGCTGTTAAATTATGGGTAAAGAATATAAAAAAAGAATTATATTTAATAGTGATTGAATGTGACAAATATTTTGAGCCATTAGTTGGTAGAAACTGGTTAAGAATTATTTTTCCTAAATGGCAGAGGTATTTTCAGATTAAACTGCTGGAATCTGAAGGTATAGATAAGAAAAAATTAATTCAAGACATTAAAAAGAAATATGCAAAGGTTTTTGAGAAGGATAGGTCCTCCCATATTTTGAAATTAAAAGCAAGTCTAAAACTGAAGCATGGAGCAGAACCTATCTTTCACAAAGCTTATACTATACCCTATTCAAAGAAAATGGAAGTGGAAAAAGAATTACTAAGTTTAGAAAAGGCCGGAATCATAGAAAAAGTGAGGCATAGTAAATGGGCTAGTCCAATTGTGGTGGCGCAACGAGCTGATAAAAAAATACGTGTTTGTGTGGACTATAAAGTAACACTAAATCAAGTACTGGATAGTGAACATTATCCTCTCCCATTACCTGAGGACATTTTTACTGAATTGTCAGGGGGTAGTGTTTTCTGTGTTTTGGATTTATCGGGTGCATATCAACAGTTATTATTAGAAGAGACGTCTCGTGAGTATATGACAATTAACACCCATTTAGGCTTATTCCGACCAACCCGGTTGCAATTTGGGGTTTCAAGTGGACCGTCAGTATTCCAGTGTGTTATGGACCAAATTTTAGAAGGATTAGGAAATGTCAAGTGTTTTATTGATGATATAGTAATAAAGGGCAAGAGTATTTGGGATTGTTACCAGAATTTAGAAAAAGTCTTGAAACGTTTACTTTGCTACAATGTAAGAATAAATTTAGAAAAGTGTCAGTTTTTCTCAACGGAAATTAAATTTCTTGGCCATATTATTAGCAAAGATGGGGTGAAACCATTACCGGAGAAAGTGGAAGCTATTTTAAAAGCACCGGAACCCAAAACAGTTACTCAGGTGCAAGCTTATCTTGGTCTACTAAACTATTATGGGAAATTTTTACCTAGATTATCAGAATGCTTGACACCCATTTATAATTTACTGAAACAGGATACTCCTTTTAACTGGACAGAGAGTTGCAAAAGAGCTTTTGAAAATAGTAAGAAATTATTATTAGAAAATCAGTTAATAGTACATTATGATGGTAGTAAAGAGTTATTTTTGACATCAGATGCTAGTAAATATGGAGTAGGAGCGGTACTTAGTCATAAAATTGATGGTGAGCCAATTAGTTTTGCATCTGGTACCTTGAATAGTGCACAACAAAATTATTCACAAGTAGAGAAAGAGGCATTGGCCATCATTTTTGCTGTTAAAAAATTTCACAAGTTTTTGTATGGCCGTAAGTTTGTTTTGGTAACTGATCATCAACCTTTGAAATTCATTTTTGATCCTCTAAAGAGAATACCAGTAACTGCTAATGCCAGGCTTCAGAGATGGGCTCTTTTACTGTCTGGTTATAGTTATGAGATTAGGTATCGAAAAGGCACATTACTGGCGAATGCTGATGCCTTATCTCGCTTGCCTTTGCCTGAAGTAACAGTGGAGTCTGAAGAAATAAGCTACTTAAACTTTTCTGAAGATTCACCATTGAATTATAAAGAGATTGCATTGTGTACTAAGACTGATCCAGTACTCAGTAAAGTTTGTGAATTTGTGACTACAGGATGGCCTAAAAGTGTAAATGAGGATTCGCTAAAGCCCTATTTTGTAAAGAGAGCTGAGTTATGTGTAGAACAAAAATGTTTACTATGGGGTAGTAGAGTAGTAATTCCATTAAAATTAAGGTCTAAAGTACTTAGCAATTTTCATGAATCACACCAAGGGGTGGTACAATCTAAAATGTTTATGAGAGAATTTTGCTGGTGGCCAAACATGGGTCAGGATATTGAAAGTTTAATTTTGGGTTGCGACATCTGCCAATCTTCTAGAAGTTTTACTAATACATGTTCACTGTATTCCTGGAAGACCGCAGAGAGTAATTTTGAAAGAGTTCACATTGATTTTTTTTATGTAAACTCTACTAACTACCTATTAATTGTGGATTCTAGATCTAAATGGTTAGATGTACATATTATGCAGAGCACTACAGCCCCACAAGTTATTGAAAAATTATGTAAGACTTTTGCCTTTATAGGGATACCAGCCCAGTTAGTTAGTGATAATGGCCCACCTTTTAACTCTAGTGAATTTGTAACTTTTTTGAAAGCTAATGGATGTGAAGCACTCAAGACTCCTCCGTACCATCCTCAATCCAATGGATTAGCGGAACGGACCGTATTTACTGTCAAAAAGTTCTTATCTAGATTAGAAAATCTTCACCCTAAATTATCTAGAGAAATAAGTTTACAGAATTTCCTTTTTACTTACCGGAACTCACCTAATGCAACGGGAATGTCACCAAATGAACTTCTGTTCAAACAAAAACCTAGAACCAGATTTGATTTAATGAAGCCATATAATGTAATTTCGAGAAAAAATCAGAAAGCAAATAGACAGACAGTATTAATAAATTTTAAGGAGAGGGATAGAGTTTGGTGCAAGGAGTTGAGCAAAGGAAAGGGCTGGGTCAAAGGAACTATTGTGAAAAAATTGAGTGTGGTTAGGTATGTAGTTAATGTGGAGGGTATTCATAAGTATTACCATGCATCCTCTCTAAGGCCTTGTTTTAGCTCTGACTTAGAACACCAAGCGGACATATCTGTAGAACAAGAAACTAGGCCTGAAACGTTGTCTGAGGAGCCACCAGTTCAGCCTTTTAGCGAAGTGGGTTTTGAAAATAATGGGGCACCTTTAGAAGTAGATCGAAATGTTTCCATGGGTGAAAACGTTAGCAGTGGAATGCCAGAGCATCCAGCTGCTGGAGAAGGGGAAAGGGAAAAGGACGTTAGTATCGAAACACCGGCCAGCCCAACATTAAGGAGGTCTACAGAAACAAACTTGTGCTAGAAAAGTGGGTTAGGTTAGGTTAGAACTGCGACCATACAGAAACAAACATTTGCTAAAAAAGTGGGTTAGGTTAGGTTAAAACTGCGATCCTCACGGAAACAAACATTTGCAAGAAAAGTGGGTTAGGTTAAGTTAGAACTGCGACCCTACAGAAACAAACTTGTGCTAGAAAAGTGGGTTAGGTTAGGTTAGAACTGCGACCCTCACAGAAACAAACATTCGTAAAAAAGTCTGCGACCTCGTCCTATAGCCCTGAGGCGGCAATCGAGGGGTTTTAGTGGGTAAACCTTGGGTCTCATTAGCCTATATGGGAGTACCACATAACCATCCCAGGCCGGTCCCTGCGCCTGGGATGGTATGGTATGCGTAAAGCATTTCCCCTGGTTGCAAAAAAAAAAGGTTAGAACTATGACAAAACAAACCTTTGCCACAAACTCTTATGGCAAGAACTCATAGGTCAAGTAAGAACTGCGACCGTGAGGGTCGGGAACTAACTTTTGTTAGAAAATTAAGGATTTATTGAACTTTTGATATAGCGGCTTAATAATATTTCCAATTATAAAACTACTAGCTTTTACCCGCGGCTTCGCCCGCGTAATAAAAGTATTCATTAAGATTTTCATTTGGATCCGTAGGGACCGTAGGTTTCTCTTCGATTGCACATAATACTTTTGCTTGCAATGATTGTAGAAATATTACACATCGACCACAGCGTAGGTAATTCTATATGCGCTGGGGAAACCTTTATAAACATCCCACATAGCCCGTATTTCGACACTATGACCGGTGGGTAAAAAGTACTTTTTTCTGTTATCCCTTACAATTTTTTACATTTTGCTTATACTTATATCGCAAAAGTAAAAAGTAAAAGTAAAAGTAAAAAGCATTTAATTGTCCAACATAGGTATTAGGTACATAAGTACAGGTCTCATTATACATTTTTGTCTCACTATGTTGTGCCGTGAGGCGTACAACTTTTAGTAAGTACTGTGTTACATGCTGTGCACAGTTATCACGAATTATTATCTAACAAATATTCACTAATACTATAATAAGATTTATCAATTAAAAATTTAAATACCTTGCTTTTAAAACTATTAATGTCGTCAATATTTCTTAGCTCATCAGAAAGTTTATTAAACGTAATCTTCAAGCAAGCAAACAACGATCGTCTTAGAGCACATTGATTGTAAGTGACCGCCGACCGATTATCCGTATCTCGCTAACGATACCCATATTATCCGTATCCGTATCGCTATCGCTAACGCTATCGCTATCGCTATCGCTATCGCTATCGCTATCGCTATCGCTATCGCTATCCCTATCGCTTTCCCTATCGCTATCCCTATCGCTATCCCTATCCCTATCCCTTATCAAGATGTTTAATGATATAACACTTTAAGTTCTCGCGCTTTGTACACATATTTAAAGTCACATACAGGTCGAACGCGATTAATTAACATTATTTTTACCTTTTTTTCCAACGTTTCGGCCAGGTTGCACTGGCCGTGGTCGCGGAAGACTGACGTCCCAGCAAAATGTCACCGGAGATATAAACAACACAAGACTACCCGATATTAATTTATATAAATGTTCGGGGTAGACAAATAAATATAATCTACCCGCTTTTAGTTAATGTTTATTTCCCACCATGTTTATTTTAAAGGTAAAAATAATGTTAATTAATCTCGTTCGACCTGTATGTGACTTTAAATATATGTTTAATGATTTCTTATCAAGTGCTAAAATATAAAGTTTCATGGTTTTATCATTTAAAATTAAGAAATCCCATACAAACTTTCAACCTCTTTTTCAACCCCTTCATCCCTTTTTTTCGAAACAAAAAGTAGCCTATGTTCTGTCTCAGGGTCTAAAGATTGTCTGTTCCAAATTTCATCAAAATCGGTTGCGTGGTTTAAGCGGGAAAGCGTAACAGACAGACAGACAGACAGACAGACAGACAGACAGAGTTACTTTCGCATTTATAATATTAGTATGGATACGCCATACAAAATTTCTGTCAAATGATACTTAGGAATTTTAATAAGTGTTAATTCGAATTTCGAACTTTTGATATAGCGGTTAAATAATATTTCGGAATAAAAACTTTACGCGATAAAAAGTAGTTGTCAAATGATTCTTAGGAATTTTAATAAGTGTTGATTCGAATCATAAGCGAAACAAAATTACAGCGAAATAAGAATCGGGAAAATAATAATAGGGGAAAAGTACTTTCGGGCAAACATAACTTAGGCCAATTAATTTAATGGGAAGCGTTTTCGGGCTACTAATAATCGACAATACAATTTTCGACTTTTCATAGGTAACCCATAGTTAAGTAAAGTCTAGGGACAATCACGCGCCAATCACGCGTCAACTAGCGTGAATTATCAGTACCACTACTCGATACTAGGTGGCAACTGCGTCTACTAAAAATTTAATATTAGAACAGTTGACAACTTATATTACAAGCAGAAGGAATTGAAAACAGAATACAGATTAATACTATTGTAATATTAGCTAAAAATTGGTGAGTATTAGACTTTTCGTTCGTCGCGGTATCTATTGACAAGTAGCAGTACTGATAATTTACGCTAGTTGACGCGAGATTGACGCGTGATTGTCGCTAGATGTCACTTAACTATGCCTATACAAATAACCCGCATTTACTGATGTATGGAGTTACAACTCTTCCCTTACTTATTCCTCTATGATTTTATAGAAGGGTACCATATGATGATATATTTATAATGTAAATACTTACGCTCATAAAAGTTATCAGAAGTTTGTGGCGGAAGCAAAGGCTGTCGATTTCTCAATGCTTCATATCGTTTGAATTCATTGACTGAAATTATTAAAAACTTCGTACGGTCGAGTCTTTATTGAACTTTTGATAGACATCTACACAGTTACACAAAAAAATTGTTATTTGTTTTACAAGGGGGCAAAGTCGTTGTTTAACCGCACGTGCCAATATTGATACCCGAGCAAGCGAAAGATTCCAATATTGAACCACTCGCTCTTGAGCGTTGCGAGGGTTTCAAGGCACGAAGGTTGAACAAACTTTGCCACCGAGTGAAACACAAAAATTTTCACCACACCAACGCGAATAAAATACTAACTGTAAAACATCAAATTGAATCAATTCCATCAATGTATTCAATATTTATAATTCAAAATCGTCATTTATATTATAAGTAAATTCTACCAGCCAGCTAAATACGTTAAGTTAAAATTGGTATGAAATTACTTTGCACTCTTTTGGATAAAATGCAATTTTGCGATCCTTTTGCGAATATCAAAATTGATCTTTTCCAGTTGGTGTGGTGAAAATATCTGAACACGCTTTTATGCATAAGAAATTAGTTCAACGGAAAATCAGCAACATGGCGAGGGTCAAATAACAACGGGAAGTAATTAAATGAACAGCCGTTTTTATAAGTGGGCATTTTCAGAATTTGTGACCCCCCAATTAGCGTAAGTTGTTAACAAATATTAACTCACTGTCAGTTTTGTGACGATAAATAAGCATGAAATGTCAATAAAAATATCTATTGCTTTTGTATTAATTACATACATTTTAAGCGATAATCTACATTGAGAATGTGAAAAAAGTAAATTTTTAGACATATTTTATTTTTAGACGACAATTAACGTCACAAAACTGACAGCGAGTTAATTTTTGTTAACAACTTTTGCTAATTGGGGGGGACCCAAATTGTGAAAATGCCCAAGTGATCAAAAACAAAAACAGCCATTTAGTAATTTGGACAGGACAGCATACAAAACGCAAATTATAAATGCAGACATCAATCGCAATGAAAAAATCAACAGTGATAGACGCTTGGCAACATGGGACTCGAACATGGGACAACGTTGGCCCGACAATCCAAAGTCCAAATCCAAATCCAAAGGCCCAACGTGCTACCAAAGGGGTACGTTCCACAAGAAAAAAGGTTAAATCTATATGTTTATAGTTCAATAAGTATATGGATATATTAACATTGAGCTTACAAAACAGTGCAATTATCCATACTAATATTATAAATGGGAAAGTGTGTGTGTCTGTTTGTCCGTCTCTCACGGCCAAACGGAACGACAAATTGACGTGATTTTTTAAGTGGAGATAGTTGAAAGGATGAAGAGTGACATTGGCTACTTTTTGTCTCTTTCTAATGCGAGCGAAGCCGTGGGCAAAAGCTAGTTTGCTATGAATTTATAATGTATTGTTTTCTTTGAATAAATATATGATATGATATGAAGGAATAATAGATTTCTAAAGACTTTTAGATTTAAAATTGTTTGAACGCACCCTTCTTCCTGTACTTCAGAATGACTGTAACCAGAACAATCACGACTATTAAGGACACAATTGCAACTGATCCCATTGATGCCGATAGTGCCAAAGAGCCAGTGTTTTCTGAAATACAAAAGCGTGGATTAGGTACCTATTACGGAAAAATAAATTGTTTTAAAAGATGATAACGTTGCTGTTCGACCCTTTTTGATTATCTATTTTTATTATTATCTCTTTGTCTACGCTGGAAACTTGATCTTTATCCGTCCTATATTCCATCCGTACATTGTTACTTACTTTTAAGATGTCGTAACTTTTCCAGCAATTTTGTTGCAGCATTGTCGAGTTAAAGAAATATAAATAATTATATGTCCGAAGCAAGCTAGAGTAGTTATTCTTATACCTTTAAACGAGCAATTCTTGTATTATTTATTATTTATTTATTTATTTATTTATGAAATAAAACTATGGAAACGGATTAAATCGCGTATAATGAATTTAAAATACATCCCGACGTTTCGAACTCTTTACAGCGTTCGTGGTCAACGGGTGACTGAAGAAAAATTACAATGTGCAAAAGCTACCCACATAGAAGAAATATTAACGAACCATGACCACAAATAATATAGATTTCTAAGGCAGGTTCACACACTGTTAATAAAGCTAGGTATACAATATTCAAAAAATTTACCATTACTATGTTAATAGTTATTTGTTATACAAGGGGGCAAAGTTGTATTTTAACGCCGAGTGTGGAACTGAAAAACGAGCAAGTGAAAGGATTCTATAGTTGAACCACGAGCGAAGCGAGTGGTTCGAGAATAGAATCCTGAACTTGCGAGTTTTTTAACACACGAGAAGTAAAATACATTTGCACCCGAGTGTAACACAAAACTTTTCCCCTCACTATAGCGAGGAAACTACAACGCAAAAAATGCGTTTATCACTGCTTCCAGTAGTTCCATAGGTGGTAAATCATCTTTATTACTAGATTCACCTACTTTTATAAATTTTAAAGTAGTTAATTTGACTTTATTCAAGGTCAAATTACTTTACCCACTAGTGGATAAAATGCGTTTTTACCCGCTGGTATTAAAGGACTAAACATGTGTTTCCGAGCTAGAGAGGGAAAAAAAATAATTAACCAATTAATCTACACAAAATTGACAAAGAACAAACTGCAAATGTCCAACACAAATGCCTCACAGTCTTCGTCGTGCTTGTTCCATTATCAGATGTACTACTGGATCCCAAGCCGGTGATGGTAAAGTAAAGCCATCTTCTCTATTAAAGTTTGGATATTTCTTGATCTCAATGGCCTCTCGCAACATTCTGGGTATATATCGCTTCTCCTAGCCAGAACCAGAGGCTTGTCAAACTTTATAGCATGATTGACTTTATCCATGACATGTTCAGGTTTCGAATCCCGGCCAGAAATAAAGTTTTTTTTTTATTTTTATTTATAAGAGTTTTTTTGTATCTAAAGACATGATATAATAAAATAGAATCGAGCAAAGCTCGGTCGCCCAGATATTTAGGATTAATAATAATAACAGTAAAATGAGCCTTAAATATTGGTCACCTAGAAAACACATGAATTTCTTTATTTCTACCATGCTGCACCGGAATTGCTGGAAAAGTTACGATGTAGGTAGGATAATGACTTACGCGGCACATGGGGATCTTCAGAAGTGGCTTCAACACGTCTGTTGAACGCTAGGCTGATTCTCTTGCTAACCACTCTATCTGAGAGTTGTGGGCCGTCAAGAAAGTACCGTGCTACGCAGTACAGTCCTGTGTCTCTATCGCTCTCTAACAGATTTTTGTATAAAGTTGAGTTGTATAACGTTCCAGACGAATAGTTTGAAGGAGAAACCGCCTTGAGAAGTATGCGTTCAGTACCTGAGAAGCACGAAGTGGTTTTATTATACAAGTTTCCTATCCTTACTTAATAAGGGTTTGTGTTTAAAAATATCCTATTTCTACAAACTTTTCTAAATTTTGGAAAAAAATTCAGCATTTTACCATTTCTAACAAAAAAATAAGGATAGGTGAATGGGCATTTTCGCGAGAACAATCACCAATTTTTTTTTCTAAGGTAGGCAAATTTTATGTTTTTCCTTCTCAAATCTTGAACTCTTTCGATCTAGAACAAAAAACAAGAGACAAAAAATGGTCACTATTTTTTCTATTAATATTTTGCATACTTTACACTTTGTAATCGCTGTACAAAGTGTTTGAAAAATGGCAACGAAGTGCAAGAATTAAATTTGGGACTTTTTTTTTACCTAATAGGATCTAAAGGGTTCGTGATTCTGAGTAGAAAAATATTAAATTTACCTATTTTGGGAAAAAAAAAATTTGAATCTTTTTTCGCAAAAATGCCCGAATAGGCTTCGATCTTCTTAACCCTTAAGGCCGGTTCACACGTATTAAGTTGTCAAGTAATTAACTAAATTTTAACTTAATTTTAATACGTGTGAACCGGCCTTTAAATGCATAGTGTTGTACATATGCATCATCTATTTTTGACTCTAATGACAGCATGTCAAAATTCAAAATTTGAATAAATCTTTGTTAAGGTCATGCATTTAAGGGTTAACGTACCTTTCATTTGATGCCAAGACAGGAGAGCTAGTCGATATCTAACCGCTGAACATGTAAACACTGCTGTACGCGCACCGGTGTCTGTGAACACGCCAGGGGATATCTTTGGCGATTCAAACCGTGGTGGGTCTACTGTAACAAAAACATAACTATATATTGTGTCAAACAGGTCTGTCAGTAAATAAGAACTAAGAAAACTATAGATATCCTTTTCTCTAGCACCGTAAAGAAAAGGATGCATATATTATAGTTTTCTTTGTTCTTATTTACTGACAGATTTATTTGACAGAGTATACTTACCTAGATATGTTTCTGGCACGAACGAAGTGACACTAGTGCCTTCCTTCCGATATTTAGTTCATCGATAACTTACATTGTAATATGTCATTAATCATTATAATTAATTCATTAATTATTGCCGTGGCACTGAATCTTGAGTAGTTTCATGTGCTCTGCCTACCCCTTTTAGGGAATATAGGCTGGAATGTATGTGTATAATGAACAATAATAATAAAACGAACCATATTTTAATAGTTTACATAATTGCTTACATGATTATTCAAGATTTTAGAGATTATTATTAGGGGTGATTATTAACCTTATGTAAGGCTATTTATCGATAAAAGGAATGTCGATGTTTTTGTTTTGTCAAGCACTAACAACTTGACGTTCGTGCCAGAAATATATCTAATAGGTATACTGATTAAGATGTCTACTCTCCACTTGACTAGTTTATTATACTTAAAATAAAATATTTTATGCAGTGTACGAAATAAAGCACCACATGATTAAAAGAAAAATATGGAGAGTAATTATGTTTAATAGTTATTTGTTATACAAGGGGGCAAAGTTGTATTTTAACGCCGAGTGTGGAATTGAAAAACGAGCAAGTGAAAGGATTCTATAGTTGAACCACGAGCGAAGCGAGTGGTTCGAGAATAGAATCCTGAACTTGCGAGTTTTTTAACACACGAGAAGTAAAATACATTTGCACCCGAGTGTAACACAAAACTTTTCCCCTCACTATAGCGAGGAAACTACAACGCAAAAAATGCGTTTATCACTGCTTCCAGTAGTTCCACAGGTGGTAAGTCATCTTTATTACTAGATTCACCTACTTTTATCAATTTTAAAGCAGTTAATTTGACTTTATTCAAGGTCAAATTACTTTACCCACTAGTGGATAAAATGCGTTTTTACCCGCTGGTATTAAAGGACAAAACACGTGTTTCCGAGCTAGTGAGGGGAAAACATAATTTCTATTTAATACGTCAAAGAGAAAGATATAAAGTAAATGAATTGACCGTGACGTGACTCCTCAATATTTCATGGTAATTCTATATTCCGTTTTGCCAGTTCTTAAAAAGAAGCTGATTTGACTAGTAGGAAACTAGCTTATTGTCTGTGAACCATTATGTGTGTTACAAAATATATAATATATGTATATCTAAATCTATGTACTTACTTATATACTATCTTTGTCTTTGTCAGTTTACTTACTTTGTTTTCCTTTACGTGGGTTGTCTTGGCGGTTTGGCAATAATAACTGGAGTTTTACTATCGACCCATTCGGACTTCCGTTATGAAAATCTAGGTATGTGGCGTTGCAAATTATCTCTTTAGCATTTTTGTGAAGTGTGAACGTCGATGATAATTTTACTGTAGAATTTGCTTTGACAGTATCTGGGGAAAAGAGAGTTATATACAGTGTGTAAATATATTAAAGCGAAACTCTTAACGGTGGTTAGTATAGGATATAAAAATCGAATTAATTAAGATTAATGATAACGTTGATGAATTCTATGTCTGGTTTAATTTATCGCCAATGTAAGGCTAAATGTTACAGATTAAAAACGTAGTGATTCAATGCTCTTTGTTATACAGATTATATTAATCAGTTTCTTTTTATGGGATAAGAGGCATACGAGCAGACAGGTCGCCCTTAAAAAAAAATGTTGCTCACAAAATATTGCATATCGTCACTTCTTTGAAAAAATCTCGTATCTCATGCTTCTTCTCAAAGTTAAAACGCAGTAAGTCTATATGCATTCCATACATCATTACTACAATTTTCTTTTCATTGACAGACGAAGAAACAAGTTTTTTTCAAAGTAGTGACGATATTCCACTTTCAACCAACTGTTATTTACTAAATAAAGAAATTACAATAGTAAAAGACTTATTTTTTATTTAAACATTATTTACACACGCGAAACAAAGTCAACATAGGGTACCTACGTAGCTAATAAGTTTTTTTTCGTATTGCTGTTCAAGTGCACGTTGTGGTCGTGCCTTAAATAAACTAAAAATCAAGATATTAAATAATACCTACAAATTTTACTAATTCCATTTCCATCTAAATAAAAGTGTAGGATGTAGTAATTTTCATCTAAGCATGCACTGCAGTCTAAGACGCAGTCCATAGAAGCTCTCTCATTTTCTGTAAATTGATATACCCCTTTATCTGCTATCGTGAAGGTCTCATCGTTTGATCTCAGCACTATATAGAGTTTTTGACCTGTAAAAAAATATTGAGTGTAAATATCACACAAAAAATGGTATTTCCTTCGCTTTAAAGAACCGTCACCCTTTAAAACAGAGGATTCCAAACTTTTATAAGCACGCGCCCTGTCGTCGAAAATTTCAAAATATAATTTTAATAGCTAAAGTTCTATTCTAATTAACACAAGTCAAATTATATTCTATTGAAAATATTTCAACTTGTGCTATCTTAAAGTAGTCACACCACTATATTTATAAATTAAAATCGAAATAAATTACACATATGAAAGAAAAAGTGACCAAGGCCTCCAGTGCCTGAGGCTGGAATCGAACCAGCGTACCCTGCAATCGCGGCAGATGCCTATTTCCGCTCGGCCACCCAGGTCACAGCTGCTGAGGTCGAAATTATCTGTCATATGAGTAATCTATACAAGGACTCGTAGCGCCCTCTGACCATAAGCACAAGTTGAAATATTTTCAATAGAATATAATTTGACTTGTGTTAATTAGAATTGATTTAGCAGCGCCATCTCTCGAGCTGTGTTGAAACCAACCTGAGTTTGGTTCACATGGGGGGGCAAGAACCATACCGTTATACCCCAGGGATGGTCAGAGGGCGCTACGAGTCCTTGTATTAGATTACTCATATGACAGATAATTTCGACCTCAGCAGCTGTGATCTGGGTGGCCGAGCGGAAATAGGCATCTGCCGCGATTGCAGGGTACGCTGGTTCGATTCCAGCCTCAGGCACTGGAGGC
The DNA here is from genome assembly GCF_023078275.1 of Leguminivora glycinivorella. Taxonomy (NCBI): domain Eukaryota; kingdom Metazoa; phylum Arthropoda; class Insecta; order Lepidoptera; family Tortricidae; genus Leguminivora; species Leguminivora glycinivorella. The sequence continues at coordinate 17,363,620 of NC_062975.1, forward strand.
CTTGGTCACTTTTTATTTCATGTGTAATTTATTTCGGTTTTAATCTAAAGTTCTACGCTTAGTCTTAGATTCATACATAATATATTCATTCATCATGCCTGTATCCCATAAAAGGGTAGTCAGAGCACATGAAACTACTGAAGTGTCAGTGCCACTCATGGCAAAGAAGGGGTTGAATGAAAACGAAATTGTGACATTGCAGTGACAAGTTGCCAGCATCTCGCCTACCTACGCTACAAATTAACGTAATCGAGCTGCTACTATCAGGAACAAGAAAATAATAATAGGCGAAACTTTTACAATATACCTAATATTGGTAACGCAAAACTTACTAATAGCCCCTTTAGAACTTATTACTGAGAAAACCAACAAAAATAATAAACTTGGCATCACTAAATCACAATAGTACACTACTCTGCAAAACACTACACATTACTGTTTAATAAGGAAGGAATTACATTATAATATAAGGAAAATATGAATTATAAATCGAAGGACACACTAGGCATCGAAAGTCCAATGGGCATGACTACATGTCATGAACGCTGTAAAACGAAGTGGCAACGTCGCGTTTTTACAAGCTTTTATTTAACTTGCCTTGTTTAGTATGTTAGTTTGGGTCAAAACGTATAAGCTAAAGACCCACTTCCCGGTTTCCTATTGAGCTGAAATTTTGCACACATATGTAAATCACGTGACAATGCAATATTATGTATCATGGAGCTGATCTAATGATGGAGCAGAAAGCTGGTCATAGGCGCTCTGTTATGAAACGTCGTATCCCCATCGAGTAAGGGGTTCTTAAAAACGTCTCGGAGAGCAGTAGATGACTGTTGAAAGAAAGGTTTATTCGGCGATAAAAGCTTGTTCCAAAAATGTAACTTTTGCAAAAAACTTATTAGTCTCTCAGAGTGGTTTCGCGCTACGTCTACGTATAAGATCCTTCGTAGCCGTAGAACTATTTGTATGAGTTTACGCACTAGATCCGATCTCCGTCATCCGATTTCTTTCCGTCATTCTTCGTTTTTCGTGCCTAAACTACAATACGAATAGTTCTACGGCTACAACGAATCTTATTTTCACGGGTTTGGAGTGGATTCGGATCGGACGTGTAGTGCTTCTAGTGCTAAACCGCTCTGAGGCAAGCGGCTCTCCACCCACGGCGGAGTCTGCATCTGCATTCGAAGCCCCCCATTCACGGTACGATCTATCTGTACGATCCGTCGCAACAGATTAATCGAAACGACCGATTCACAGTGCATGTCAATATCGTTAACGATTTACTTGATCGCATACGATACCAGACATCGCAACAAAATCTCTTCTTGCGACCAGCGATTCGATTTCTATCTTATACTTAACCTACTTTAATATTCCGTTTCGTTCGAGTAGATCGTTTGCGATCGATCGTAAACGATCAATTGCTTCGTGTATAGCTGGCACTTTCGATGCGACCAACCGCCACAATATCTGTCCGGTCGATCGAAACGATGAATCGTAATCGTAATCGAATGGGGGGCTTTAGTGGTTCTAGACCGTAGTCCTTCACAGTTCCTCCGGACCAGCTGGCTGACAATGCGTGAATGCATTTTCCCACCCTAGTAAAAGAAAAAAAGTCACGCAATGGTAATGTTATGGTAAATCGTCTGCTTCGCTTTACAGTCGCTGCCCCGTAGCTATCGGTGATATTTTCGCATCTAGTGAATCCCTGGCTTAGGGACCGGCCACATCAGAGCGTCGCGTGTCTCGGGGCGCGCCAGGTGGCGTGGCGGCGGACGTCCGTTGCGCGCCCCGAGACACGCGACGCTTAAGTGGGAACGCTGGCTTACGTTTATTTTGGTAGCACATGTTTATATTTTCTATTTATATACCTATACAAAGTCGAAGCCCTCCCCATGTAGCTTAATACAAGTAATACATTCTGAGATAATAAAACGGGTTTCCAATTTCCAATAAGAGTATTATCATGTATTGAACTTATGTGTGTAATATTACATCGGACGGGAGTAATAATATTTCCTCAGTGATTTTAATGAACTCAAATTTCATAACGAGATTTGAAGAGGGTAATATAATAATGTGTAGGTTACATCTTTACAGATTTAAATATTATAAATATTTTCCACGTTAACTTCGCTCTGTATAATATATTTAAATATCGTGTATATTTTTTGATTATAGTAACATTTGTTAGACACTAATTACTGGTGTATGTATTATCAAATGTTACCTAATATCAAGGATTATTTATATAGGATTTACAGTCTCCGTACTAAGAATCGTACCTTATTATTTTAGCGCCACCTATTAAATACTATCATAACTACACTGAGGATGCCTACATATTTAATTTTTTCAAACTGTGTATTGACGTGATATCATGATATGAAATTAAAATAAAGAAGCATGCCGTTTGTTCTTATAAAAATAAAAACTCGCAAAAATATTTCGGGAAAATATGATTTTGGCCACTTCCAGGCTGTGAAACAGCGCCATCTAGTTTTAAGCCTAAAAGGCCCATACATTTCAGGGGTACGCTTTTTTGTATGAGCTTTATCTGTCCCGTATTATGGTCCTTGCTAATATTGTAAAATATCATTTCACACAGATGATGGCAGAGGTGGTAAAATATAATACTGCTCTTTTCTGCACTTATATCGTAATGTACTATTTCATGAAGCCCATTGTGAGCAGAACACAGCAAATTCAGCAAATTCTTAAGAAGAAAGTTTAAGAATCACTGTTGTTCAACTCTTACACTGAAGTTTGTGCATACAAAACAAGGTTCTCTTATTTATTATTCGCGGGACTTTGACTAAAATGCGACAAATTTTAACGAAATACGTTAATTAAACTTTGGCGTCTCTTTTGTCAGTTTGTAAGGACAAAGTGAATATTTTTATATTAAAGGAAAAAATGGAAAAATTTACGCTTCCGGCGGGACTTGAACCCGCACCATATAATATTTGTAGCATCGAAAATTTCTCCTTTTTTTGATAATAAAAATCTAAATTAACTTTTTGTCCGTTACTTTGCGTGGGGGAATCCCTCAAGAAATATCATCAAAATACGAGATGTCTCCCATTTTTAGGGTTCCGTCCCAAAAAGGTGCAAAAGGAACCCTTATGGTGCGACTCTGTTTTATGAATTTTTGTACTGCTCTCACACTTGTCCGTTCTAATAAATGATTATCAAATGTCAGTCTTAAGACGCTACAGGAGCAAAAATGCTAAAATGGAAAGGAGCCCCCCTTTCTTTTTGGGAATTCTAGTTTTATATACTAGTGTTATTAACTAGATTTATCGAAAAAAAAAATAGTCCATTAAGAACAACTCAGTTAAAAAATCTTTAAAATCCAGGTTCCGCTCTCGACTTTTTCTTCCATCAAAACTTGAAAATCTGAATAACAATGAAATAATCTTTGTCGGACCCTTTGGTTTTTACTCCATAATCAATAACGCCGTTTTTGGACATTCTTGATGGGCTGTAGCGTCTTATAAGAATATAAAAAAAATCAGAGGCTTTACTCAAAGAAAAAGCATATTATTTATTTAAATATTTCAGAATTTTTTAACTTCTATTCGGTAAAAATATAAAAGGCAAAAGACAAAGAGCTAGTGATACTTACCTGAAAGCAGTTGAATGAAGGGTTTATTTTTAACAATATTACACATGAAATCCTCGCTTTAATTTGTTAATATTGTACAAAATAGAAATTAGGCTTACAAAAAGTCTGTAGGTAACTCATACATACATAGATAAATCCACGCCCGTATTCCCAAATGGCGTAGGCAGGGTAAAGAGCATAAGATTATATCATTGATCATAAAATAACACTCATAACAGATTCAATTCTATGTACCTTGTTATATGTTTTTATACCAAATAAATATTTTTTCTTTCTTTTCTTTTCTTTCAATTCCATGTAATCTTTTACAGAGTACTTCATCATCATCATCATCATTTCAGCCATTAATCGCCCACTGCTGAGCATAGGCCTCCCTTCGTGTACGCCACTTATCCCGGTCCTGGGCTAATCTCATCCAGAAGTGCCCCGCAGTTTTTCGGATGTCGTCCAGAGTACTTACAGAGGGTTATCTAACAAAAGGTTTCTCAATTTGCTCTTAAATGCTTCGTCACATGGCTCATTCCTCAAGTCGGCAGGTATGTTTCGTAGTAAGTCGGGTCGAATGACTCGAGGGTTTTTTCTTGAAAGTACCATTCGACAGGGAACTGTTCTCAGACGCCCTATAGCTCGAAGCTGTTCGCCCGGAAGATAAATTGTGTGTAAATTGGAATGTATTATGTTAAATAAAATAAAATAATTTAGTAAATAGTATTAAGTAACTAACTATGTTTGTAACTTGTACTAACACTTTAGCACCTAAGGTTAAGAAACAACAGTAAATGTGATGAAAGGGAGCCTATTCCTGCCAACAAACTGTTCTACAGTTTGGCGGAAAGTTTTATGTAAAAACTGTTTCACTTTTATTGACTAAATAATTTAATTTTTTTTTAATGTCTAACATTTATAACAGTGTGCGTAGCCGAATGCACAAACACTCACAAAACGCTCACGATAATATCTCTTTCGTAGCTGTCTATCTCTATCGCTCTTGCGTATTGGCGCGACAGAGCCAGACTACATTTCTCTGTACGGTTATTATACATATTTCTTTGCATATCGTATTATTATTTAAGTGTTCTAAGATATACGTGTCAAAACGTAGACTTCTTTCACCTCGTGTTAAATATTGTGGTGAAAACTTCTGTGTTTCATTCGGTGGCAAAATTTGTTTGTCCTTAGTATTATGTTGGTATTTTGATTATGATATGATTATGTTACATCCCTTCAACTTCATGTAAATATTTCTACGCCGTTGCATGTCGGCAGAATATGCTATTCGAACACCTATTTTACTAATCAAAACTGTACCATATTCTTAGGTACATAAATGATTATGATTATTATAATAAATAAATAATAAATAAATAAATAAATAAATATTATAGGACATTCTTACACAGATTGACTGAGGCCCACGGTAAGCTCAAGAAGGCTTGTGTTGTGGGTACTCAGACAACGATATATATAATATATACATAGGAAACATCCATGACTCAGGAACAAATATCTGTGCTCATCACACAAATAAATGCCCTTACCGGGATTCGAACCCGGGACCGCGGCGTAGCAGGCAGGGTCACTACCGACTGCGCCAGACCGGTCGTCATGTATTATGAAACCGTCATTGCTCGCACCCCTCAAGATTGTTAGACAAATAACTATTTCGGTAGGTACCATTGAATCGTGTACGTCATTCCATCGTATCCTCATTGGCCAATAATAATCTCTTGAACGATAACATTTTGGGACGAAATTGCTTTTCTCATAACACGTGGATATTTATTTATAGGTTGTCGTAAAATACGGGCGGAATTGGGTATCGAAGAATTTGATAAGGTAAAAATAGGTAAGGTTAGGTGGGTGCAGGCTAACATAGTTTATTTTACCTGGGCCAAGAGAAATGATATGAAATTACCCTTCGTGTTAAGGCCGGTTGCATCAAACCGTCTGTCACCGTTAAAGCATTCGTTAAATTTTATTGCATGGGGAGTTCCATAGATGCTGCGTGACGATGATGTGTTTGTCAAATGTGGTTGATGCAACTGGCCCTTTGTTTGTCTAGGTAAGTAGGTAGAGTCCCTAGCCTTGTACGAGTAAGTGTATTGTTAATGATACAGTTATATGCCTACCCATATGTAATATAACCTAAATTACCTGTATGAAATACAATACAAGGCTCATAATGATTGCTAGGATTTAAAAAAATATGTTTTTTCTAGTGTCTGTTGTATCTGATAATTTGATTTGTTCCTTAGTTGGAAATAGGACTTGATGTTTTTTTTTTCCTAAATATCATACCAACCCATCATATCCAGAAAATATTGCCAGTTATAAAATATATTTATGAAAGCCATCCGATATTCCTTTGACTCAGTTTGTCTGTATTAATGATACTATCACTTTTCTTTTACATGAAGTAATTTTTCAACTACTTTACAGCACTTCTCAGTTGAACTAATTTTGAGGCGTTTGCAGAAAATTCCTATGATTTACCGTGCTTGACGTTCATATTTGGCACTGCCTCCTAATTAAGAGTTTTGTTATAAGCCAATATTTGTTGCTTCAATCTTCGTGTTTCTTGCATGTTTACCAGGGAAAGTTAATATTTACTGCAAAAAGCCTTGAAAACCTTTGCCCAACATTATCTTCATACAGGAGATGGATAAATATGCCGATTCTTCGTTACCTGTTAAAATTACCCATAATCGTCATCTGAAATAAAGAGATTATCGATAAGTTGGTCACACTCTATTGGTATTTTAGGTTATTTGTTTGTTTACGAAAAAACTTATTTACAGAATGTTTTCGCTTAAATCGTAGACTGTACATGATAAGTACTACTTTAAATTGATTAAATGAGTAGGTAATTGTTAGCAACTCGAAACGAAAATATAATAAAATACTAGTTACCGACTTGCATATATCCAGTGCAAAGCTAGGCAAAAACAAGCCACCATCACAAATTTCACACTTTCTTATTGGTTTGCCCGAAATTTCAATAATAACTTTAGTTATTTTATTATTTACTTACAAAATTCAAACAAGTTACGACAGATTTGACATTGACGACTTGACGTTTTGAAAAAAAAACACGTAGGTCAGGCCATAGACTAAGGAAATATGAAACTCTATTATCTATGTATTTTTGCTACCAAAATATAATGGACTTTAGTACTATTAATAATAGATGTCATTTTAATTTGATAGCATTTTTTTTGTGTCGTAATGTTGGGAATCATTGCTTGATGATATTATCATACTATGGAGTGACGACGGGCTGTATTAATGTAGACGATTAAGCAATCAAGAGATAGTTATGTAGTTTTAGCAGCTAATTTCTAATTTAGGCAATTAATCATATGCCTATATTGAAAGATAGACTATAATGTATAATTGACAAGTGAAATATGTATGTACTTAGGTAATATTTGAAGATCTATTCTAAATTAACATTTTGGTGTAATTATGGTGCTATCAACCTAGACGCTGATAAGACTTCAAACAAAATGAGATAAAAAATGGCTGCACTTGTTAAATCTAAGTCAGGCTTCTGTAATTTTCTTTATTAAACGTTTGGTTAATTTTGTGTTCCACCCCTGTTTTAGGAAAATGGGGGGGTTAGGAAGAGACAACAATTAGCCTATGTCACTCTCCACCCCTTCAACTATCCCTACTTAAAAATCAAGTCAATTCGTCTCTCCATTTTGCCGTGAAAGACGGTAGAACAAACACACATTCTTTCCCATTTATAATGAAATGAAATGAAATATTTATTATCCAAGTAGGCATATTACAATTTCAGTCCCCCCTCAGTTGGAGGGGGGTATCCACTATGGGACCGGCAAAAAACTCGGCGGGCCACTTCTTTTCAAAACATTAGATCTTATAATTAACATGCATTAAAAACAAGGTACAATTTAATAAGCAAAAATATTCATAAAAAAAATTACACTCTATGGAAATTAATTTCAAGAAATTATATAAAGTACAAAGCTACTAGAAAAAAAAACGAACTGATACAAATGATAATAATGTTAAGTATGGATAATTTTATGTACATATATCGTACTTGCATTGTTTTCAATAGCGTACCTTGAAGGTCGAATCGAGCCTACTAATATCGTTCGATCACGTACCGTTCGTAGAACCTCTACCGTAGCACGTGCCCGTGGCACAGCCGTAGGCGCGTAGCAGTCAGTGCCCCTGCTACGTGCTTGCTAACGTAAATAAACACTGCGAAGCGATAAAATATATTAGATTGTAGGCTTACGAACTTTAAGATACGTCATACAGGGCGAAAGATAAAAAGGACCTTTCAAATTTTGAAATGAACAACTTTTTCTATGGGACTACATGCAGGCGCTTTTCACAAAAAAGTGATACTTTTTTTTTATTTATTTTTTTAAATCTGTTTTTTAATTTATATGGAGCCTTGGTCCATGGGACTATGCCGGCTCCGTTAGGCCACTTCATATTATTAACAATAACTATACAAACTCATTATAAAAAACAGGTCAAAACAAAAGTAGAAAAAAAAACAACCGAATTTGTATATTTATCTATAAAAGAAACTATACACAAATTCAGCAGCCTTTGACAGGGGTTCCGCGAGAATTGATTGGAACACCCCTATGTCGGTCATCGTGTATCCCTGGACCTCAAAGAGCTGAATTCTCTTCGCTCGAGTCCGGACACACTCCATGAGGAAGTGATGCACATCCTCCACAGTTCCACAAACTTCGCAGTTGGGCGAATCGATTTTCCTCATCAGATGTGCAAACTTATTTAATGGAATGTGTCCGGACCGAAGTCTGTGTGCCCGAACAATATCAAGTCGTTTCAATAAGCCAACTTCCCACCAGGGGATTCGAGGAGGTTCACACTGTATGGTTCTGTACCAGATGCCCTTCTCTTGGGACTTTACATTAAAATATTCCTTCCAGTAATCATACAGTTTTCCCCTGTAGCGAGCGACCACCTCTGAGGCGTCAGGGAGAATATCAAACATAATTCCCTCAGAAGCAGCCGTCGCGGCCAAGCGGTCAGCCTCCTCGTTCCCCTTCAACCCGATGTGCGATGGGATCCATTGTATTTTCAAACATATTCGAGAATTTTGTAATATTATAATTTGTTCCCCTGAGAGTGGCCCTGAAGCTTTAGTAGTTTCATGTGCTCTGCCTACCCCTTTATGGGATACAGGCGTGATTGTATGTATGTATGTATGTATAATTTGTTCCAAAATTTTGTATGCTAGCGGGAGACCCTGATACTTATAGATATATTTATTCAATCCCATATTACTCTTCAACGGCTCACTGAATTAGTTTGTGTTTCATACATGTGGAAGCACATTGCGAGCACTAACCTTAGGCAGTACTTTCACCCTTGAGTAGGCAGCCATTAGCTAGAACTGGAAGTGCACCCGCCAACCTGACGTCAGAATGGCGGGCGTCATTAATTTCTTAAATATCTCTGGAGTTTAAAGAGCACATTGCTCGAATTTTGGTGCACATTTGGCACATTGCTAGCACTAACTCCTGACGTATACCACACCAGGATTGCTTGATGTACACCCGCCATTCTGACGCTCACATGATGCCGCTCACTTATATGGAACAGCCAATTTTTTTTGCGATTTCAGCAGTGGTCCCAATAAATCCCATAAATCTTGTTCATTATGACTTCAAGTTACTATGCAAAATTTGAACGGTCCTTTTTATTTCACCGTGTATATTAGCTGTACACTAGTACATGATATGAATATTGGTTATTTGAAAGTTCGAATCAGGCCATGTTAAAAACGTTTCAGGTGCCGTAGCCGAATGGCATTTCTACGACGCGAAACGAAAACGAAACGTTTCGAAAGGTAGTCTGGCTCTGTCGCGCCAATACGCACGAGCGATATAGAGATAGATATCTACGAGCGTTTCGTTTCGTGAGCGTTTTTGCCATTCGGCTACGTACCCAGATCAATCAACGTTTTTAGCATGGCCCGATTCGAATATATAAGGTGTTACCAAATTATTCACGGATATTTTTGCGGATGATAGTACTCCGCTCCTGCCGCTTATATATGAAATATCATAGGTTTTGTTATGTTTTTTTGGTTTTTTGGAGAAATCTAGGAAACAAATTTAAATAAAATAATTAAATGAGATATCTCTAGACACTGTTACCGTGACATGAGAGACAGTGTTAAATATCCTGCACGGGAAGCATGGTCGCGCGATAAATGATAAAACATCTGGCCGTCCCTATCGCACTTACTAATAGTGCGATAGGGACGGCCTGATATTTTATCGTCTATCGCGCGACCATGCTTCCCGTGTTGAAAGGCAATTACATTATAGGGGGTGGTTTTTTCGAAAACAAATTACATAAAATATTTTTTTAAGGAAATGAAAAAAAAAAAACATTAAAATTGTATTTTAATTTATAGTGAAAGTTAATTATTTTGATGTTAATTCGTCCCTTAAAATACCGTGACTAATTTGGTAACACCATATAAGTATATAAAAATATTCCTTTTAAAAACATAATCTACAGGGACCGGGGCCTTCACATTGTTATCGTCTTCATTAGAGGAAGTAATTTGGTACGAGATGAAATTTGATTCATTAAAGGTTGTTTCGTTTGTCTATTTATAAATTCATCTTGACATATTCAAAAGTATTTCTGGCAGTCATAATTATTTTGTATAGATATATTATACGGGATGAGGAATACGAAAGATTTAACAATCACACATTTCTGAGGCCAAAAGAAGGGAAAAATGTTATATGAGTTTAAGTCTTCAGTAAAAAAAAAGTGTTAATGAAACATCTACTAAAAAAAACATTTTTTTCTAAGAAATAATTATGAGTAATAATATAAATATACATCATATTTAATGGTAATCAGTCCGTAAATAAGCGAAAACCAGGAAAGTTTCTATGACATTTTAAGTGTACTTAAATGTAGTCAGAAATTCGCTGTTAATATTATTCGGTTTCCTCATGTTGGACCGTAAAAATGCGCATGACCAAGAGAGGTGATATATAAACATGAGAAAATACCAACTTTTATAATATCATCTTGATTTGACGGCCGAGGTTCATAAAATTCAGATTAGTAGGTGACCAGGCAGGCAATTATGGTCGCGCGATAAATGATAAAACATCTGGCCATCCCTATCGCACTTACCAATAGTGCGATAGGGACGGCCTGATATTTATCGTCTATCGCGCGACCATGCTACCCGTGCAGACGTACGAGTACGTTCAACTGCCTATGGACGCAAGCATACTGTTTGCGACCAGAGATCACGTTTTTATTAGATGACGCGTGGATGGATACAAAGCACTGTGTGCGCATCTATCTCTATCGCTCTTGCGTAGTGGCGCAACAGAGCCAGACTACATTTCTGCGGCGTTTCGGTGGCGTTTCGCGTCGCAGAAATGCCATTCGGCTACGGGGCCTGAGGTGGTAAAGAATGGTCGACATATAAACATATCCCTATTTGAGAGGTGCATTTTTATAAGATAGGAGGCAGACAGGCCGCCTGATGGAAAGCGATCATCGCCGCTCATGAACACCCTAAACCTTAGAGGTGTTTTTAAAAAATACGAAGAGAAGTCAGGTATAACAATTTAAATATGTTTTTCAAGATTGTTAGTCGTAAGATGCTGGGATAACGCAAGGAAGAAGGAATAGTCAGTTCGTAGGACGATAGTGGCCTGTGAGCTAGAAGTAAACAATGACAGTATCGAATAATAGACGGGTAGTTATCGTCGGTTGAACTGATAGTCAGTGGGTTCCTTAAACTTGCTTAAACATATGTGTGTTATTACTATTAGTAAACAAAAGAAGGACTTAATCCCGTAACACAATCGTCGTCGGGCCGAATATAAATGTAAGCGTGGAATTAAGTTCCGTTTTAATTTAATAATATGTATATGTGAAAATCGCGTTAGTTTAAATTAATATAATAGGCTAGTTTCCTACTAGTCAAATCAGCTTCTTTTTAAGAACTGTCATAACGATTTGCTAATATGGAATTATTATGAAATACTGAGGAGTGACGTCACGGTCAATCTTTCTCTGTGACTTATTAAATAGAAATTTTGTTTAAACCCACAGAGAACCTCCTATAGAGTGGCAGTCTTGTATATTTGGTTCGCGATACGAGTCACCAGTGTTTGGGGTGCGAGGAGCGGGCGGGGAATGTGTTAAGCGCGCTGTGATTGGCCGTTTCAAGGACGGCGGGCAGTCGCGCCAGATGAAAAGGGACAGAAGTATGACTGTCCCTCTACTGACGCGTAAGTGGCCAATGTAAGTTGACCTATGCCGGCTCTGAATAAATTATAAATATGACTTATTTGTGGAATGTAATGCCGTCTGTTTTTAAATTTGAGCTTCTTGTTACCTTTCCACACCATTTCACACTACAGGTGGACATCTTTAAGGCATCAAAATACCCTTTTCCAATTTTTTTGTGCGAAAAACACGCGCTGCTTTCGGGTCTGTTACTTGGTCGATACTGATCGGGCACGGCGAGCGCCCGCGCTTATATCAGTGCAAATACTAGGAAGGCTGGCCACCGCGAGTCGTCTTGTAATAGATGTCTATAGGGGTTGGTCTGTGTTTAAACCAAACCACTGTACACATTTTTCTACTAATTATGTGGCGCTTTATTTCGTGCACTGCATAAAATATTTTATTTTAAGTATAGGAAACTAGCCTATTATGTTTGTTATTTCCGCGGAGCCTATTAAGGGTAGTCCGCACGCGATCCAATTAATTCGCGTAAATAAACATGAGCTAATTTAACAGGACGTGGAAATTCGTAATTGACTAATAATTAGATTGGAACGTTCTTCTGAAATTGCTAATTTAATCGTCGCCATTCAAAATGTTCATTCGCCTCCTACGCAAAATTTAGACAAGTTATTAAAATTGTTTTTGACGTCATTAGAAAATAAGCTAATCTAACGGTGAAAATTGATGAAATATTTTCAAATGTTGTAGGTATAATAGCGGGACAGACATCAAGATAATATTTTTGGCGACACTTACATGACTTTTTTAGCTTTTTAGCTTTTCAGTTTTAATGTGGTAGTTTGCAAATTAGCAAAGTGACGCCAGGGTACGTAGCCAAATGCACAAACGCTTACGATAATATCGTTATCGTAGCCAGCTATCTCTATCGCTCGTCCACATTGGCGCGACAAAGCCAGAATGCGTTTCGACGTCTAGCGTCAACATTTAATAATGCATCCACTGTAAAACATGGAAAAATGTACCAGTTACATTCCCCCCAGTCGAGTTTTGCCCCGCTGTACCTTATACTAAAATTATTTGCATTCGTTTAAAATTGTACAATAACAAAAGTGAGCGGGTTTGTTGACCCTAATTACCAATAAGGACAAGTTGTGACTTGCCTCGCAAAAAAGTGTAATAGTTATTTGTTATACAAGGGGGCAAAGTTGTATTTTAACGCCGAGTGTGGAATTGAAAAACGAGCAAGTGAAAGGATTCTATAGTTGAACCACGAGCAAAGCGAGTGGTTCGAGAATAGGATCCTGAACTTGCGAGTTTTTTAACACACGAGAAGTAAAATACATTTGCACCCGAGTGTAACACAAAACTTTTCCCCTTACTATAGCGAGGAAACTACAACGCAAAAAATGCGTTTATCATTGCTTCCAGTAGTTCTACAGGTGGTAAATCATCTTAATTACTAGATTCACCTACTTTTATCAATTTTAAAGCAGTTAATTTGACTTTATTCAAGGTCAAATTACTTTACCCACTAGTGGATAACATGCGTTTTTACCCGCTGGTATTAAAGGACAAAACACGTGTTTCCGAGCTAGTGAGGGGAAAAAAACCTTTCCGATGGCATGTCATTTAATCCTATTAGTTCCATTGCTAGTGTCCACTCCAATCCGCCCGTCCTCACAAATTACTCTCAGGTTATTGACATGTTATTTTTAGAATATCGAAGAGGGAACCTTCTTTAGATTGACTGGATTGACATATTGTAGCTAGAAATCTCGTTTAAGAGAACGGAAATAATACCATTTAACTTTCACAAAATATCAGTACATTTTTTTGTAAAGAACTTAATGTAAAATACCCTATAATGGACGGTGATGCCATTATGGACAAAATAAACACAAATCCTTAAAAATAAGTATTTAAAATTAGTTTCTAATAACGGACGGCATCGTATCATAAATAAGAGTCAAAGAGCTGTTTAATTTTGAAGTTTCATTTAATTCGGTTATTTCTGAAGGATTTGGCGGCAAGTTAAAAGTCATCAGTTTACTGAAAAAAAAAAAACTTAAATTGTTCATGATTGGGTCCGTTAACTTACGTCAATTAAGTAAAAAGTGGTTCATACGAGTAGCACTGTAAAAATACTTAATATATGTAATTATAATTGGTGTTTTTATAATTATGAAAAATGATTGCTAAACAACAAAGGAGAAATATATTGAAACCCCTTAATGCTGCATCAACAGATGGCGTTGACATATATATACATTTGCACTCCGCTATTAACTATATAATATTTAGAAATAGAAGATAAGATTGGGTTTTAATGGTTAATATTTTATGTCTAGCTGAATGCACAAACGCTCACGGTAATATCTGTTTCGTAGCTATGTATCTCTATTGCTCTTGCGTATTGGCGAGACAGAGCCAGACTGCAATTCTGCAGCGTTATTTTTTAAAGACGAAGACCGTTCGGCCGACGTGTCACATGCACCACACGCAACATCCAGACGGCAGGGTTGGAACCTGAGTCGTTCGCCCGCCGTTGCTCCTGCTCCTCTTCAGCGCTGGGAGTGCTGGGACACCCACACCTGCTCAGCTGCGGACCACCTCCAGGCAGCGTGCGTAGTCGAATGCACAAACGCTCACGAAACGAAACGCTCGTAGCTATCTATCTCTATCGCTCTTGCGTATTGGCGCGACAGAGCCAGACTACCTTTCGCGGCGTTTCGTTTTCGTTTCGCGTCGTAGAAGCGTTTGTGCCATTCGGCTACGCAGTCAGGCCAGTACCGCTCCGCGGTGGCAAATTTTAGACCCGGGCCTTGACCACCCACGACCCTCCTTTATTTTTTTAAAATTATTTTTGTTAACGTTCTGGTAGAATTTTTATTTTAGCCCTACCAGTCCTAGACGTTACATTGACGTTCTTATAGAGGAATGACCGACCTATCCTTTTAACGGAACTAATCTTTTACGGAACGCGTACCCAGTGGAATTGAGAAAACCAATATCACACAACTTTGGGGTCAGCCTGGATGAGTTTCATTTTCCTCGCTTTTACAACTAATTTCTGAGAAGGCAAATATCGGGCTTTTATATGAGCGTGAATATATATAGAGCATAATGCTTCTTTGTAACTATGTAGGTATTTTCCATCATGGAACAATAATATTATGTAGTGGAACGATAATATAATATGGAACAATAATAGTATATATTATAATATTATATATTATAGAGTTTTTAATAAATCGTTATAGTACCAAAATTTAAAATTGATACTTTAGGATGAAACTGTCTAATCTAATGTCTGAAAAATATTTGCGAGGTTTTTATTTTAATGTTTGAAAGTAAATTATATTCAAAATTAATGTTTAATATAACCCCGATTATGAGTGTTTTTAAAATAAACAATATTTAAGAATGACGTAGAAGAATAAAGTGCCACGAAATGGCCTAAACTCAGCATTTTTTTTTTAAATTATAAATGGGCTTACTCTTGGCCACAGACTAGCCGAAGGCAAAGACGTGGCCTACGATGGAGTGAGCTCGCCCAGAAGATATTGCTGGCGACTTCCAGCGACGGTCTTCCGCTGAAGGTTTACCGCGATCCGTCGTTTATCATAAAAAGAGGTTTTGATATTTTACGTTTTTTTTTGACGACCGGTCTGGCTCAGTCGGTAGTGACCCTGCCTACTAAGCCGCGGTCCTGGGTTCGAATCCCGGTATGGGCATGTTGCGAACGCAACCTTTTATTTGTATACTTATCGCTCGGCTAGTTCCGTAAGATTTATAAAGAGCCAATAGGAGCGCACCACATACGATGTATCGCGGCCAATGAGGCACCTAAAACTTAACCAACGTTTTTAACAGCTTAAATCTTGCAAATCACTCTTTCATCACCTTCGCTACCTTAAACACCACTTCCATACTTAACCGTTTAGTCAAATCACCCTTGTAAACCAGCACCTATTTGGAATATAATATTGTCTACTTATATTGAAGTTTTTATAAGTCGTCGGCTCCTGATCCTGCACGGCGGCTAAAGGGCATTTATTTGTGTGATGAGCACAGATATTTGTTCCTGAGTCATTGATGTTTTCTATGTATATTATGTATTTATCTATTTAAGTATGTATAATTAAGTATATCATCACTTAGCACCCATAGGACAAGCTTTGCTTAGTTTGGGGCTAAGTTGATCTGTGTAAGGTGTCCCCAATATTTATTTATTTTATTTTATTTACATAACATGATGGTTTTCGTCGATCGACCCTTAAATATAGAACCTATTCATTACTAAATTGATTGAATTAATAAACGTTATTTAAATAACAGTTCACAACAAAAGGCACCACACAATAGGCGCCGAAACCGCGAATCGACAGGGATGAATGCGAGTCGACATACATAAACGTATGTCAAGAGCATTGTATTGAGAGGGCTTTGTTTAATCGTATGGATGTATTGTGATTCTAATAAAAAAGATTCAGGTACGAAATAATTACATTCAAACAATAGACAGCGGTCGACAAGCCCGGCTAGATTTAGGGTCACTTGCACCAATTGCACCATCCAAAATGCAGGGTTAACCCGAGGTTAACCCACCATTTTATATGGATTTTGACAGTTGACAGCCCAACCTTGAGTTAAACGGGTGGTGCAAGTGGCCCTAAATAATGTATAAGTTTTAACTTTGTACCTATACATACATAATTATATTCATATTTACCTATACAAGATAGAGAGATACAAGTAAAAAAAAAATATTGGGGAAACCTTACACAGATCAACTTAGCCCCAAACTAAGCAAAGCTTGTACTATGGGTGCTAAGCGACGATATACATACTTAAATAGATAATACATACTTATACATAGAAAATATCCATGACTCAGGAACAAATATTCATCACACAAATAAATGCCCTTACCGGGATTCGAAGCCAGGACCGCGGATAAGCAGGCAGGGTCACCTCCGACTGAGCCAGACCGGTCGTCAAAATGTGCAAAATGCAAAGAAGAAAATTATGTAAATGAATTTATTTATTTCTTTAGATTTTTTTAACTAAATCATATTCATACATTAACTTGGCGTGGTTTGAAGTTTATTTTGATGTCACATTGAAAATTTCTCAAAGTGATTCGTGTGTCAAATTCGATTATCTGACCAATATAAACATTTTTTGGAACAGAATGAAAGAAGGGGTACAGTCTAAAATTGAACGAAATTATGATATTTCGTCACTACTTTTAAAAAAACTTGTATCTTCGTCTGTCAATGAAAGAAAAATTGTAGTAAGTATATATGGAATGCATATAGACTTACTGCGTTTTAACTTTGAGGAACAGCGTGAGATACGAGATTTTTTTAAAGTAGTGACGATATCATGTTTTATTATATAGTTCATCATGTCCATAAAATATTGCTGTTATAAAAATTACACTGTAGTAGTTGTAGCTTTACTTACCTTATAATGACGTCATTCGATTCAAGAGTTCGCTCCCAGGTTATGAGTATCTTTAGTACACGTCGCGAATGCAAGATTTTCATTCAAGAATTCTAGAAATTTCTCTATCTCTTAAGTAGTCTTACTCGTAAATTGGATTAAGACTTGCTGCAGATTTTGCTAACCACGTTTTTAAATGTTATCAAGATAGAGACAAAAAAGATTATTTAAATACAAAAGAATTTGTGCAGAGGGATTAAAATGCAACGATCTAATTGTAAGTGCGTTTTCACATTATCCGATCCGATATCGGATGTCGGGAGGATTTCAAAGGCAAAAATCAAAGAAGGCGGCTTAAATGTATGGGATATCGGTCCTACATCCGACATCGGATCGGATAATGTGAAAATGTACTAACCAGACTGAAGACTTTTTAACGTTACAGTTATACACTGTGTAAATCAACGGAAAGTGTAGTAAAAGTTGACCAGTATAAATAAATAAATAAATATTATAGGACATTCTTACACAAATTGACTGAGTCCCACGGTAAGCTCAAGAAGGCTTGTTAAGGGTGCTCAGACAACGATAATATGTAGGTATGACCGAAACATTACCGGATTTGAGCATTTGCTTTTCGTTCAGTTACAAAGAGTTACAAAGGTTAAGTAGTGTAAAATATAATTTACTTATACAAGTTGCCGAGAAAGGAAGGGGTGACAAATAATTCAACGAGTACCAAAATCGAACTGAGGTTTCATATACATACATATGACACTATTGTAGTAGTAGCATATTAATTTCGAAGGGCTTTTATCCCTTCTTGAATATTAAAAGAAAATGATTTAATCTCTCAAATTAAAATAAATTGGTCCTATATCGATTGTCCGATCATCAATCTGCCGAAAGCCCTCCGGGACGTCATCAAAGTAAAATTTAATTGAGCTGGATTTGCCACAAACGGAGGTTCTTCTAAAATACTAAAATAAATACCTTTTAATCGGAAATTCATTGATAGTTTTCAAACTTATTGCAAGGAAATAAGGTGTACCTATGGTCGGTCTAGAGCGATGTTAGTATTTCCTTTGTTCATGATAGAGCATTGACTTTTTATGTACTTAAAAACAATTATTGATATTGCTAATGATTTAGGTATTTTATTGAACAGTATTTGTGAAGTATAAAGTCTGTCTGAACCGCAGACGACTGTGTTGTATAGTTAGAAGGTTGATTTCTAAAATTAGAAATAAAGGTTAAAGGTTTCTAAAATTAGGAATTTTTAAAACGCAACATATACAAGTAAAACTTATGATGGTTTTATTTTGCCTGCGCAGTCACAAATTTGGTAAATGCTTAAAAAATAAAATATTCCTGTTTTGTTTTATATTTACCAAATTCACCTAAATTGGATTTCAATTTGCATTAGGTATTTTGTTTAGAAAAACAATAAACCGTATTATTAATATTCCACACCAAACAATAATTTGTGAGTGTGTTTAGTAAAACGTCCCACTTTGTCGGTTACCGTTAAGGCGAGATTTACTTGTACCTTTATATGAATAAACTGACAAAGCGGCTTAATAGCAATCGACAAAGTGGGACGTTTTACCGTGCACACTCACATTTTTACCTATAGCACTTAAGGGGTCTTAGTAGGGGTCAATTCACCATATAAACGCTCTCGACTGTTTCCTCCCTGGTCTTTGAAGATAGAGCAATGAGTTTTTCAACACAGATTGTTATTATTTTTATCTGTGTCGGAACGTTTTGATTTTTTTGATATTCTGCTTTTTAAAGACTAGAGGCAATCAAAAATTTCCAAAAACGGCCTTTTCCATTGTTGCGCAAAAAAGGTGTGATACTCAAGATTGGTAACAATTAACCAAAAAAGCTAAACGGTCCGACATAGATTATTTCATTGTTATTCAGATTCTCAAATTTCGTTCCGATTGATTAAGTTTTGAAGGAGGAAAGAGTCGAGAGCGGAACCTCGATTTTAAAGATTTTTTTGAAATATCTTTTGACTGAGTTGTTCTTAATGGACAATTTTTTTTCGATAAATCTAGTTAATAACACTTGTATATTTAACTAAAATTCCCAAGTTGAAAGGGGGGCTCCTTTCCATTTTAGCATTTTCGCTACCGTATCCTCTTAAAGCACGAGTAGTAAGCGTTGAATGATTGCGTTCAAACTATTCGTGCCTAGATAAAAGATATTTACTATGGAATTTTTTAATTAGCATAATCTTATTACTCCTTAATTTACAATTTGCGTGAAACTTAATAAATTTTGAAAATTAAATGTGAGGTGCTTGACCTAGCATTCCAGACGAATTTAATTGTACTACTGGGCAGAAAGGGTGAACCCAAGTTTCATTAAAGGTTTGTGATCGCGTGCTGATGATAGCCTTTCAGTGTTCTGTACGTCGTGACTAAAGCTATTATACAGCTATTTCCAGTTTCTTGTATCCGGGCTGGAGCTATCTACAACAAGAAAACTGTTTATTAGCAACAAACACGAGTTACTTCAAGCATAGATTATTAATAAGTTACTAACGTACCTAACAGATTCTTTACTTGCCCGCAAAACGACAAATGCCTTCACTTTATTTAACTAATACTAATAAGTTACTCCGTAAAACTCAGAAGAATAGTAGGTACGTGCCAAGTGGCTACACAGGCGGGTGCGTGGCGCCCCTCGGCAACTTGTTACCTCGAGCAAAGAGGATCGAGTATTAAAGAGAGTTACTGTCAAAGTAAAATGTGTAATCACAGTGCGTAGACTGCCATCTCTCGACACAGGCGTAAAACTTTTGAACCTCAGTTTTAACAATGTGGCCCATATTTTTAGCTTGATATGTTTTAAAATGTCAAATATTAATATTAGCGCCATCTAGCCGAGCGTACCCCAAAGGTGTATCGCCATCTAGCTCTCCGTACCTTTTTCTGTATGGTTTTGGGGTACGTTTTTTTCTTAGACTTTATCTGTCTATACGAAGTTATATAGGTCTTTGCCTCGAGGCAACTGCTAGCGGGTAGGTAAATAACGCGTGACCGCGAGCGAGTTACGTAGCCTGCTTCAAGTGAGTTTGTTATTTATTAAATAAATTACATTTAACGAGGAATTACGAGCAACCTTTTCGGCTCAAGGTTTAGGAGATTAGTACTTGGTGCCGACTCATGCGCGGATCCAGGGGGGGGGTCATGGGGGTCATGACCCCCCCCTGGAGCCTAAGTTGGCCATACAAACAGACCACGTGACCCCCCCCAGGGCCCCGGGCCTTTACCACGTGACCCCCCCCTGGGCACGAAGCTGGATCCGCGCTTGTGCCGACTAAAAATTTCTCTTTATGGTCTATAGGGGGAAGCGGGGCAGATACGTACACCTTTTTTCAAAATTGATTTTAGAGCCCAAAATGATCTTCAAATACATTTTTTTTGTACCTAGTTGACAGCATATTTATTAAGGTATACAAAATTTACGTTTTCTTGTTAAATTTATACCCAGAGTCAGAGATATATTGATTTAAACAAAAAATGGTATTTGTGTAATTCTGCCCCACCTGCAGGGCACTTTGGTATCTAGTATGGGACACTTTGATACATCAATTTAGGGCACTTTGATACATGTATCAAACTGCCCCTAACAGCATGCGTTTCAGAACAACACACTTAGCTGACCAATGATAAGCCTTTTAAACATTACAAAAAGTTCTAAACATTAAATAAATGTCATATACAAAGAAAAACCTCACCCTCAACCTCAACCTCAGGGATGGCCAGAGGGCGCCACGAGCCTTCAGAAATGTCATATACTTAGAAATTTCGACCCTTGCTTTCGTGGACCGATAGCCGAGTGGTTCTGGCATTCGCCCGGTAAGCGGAGTACGCTGGTTCGATTTCAGCTCGGAGCACTGGAGGCTTTGGTCACTTTTTCTTTGTATATGACATTTATTTAATGTTTAGAACATAATAGTAGTGTTACTACTTAAAATAACAAGTTAAAATATTTTCTATGAAAGTAATTTTATTTGTTCTTAGAGTATTACAAAAAGTTTCATCTCATCCTCCTTGCGTTAAAATAACAAGTTAAAATATTTTCTATCTGAAACCCGAAGTAATTTAATTTGTTCTTCACCGAAAAGCGATATTACAAAAAGTTTATTAATGGTTAATTAAGTGTGGTGCTCTTGATACCTACGTACGTACCAGTAAGGTTATTAGGAAAGTGAACTGAAACTACAAAATTAAATCAAACAATTATTTATTTTTAATCAAAACAGTGTTTGTTTTCAAGACCGTAATGCATTTTGCTGCATTTAATTAAATATTCAGACAGTTTTTGTTCTTGTTCGATGTTGAACACTTGCGCAACTGTATATTTGGACGCATACTCCCCACGCGATAGCGCTGGATTTTCTACACCGTTCTTAAATTTTTCAATTCGGTGTTGTAGAGTTGATACTGCAATGTTGTATTTATTTGATGCTGCTCTCAGTGATAAGGTTTTTGATGCAACTTCGGAAATAGCTGTTTTTATAATCATTTCGTCGATTTTGTTTCTGTCGGTCTTTGGTTTGTAAGATCGCACCATTTTCTAAAATAAAAATACTTTTTTTGAACATTTTTTATCGAAAAACTGACAGGGGCACTTAGGTACACTAAAGGGGCACTTTGATACGTTCAAAACTGCCCCAACCAAAGTACCCCATTCGACAAATTAAAATAAAATATTTATTAAAAATATACTATGAAGTTTTAGTTCTAAATAATAAGCCAACTTGATAACTGAATAGATATACTTACTGCTTTTGATAATGCTCATCCATTAAACACTTTAAATTTGCGGCACCACTCGATCAGAAGCACGTAAAATTTTTACTTAGGGACCGCGAAAACACGTTTCGACGCGCTGAGCGGCACCGGCTGACTGGCGAGCGGCGCGGCCGCCGGTACGTCACTCACACATAAAGGCACGTTTGAGTGTTGCCGCAGGTGTATTTAAGCTTGTAGGTAAGGAGTTAGTGTGGGTGTTCAAAACTGCCCCTTGTGCCTAACTACCCCGCTAGCGGCTTTCTTTCACAGAGTTTGCCATTTTGCGAAGGAATGCTGCCAGCATCTCTGGCAAGATGTCGCAAGGCCGTATTTGGATATCTTTTAACCTATGTCTTAATTAAGTTCAGTTTTTAATTTTAGTTTTAGTGTACAGAAAAAGTCTGGTTATATTTCTCGCAATATTGTAGACGGCACGAAGACGTCATAAAACTGATTTCATTAGGTACTTACACCTTGGAAAATTGCGTAATATTTTCCCGCATATCTTTAATTTAAATTAAATAATAAACTTAGAGATAAGTATATTACTAAGGGCCAGTTGCATCAACCACATTTGACAGACACATAATCATCATGCAGCCAGACATAGCTATGGAATTTCCCATACAATAAATTTTAACGAAAGCTTTAACGGTGACACGGTTTGATGCAACCGGCCCTAAAAATATGCTTGCAAATGTTGTAACTGTATGTATAATATTATTAAAATTAATATTCTTATCTTGAGACTCGTTCGAAAGGATATGTAAAATTGTCTATAAAATATTTATTTATTTAATCTTTATTGCACAAAATAAGGTACAAATTGTGTTAATCACCCAAATAAATGTCCATACCGATATTCAAACCCGTCATGGGTATCTATTAGTCCAGTCCGATCAATGCATGAACTGAATTTAAGACGTTACGATACAGGTCAATTCTCCATACAAACGCTCTCGACTATTTCCTCCCTGTTTTTTGAAGATGTAGCAATGATTTTTTCAACACAGATTATTATTATTTTTATCTGTGTCGGACCGTTTTGATTTTTTGCTATTTTTATTTCAAAAGACGCTAGAGCCAATCAAATATTTCTAAAATCGGCCTTTTTCAATATGGCTCAAAAAAAGGTGTGATACTCAAGATCGGTAACAATTAGCCAAAAAATCTAAACGGTCCGACACAGATTATTTCATTGTTATTCAGATTCTCAAATTTCGTTCCGTTTAAATAAGTTTTAAAGGAGGAAACAGTCGAGAGCGGAACCTCGATTTTAAAGATTTTTTCGCAATATCTTTTAACTGAGTTGTTCTTCATGGACATGTTTTTTTCGATAAATCTAGTTAATAAAGCTAGTACTTATATTTAACTGAAATTCCTAAATTGATAGGGGGGGTCCATTTTTTTAGCATTTTTGGTCCCGTGGCGTCTTAACGTTCGAGTGGCTAAAACGTTTCTTTTTCGATACTTAATACTCGAGCTATTAATGTACCAATACTATTTAATCAATCAGTCTTAAATAAGTAAGTAATCAAGTCGGAGTGGGCCCAAAGTGCCTATCCAAAGTGTTAACTATTATAAATTATATAATATAATTTAAACCGGAATAAGCTTCCTAGATCACTTGGTCGGAGGATTAAACTTGTCTGTCTAACGAACTCTCAGTAATGTCGTACTAATATACCTAGACGTTATCAGACGAGCAGACTTAGTACTCAAATCCAGGGATTTGCAGTTAACATTCGGATCGGATGTACTGCAAAATAGCACTTACTATTTTAGTTCATATCATCTACTATGAATATTGTGTTATTTGTTACTAGCTTGTAAAAAATAACATAATATTCATACGGCGACTTCATCTGCGTAGAATCAGTAATTTGTGCCGTCGCCATTCAGATATATCAGAGCGGGCAAGGCTCGCACAAGAGTTCGTGTTCAAATATTTTTGAGCATCTTGACAGTTCCGATATATCTGATGAGATAGCGCCTGATAAAAGATGAAGGCAAATAATAATCCAATTTGAGCAAACTGCTTACATAAGTTTACAGGCGCTGCCTCATAATCACACTTTCGGGGTAGCAATGAGGCAATTTTTACCCTCTTAAGGGGTGGATTTCGGAGTAAAAAAGATAACAATAGGTATATTTTATTTTTCAGGTTTCAAGCTATCTCTGTACCTAATTTAAACAAAATTGGTTCACCGCTTTAAGCGTGAAGTATATACGCACACTTGACACAGACAGGCAGATTCACTTTCGCATTTACAATTTTTATATATTTGTGGCTGTATGAATAGAAACCCTAATTTTTATTTGGATTATTTGGAAATTGAACAGGTAGCCGGAAAAAGGAATACATGGAGTTATTTGTTTGTTAACAGGTTTATTTATTTAATTTAAACTTTATTGCACAGTAAAAAAAAAATGTACAAAAGGCGAACTTAATGCCAGAAGGCATTCTCTACCAGGTAACCTTTGGGCCAAACAGAGATCTATAAGAGCTTAATAGGTGCAGGAAATGTCGCAATGACGAGAAATGGAATACCTACTAAATAACCATAAATGATTATATATATCATACAGCTTACTATTATATATATATTAAAAAAATATACATACTTAAAATAATATAGATACCTACTTACAAATACACATAAATATACATACGTATACATATAACATTATATATACATAAATAAATATTTACAGGTTCTACGTAGTATGATGTAAAAATAATTATATTCTCACTGTTTCTCATTTTCTCTCTTGCAATATCTAATAGAATTTAATAGGCGACGACAACAATATTAATATCATTATGACAAACTAGAATAGAAGCGTCGGTCCAGCTATAATGGCTGCCTTACATAGGCGCATAATCGTAACCGTTAAATTTAACTTGTGTGCTGAAACTTTAATTGGGTAGCTATCTAATTATACAATGTTCAATTACATGACATAATAATTACATTATTTGTAAACGTCCTGCGTCTTGTACTCTGTAAAAAGGCTCAGAACGTGAGGTGTTTGTCACAAACACCAAACACAGACCCAACACCAACAAACACGAACATGACATCCTCATGTTTGCCCACGATTACACCTGATGGTACTTAAGTGATGATGCGGTCTACGGTGGAGCACGCTTACCTACGAGATACCTATTTACTCTTGCTTTAAAGAGACCGATTGTACAAGTCATACAGTGTAATTAATCTATCTGAGATGTTACGGCCCTTATACTTTGTTTGTGGTGTCTCACTACATATATATGCATACGCACCTACTGTGTGGTGTGTGCAGACCATGATGCATATATTAGACATTAGTAAATAACCAGCTAAAAATAAAGTCTAGTTTGATTAAAAACTTTTACGTAATCACTATTTTCTACTAACAATAAGAAACATTATATGGCTCTGTTTACCTATCGGTACTCAATATTATGGTAATGATATCCACTAAAGCTGAACAAAACCTCCTAAACAAATTAGTCATGTCCGTCCCAACGAAGCGTCATAAAACCAGCGAAGAACATAATCCGGCCACGTAAAGAAAACAACATTTCATATATTTTCTCTAACATTGTACGAACAATACCCTAATCATACTAAAACTGCTAATCATAATATAAAGTCTGGAATTGTTTGTACAGTTAATTCTGTACCTAGGGTACCTCAACATACAGGATGGTCCATGAGACGTGAACAACTGAGCAGGTCTGCCCCTCTAGCACAACTTGCCTTGTCGTGCGCGAGTCCATACTTTAAGTCGCGCTTGATATATGGACTCGCGCGCGACAAGGCAAGTTGTGCTAAAGGGTCTGGTATACCTACAGTCTGACCAAAAAGAGTAGAAATAAAAAGATGGCAACATTGTGCCATCCCCAATATGGGATGACACTACGATATTGCCACTTTTTAGGGTTCCGTACCAAAAAGGTACAAAAGGAACCCTTATGGTGCGACTCTGTCCGTCTGTCACATATCTAAATATCTCGAGAACTACTTATGCTATCAACTTGAAATTTGGAATAGTTATGAACAGTATTAACCTCTACAAAATTAAAGGATTATTTTATTTATTTAGTAATATTAACTATACAAAATGGCCAATATGAAAGGGGGGCAAATTGTAAATGTCAATAACTAGGTCAAGTGGGGTATCGTTAGAAAGACCTCAATTTAATTTTATTAAAATTTTTTGTTGTGGAAAAAAAAAAGAATTATGAAGGAAAATGTAAAAAAAAAATACCGTTCCCCCCCCACTTATCTCCGAAGTTTACCAACATAAATTTATGAAATTTGCACCAAACATGGCTATTATAATGAATATTACAGGAAAAATAAAATCGTTCACGTAGGTATCCTGAAAACTTTTTTTTTTAATTAATAAAAAACCTTTCAGATTTACATTTTCAATTTCAACACCCTTGCGGGTGTTTATTGTACCTGTATTTTTTAACAGAATAGCAATAAAATTACCTGCTTTCAAATAGAGGCAAAATGGTTAAAATCGGTTCACGAAATAATCAATCATTCCATAAAAATCATCTTCCATACTAGCTCGCGCACATTAGTTTACTCAATTTGCCGATAGATGTCGCTGTACGTTGAACGCTCATTTCCTACATCGCGTTTTTCCTGATATAATGAGGTCGGTTCAGGAGCGTCCTTGCGACATGTCGTAAGTCGTAAACTATTGAAGTCGAATATATAAATTGATTTTATTTGGACGTTGTCTAACAATAAAATTGTATATTAAAATATTACTTGTTATGTGGGAAATTAAGTCTTGAGGGATTTAGTCAAATCTGTAGAGTTCTATGAATAACATTTTGATGATTCAACTATTGAAAGTTTGTACGGAACCCTCGGTGAGCGAGTCCGACTCGCAATTACGTATACCTAATATACACATCACATCCGCAAACATATCTTTTTTATTATTAGGTACCGAGGTAATATTACCAAAATAACCAGATATTTTAACTCGTGAAAACCTTATCATAGTTATCATGTTTTAACAAACTATTATAAACGTTACTAAATATAGTAGCAAATTTTCTAATGAATTATTTTAGTTAAGCAAACACTTTAATTGAACACGAGCTATTTATTAAATTAAGTATGTATATTTGAACTAAGTAACTGTAGATTTTAATCACACGGATCAGCTGCGAAAATTAATATACATGCTTATAGTGCTCCCACACTGGGCAGACTGGGCTAATATTTTTTTTGTTTTGCCCTTAAATTCGGCACGCAGTTAGGTTCATCGTCAGGAACCATCCTGTACATCACTTTTAAATTTTTGTTAGTGATTCGATAACCGTAAAACAAAATAACACTAGATTTAAGATGCTAGTTTCTTAGAGAAATAAATTGTATTTGACCTAAAGAACCTTTTTTAAGGTTAACGGAATTCAATAAAAACACATTGTATAACATGCCGGCGTATTATGCTTCTAATTTTATCACTTATCCACGTGGATAAGGAATCTGTCGAGTGACAGATGTGGGAGTTCATACTGACATACTTGCCAAAGCGTGTCTTATCCACCCACGTGGATTCCAACCAACCATCCATTCATTCCATACTTCCAATTTTATCACTTATCCACATAAGGGATACAATTGGAGTCATGATACGCCGGCTGGTGTGACAGGGACGCCATCGCGCTGTTCCTGTCACACCATGTTATATAAAATATCATTATTTAATTTATTTAGCCTACGCGTCAGTACCAATAGCATGTATGTAATTATGTAATTATGATGAGCGCATCTTGCCATTAAACGTAACAGTTTGGCAAGTTTTTATAATGTACAAAATTAGTTTGTTGTTGTTTTTTTTTTTTTTTTTTTTTTTTTTAATTACAAATTATCACCAAAGATGATCAGATAAAATCAGAAAACTACTACTTAGTATTAGTTGCCGTTCAACGTTCAACGCTAATTTGCGTCCATTAGAATATACATTTTCTGCCGCACTTTTTGTCTGAATGATTCCACACATGGACAAACACTAACGTTTTTTTTGAGGATCTAGTTTGTGATCATAAATCTTTCAATTGGCTTGGTCCAACACGCACTTGACCTATCTCCACAAATGACGTAAGCTCGTTTGTCTTTATTCCCCTATAAATAACCTAAACTAAACCTATTTTATGAGCGATCTATAGTAAATTCCGTATAAGATTAGGTAAGAGGTTTATTTTGATAGCATTTGCATTATAAACGGTTATATAGAATACAATAGGTAATCAACCTAATAATATGAATGGTTATAGAATATAATAGAATATTATCAATTGAATCGTAAACAAAAACGACAGAAATAGAAAATTATACAAAAGATTTAAAATGTTAACAAGGTATACAGCACGGACGAATAATGTATCCAGTTATAGTATCTGATCATACGAATCGTATAAGATAATAATTTTGTTAAAAAGTGTTATTAATTAAGAGTAACATTTTTTTAAAATCGGCCCAAGCAGCACTGTACGCCGTCCAAATTAATTTGATATGACATAAACGTCATGCCGTAATGATGTTTAGGTAGGTACGCTAATTGATGTCCATGGACATAATACATTTGTAATGTATTATGTCCATGGACATAAATTAGCGTACAGCGTTGGTGGAATTATTATGTATGAAAATATACCTCATCTATCAAAAAAAACCCTGTTGAGGCTACTTAGGTCCAATACTAATCGTTATTAAGATATTCGCCCGTATGGAATACACACGCTGTATACATATATACAACTCCCGTCCCGTGAGACTCAAACATAATTTAAAACATTTGAAACGGGTTAATCACTTTTAATTACGTCGAAATAACGCTTGACATGTTTCGCTCCGTTTCCGATCTTTTTCAATGAGTTACATGTGTAACCCCGCCTTCTCTCGTCGAATGCGCGGCGCGTATGTGAGTTACCGCCTTATATTTTAAATACGGTTTTTTGAAGTAAAACTTGTAATGCGACTTCCAACTGACAGCGCGTAACACTCAGTCATTGTTACTTTGCGTAGAATGCCGCTCACTCAGCGCGTAACATTCTGTCTCAACGCGACATTCCCATTCCATTCATTCATTTATTCACTCAGTCAGTGACAGAACAGAATGCCCAGAATGGTTTTGAATGGTGTAATAATGATTATAAACTGAAATAGATACCATACACTAAAGAAAAAGCGATCAAGCCCGAGAGATGGTGCTGCCGATGGTGTGACGGTTTTAGCACGTCAGCCGCGTTAGCCGGAGACCCGGGTTCGATTCCCGGCTTCGCCACCAGTGCAAAATCGAGTGCAAAATGAGTGTATGTTTGTTTTTTTAATAATTTGAGGAAATAGCAATGTAAAATATTTAAAACAGTAAAAAGATGGACGTAACTAAACGTAAAAACGTGATGGTTTAATGATTAATTATTGTTTACAACTAGGGAACAAATCAAATTATTTTTATTGAATATTTTTTGATTTGTTTTTTAACCGCCTTCCAAATCTCAAAGGAAGGGGTTATCAAGTCGTCTGTATGTTTTTTTTTTTTTTTTTTTAATGTTTGTTCCTCGATATCTCCGTCGTTACTAGACCGATTTTGAAAATTTTTTTTTGATTGAATGTATATGCATACAGATTGGTCCCATTTTTCTCAGAACCCAGTTCTGATGATGGGATCCTGGAGAAATCGAGGGAACTCCTCAAATCTGAAAGGCATACATATGGTGATTTTTGTGTTTTTAAAGGAACAGCATGCATTTACGTACGGAACAGTGACATTTGGTGCAGTGGAACTCCTGATGATGGTCAGAATGGAACTCCTCAAATCTGAACGGCACACTTATAGTGACTTTGGTATTTTTATAAGAACAGCATGCACTTACGTCCAGAACAGTGATATTTGGTGCAGTGGAATTGCTGATGATGGTCAGAACGGAACTCCTCAAATCTGAACGGCACACTTATAGTGACTTTGGTATTTTTATAAGAACAGCATGCACTTACGTCCAGAACAGTGACATTTGGTGCAGTGGAACTGCTGATGAAGAGTGAGCCGCCCCTGGTTAGAGTTCCGTTCTGATAATCATTCTCATCTGTAAGTACTTCAGAATCATCCAGATTTCAAAATTGGTTCAGAAATGACGGAGATATCGAATAACAAACATTAAAACATATACAGACGAATTGATAACATAATCCAACATTTGAAAGTATTTATCACCAGAACCCCAAAGGAAGGCGGTTTTTTTTTCTTAAAAATTATTTCAAGTAGTCTTCAGCTTACGCCGCTAACGTCATTACCACTAGACGGCGCGGCGGCCGCGTGCGGGTGGCGGGCGGGTGGTCTAGTGGTAATGACGTTAGCCGCGTAAGCTGAAGACCCGGGTTCGATTCCCGGCTCGGCCACCAGTGGGCCTTGCCGTTTTTTCTTTCGTGTATGATATCTATTTCAATTTATAATTATTCTTTGTCAAAAATTGTTTGGTATTTATTACGAAACATTGTTTAGAAACCGTAGGTATTTCGAAACAAAAAATACAGTGAATACCTTAACACTTGACAGAACAGAAAATCTATCACAAACGGTGCTGATGGTTAAGGAATGGATGGGTGGAATTTAGTTCAATTAGGCTATTAACTATGCCTATTATACTTGGTTTGTCTCTAGTAGCTACTGAACCGATGAGCTCCACTTTACGACACATCTTCCTCCAACAATTTCTCCGATATGCCTGAAGGTTGACTGGTAGAGAATGCCTTCACCTATGGTACTTGTATATATTTTCTTTGTGCAATGAGGGTACAATAAATAAAAGATATCTTAAGCGACAAGCTCCATATGTTACTTCGTCCGTGAGACGTCATGATTTCTGAAATATTAAGGTAAAACCAGCACGAACGGCAAATCTTCCGTCACCATTTTCTCGTGGGGGGTATTGTTAGTTTCTTTCTATTTTCATGGCTTTACGCACCCTCTTAATTGACCGAGCTTTGACGTAGGTCTCCGTTTCTGCGGTGTCCTGCCGTTTCGCCAAAAAACGTTTCGTCAAATTTCATTTCCCAATAATCATATCGCAATAGTTTCATTTCCCAAAGTATTGTTTGGCAAAGGTATGTTTCGCAATGAATTTGTTTGGTCAAATTATCATTTGGCACAATTTTACTTAGTCAAATTTTATTTAGACAAAACTTTATTTCGCAAACGTTTTTAACGGCAAAACTTATACCCCAAAAACATGTTTGGTCAAAATTTCACATCGCAAATTTCGAAAATATTTAGGCATTTGCATTTTAATTTTTACCGAAGTATCTGTCAAATTATAATTTAAGTTATATTCCCAAGTGCTTCAGATGGACAAGAAAAGTTTGCTCAACTTTATTTATGTCAAATTAATTACTGGACAAAATTATTTTGTCAACTAGGTACTTATTTTTTTGTCAAAAAATGTTTCTACAAATTACACCATGCAAATTGCACCACGTTTGACAATATATTACAAGGCATAGGTGTAATATACTTAATAATTTTATTAGTATTGTAACAGAAAACTCGTGTGTGACAGAGTCAGTTTAGGTGCGACGACGAGCGAAGCGAGGAGGAGCGTGTTTGGTTGACAGTGAGCAAACCGGAAATGACTTTTTAAAGTAATATAAATTTAATAGAAAATAATGATTTTGAAAACATCAGGTTTCTTTTCTATCCGGACATGTAAGTGAAAATGTCATTTGCAAATGACATTTGTGAAGTTGACATTTGCAGCAGGAGGAAAAAAAGTACTACATACACATTATTTCACACAAATCTTTGACACAAAGGATACAATCAACAAACAAATTTCTAGTGCGCCATTTAATTACAATATTATATTGGGAAATAAAACCGGACTAATTCCAATAAGGCCTAGTTTACCCTTCGGGTTGGAAGGTCAGATGGCAGTCGCTTTCGTAAAAAGTAGTGCCTACGCCAAATCTTGGGATTAGTTGTCAAAGCGGACCCCAGGCTCCCATGAGCCGTGGCAAATGCCGGGATAACGCAAGGAGAATGATGATGATGATTATATTGGGAAATGGAAATTTTGCCTAACAATACCTTTGACTAAATAATATTTGGTAAAATGAAATTTGACCAAGTAAATGTTTTGGAAAACAAATACTTGGCAAAAAAAGTTTTGCTAAATGTCAATTTGCGATAAGTTGTTTTGCCAAACGTTTATTTGGGAAATGATAATTTGGGAATAATAGTTTGGGATGTGAAACTTTGGGAAACAGGGGTTGCGCGTGTTCTCACGAAACGCACGTTCGCACTTTCTAATGTTACTTTACGTCGCGAGTTTTTTTTAAGGTTCATATGCGATGTCCGCGTGTGGAATGGCTAATAATGCTTAGTTAAATAGATATCATGAATAAAATAAATACCATAGGACATGTTTACACAGATCTACTATTGATTAAGTCCCCCGAAAAGATTCAATAAGGCTTGTGATGTTGGAACTTAAACAAAAATATATAAATACCATATATATATACCTAGAAAGTACCCAAGACTTGAATATAATAGTATAACATTTTATCTGAGTATTAAATCGTTTTAATCCGTAGGCAACCCTATCGCCGGGCGTTGCGCACGTGCGGCTCGTTTCTTTGTTAGAATTTTGTAGGTATTTAAAAAGGCGGCATGTCGTGAACATCAAAGCAGTGGGCCTTCTGTACTTGTACTATTATATATTCTGTGGTTACATATTACCGATTCCTGAAACTAATTACAGCATTCTTAGGCTACTCGGTATTCACGTTCACAAGACCGTAAGTAGTGAAGTTCCAATGGAAATTCCTCTTTCGCGAATGCACTTAACATTATTAGTTTCTCTGTGTTGCTATGCAAAGAAAGGAGGCTATGATATTATGCAAATTGGTCTTTTAAAGGAGGTAAAGCCTTTTGTTTCAAAATTTTAGCTGGCCACATATACAGGACACTGACATATTGACAGACTGGCCATTGACACCCATGTCTAACAACTGTAAGTCACCTTCGAGTGAAAAATCGGACTTTCGATTGATCCATGGAACATGGCGGATCGTTCTCCAAATATGTATTTTTTATTTTGCATTCTGCTGTTTAATGTATAAGTTTGATAGGATATTATGCAGTAAATGGCCTACGCAAAGGGTGCAGTTGATGAAGAATTCGTTTGGAGATGCGAATATCCAATTCTATGGACTTTACTCGGCAGTTCGTGGTCCTGGCCGCCATCATGCTTTGTACTGCTGCTCCAGCTATCCTCCAGTGCAACGTGAAGGCCTAATCACTTACTATGTAATACACTTGTCATTGTCATTGGCAAAGGCCCACGAGGCTGCCATATTGAATAAATAAAATGAGTGAAAAATCTACATTCTTTACCATCTCCCGGGGGGGTGCGTATCGATCGATATAACTTTTTTTGATATATTTTTAGTCGTTATAACGATCATTTGATCATTTGATTTATTGAATCATATAACAACAAATAATATACTAACAAATTGTATAATTCTTATTTAATATAATGATCATTTTTTCGAATAACATTTATTATAACATACTTTGAGTATAATGCTTATTTCCGATAATAAATACATTGTATAACATAAATTCTTTCTAAAGCACAGTTAGACTAACAAAAAAAAATACAATAAATTAAATCCATCACTTACTAGAAAAGTAAATTAGGTTAGAACTGTGACCCCTACACACAACGCGCTGCTACCAGAAAAATAGGTTAGGTTAGGTTAGAGCTGTGACCCTTAAAGGTTAGAACTGT
The DNA here is from genome assembly GCF_023078275.1 of Leguminivora glycinivorella. Classification (NCBI taxonomy): domain Eukaryota; kingdom Metazoa; phylum Arthropoda; class Insecta; order Lepidoptera; family Tortricidae; genus Leguminivora; species Leguminivora glycinivorella. The sequence continues at coordinate 17,397,587 of NC_062975.1, forward strand.
GATCACTTCAAAAAAGAATAAAATTAATTCATGAAATGTTTTATACTGTTTGCTAGTTATACTATACTAGTCGTATATCAATGGATAGTTATACCATATAACGGTTGTTATAAATAAGTGTTATACGAAATAATGATTATACAAAATAAAAGTAGACATTTTGTGGTTATACCAAATGTTAATTATGTGAAATGAGTAATTATATCCTTTAAATCAGTGGTTTTCAAACTTTATGGTGTCGCGGCCCTTTATGACTCCTTAATTTTATCGCGACCCCCATAGCTCTTTCTTTGCCAAATATTAGCTAAATATATCAAGTATAACAAAACTGGATTTGCAGATTTATTTTCTGATTATGTTTGGCTATTGAAAGTAGCAAACGAGTATCTTGCCGCGATATCTTTGACGGAAACATAATTACAGCAGATAAAGTTAACGGATTTCTAGCAAAAATAGAGTTGTGGACAACATCTTTATACAATATGAACGTGAACGTAGAAATCCATATTTATGTTATGGTGGAGAGCTTGCAAAGTTCTCAAAAAGTTGGATTTTGAATCCTTTTTTGAATAAATCGCGTACGCCTCGGTGAAAGAAGCAAATTTTGGAACTAGCATCTGATAGATTGCTAATAAATTGCAGTTGGTATCCATTTCAATTGGTGCGTTCTGGGTTTTCATGATCCCATTTGCTACTTTCGTATTTATGTGAGCTGACATTTTCAACAATGGTAGATATAAATACAAAAACAGGAATAAGAATTTGACTTTTCAAGAATTTGACTTCATTAAGTTAGAAAAAATCAAATCAGCCTGTCATAAGTTTCTCTTAAACCTAAACTTCGTGGCCCCCCAGGATAAGTGCCGCGACCCCCCTGACGGTCGCGACCCACACTTTGAAAAACACTGCTTTAAATATATACCAAATGTTTTTATATCAAATGTAACTATACCAAAAAAAGTTATACCAATCATTACACACCCCTCCCGGGGTATCTGTTTTCCTCAAAATTCTAAAAGTATTTCCCGACACCGCCGCTTCAATTGGTTTTATAATACTTATGTAGATAATACATTTCGTTAAACGCAAAAAGTACCGACCATGTTGACCGAAAGGCGGCCTACGCAATATCTCAGCAGTGACACATCATTAATCGTTTTAGGGGGTTTCCAATCACGCTTATTTTTAACCCACGACGCAAAAACGACGGGGTATTATAAGTTTGACGGGTCTGTCTGTGTGTGTGTGTACTGGCATCGTAGCTCCCGACCGCCGATTTAGATATAGTTTTGTTTGTTTGAAAGCTGCTGAGATTTAGGGAGTGTCCTTAGCCATGTTTCATGAAAATTGGTCAACAATGTCGGGGGTTAATTCAAAATTTTAATTGTTTGGTTAGGATTACTATACTTGAGGCACAGAATAAATATTAGTAGGTACCTACTTACGTAAAGAAATATCACATTTTGTCATTTTTAACCCCCGACGCAAAAACGACGGAGTGTTATAAGTCCGTCCATCCGTCCGTCCGTCCGTCCGTCCGTCTGTCTGTCTGTCTATCTGTTTGTCTGTCTGTATATGTGTCTGTCTGTGGCATCGTAGCTCCCGAACGGATGAACCGATTTAGATTTAGTTTTTTTTGTCTGAAAGCTGAGTTAGTCGGGAGTGTTCTTAGCCATGTTTTATAAAATCGGTCTACTATGTCGCAGTCGGGGGTTTTTTCAAAATTTTAATTTTGTGGTTATCAACTATAATTACTTCTTCATCTGCGTATCATCATGCTGTGTGCTGAGAGACACGTTTTACAATTTTCCGCCATTCTTCTCTGACGGCTGCCCTGCGAGTGCCCACATGCACTGGGCCGTCTATCGCTGCCTTCACCTCGCCCCTGTTTCAAAAAGGCTACAATTGTCAGTGACATATGCCGAGTGACAATTGTCAAGCGACAGGTGACATATTTCAAATTTATAAAATAATTTCTATTGATTACAAACATGACAGGCATTCTGCTACAATTGACAACATTTCATATTTTTGAGTACTACTTTTTATTGTTTGGTTTGAAAGAACTCGATACTAAAAGATACACGTATTTTTTTATTTTTCCAAAAACTGCTATTTTAATGAGAAATTCCCTTTTTATTACTGCTTCGAGCAGAAAGAGCGTAAGTTACAAACGTCAAGACACAGCTTCGTGACGTCACATGTGTTGTTTCATACACCTAAGAAAACGACAAAATCATTCCTAAAAAAAAAGTTTTAACAGTCAGCTTAAACAGTGCGGTATGTCTGACTGTCAAGTGTCACTGTCAACCACTAGTGAATGACTTCGAATCATAGACTAAGCCATGATTTTTTTAATATCTTTGCTACGACCTGTGATAAGTTTCACTGTCAAACTCAAGTGACATCCCAACTGGAAGATTTTTTTGATATAGTGGCAGCTCTAAATCAGCTATTTGACGTCACTTCTCCTTTAAACTATTTTTAAGATTTTTTATACTAAAAATACGGAAAAAAAATAAAAAAATGATTTATGTGATCTACAAGCGTATATCTCGAAATGGTTTTCGATTTAGGGACATTGAAAATTTTGAAACGTTGTCAATTATATATATATGACAATTATGTAGTGAAACAATAATTATTTTTTCTAGGCGACATATTTGTAAAATTGTCGGTGAATCTGGTCTGTCCATCTCATAGTTACTACTAATATATTAACACCATGTAATAATTATGCTATTTAATTTTTACGTATAATATGTAACAATATTATATATAAATGAGTATGAGTATGAAAGTATAAGGGCAGTTTATACAAAACCGAAGTTTTATGTTATGATATAGATCCCCACGAGAATAAATAGGATACAGTAAATAATAAAAATATCTAGAAATCCCATATGAGCAAATTTTCAATAATATACGGGTGTTATATTTGTGTTACAAACATTTTGTTTAAATCTGGCCAAAGTTTACCGCTTTATCCACTAAGGAGACTTGAAAAAGTTCGATAATTGTGTTTCTTTGTAAGGTAGGTATATTATATCACTTTTATTATACTTGGAAACTGAAATTACCTAAGTTTTAGTTGTTTGTCAATCAGGTGAGTTATTATTTTAATAAAAGGTTATAAACAAACGATGACAGATTAAAACTATAACCGTGCGGTGAACTAATAGCGTGTGATAAAATTACAATTTATAGAATACTAGGTACATTCTAACTTTAATATAGGCTGATATAGGTCAAAAATTAGCTCCTAAAACTGACGTACCCTATCCATATTACCAAGCATACGGTCCGACTGATGGAAAGCGGTCACCGTCACCTATAGACGCCTGCAACTCAAGGAGTGTCACGTGCGCGTTTAACCCATTAGAAACTTGTACACTCCTTTTTGCTGTGGTAAGTACACAGCAAAAAAGACACACAAGTTCCTAGGAGGGTTCGGGTTGCCGACGACTCAAAGGATAATAGACGAAACAAATTAGTTCCGTAGGTCCTTCCGTCACCAGCACACCGCACCCTCGATGAGCTCTAGCAGCCATAAGAGGTCTAGTGTTATTTGGCTGTGTTATTTGTCTTCTATAAGGCGGAGGTACCACAGAATATATAATAGTACAAGTACAGAAGGCCCACTGCTTTGATGTTCACGACATGCCGCCTTTTTTAAACCTACAAAATTCTAACAAAGAAACGAGCCGCACGTGCGCGACGCCCGGCGATAGGGTTGCCTACGGATTAAAACGATTTAATACTCAGATAAAATGTTATACTATTATATTCAAGTCTTGGGTACTTTCTAGGTATATATATATATGGTATTTATATATTTTTGTTTAAGTTCCAACATCACAAGCCTTATTGAATCTTTTCGGGGGACTTAATCAATAGTAGATCTGTGTAAACATGTCCTATGGTATTTATTTTATTCATGATATCTATTTAACTAAGCATTATTAGCCATTCCACACGCGGACATCGCATATGAACCTTAAAAAAAACTCGCGACGTAAAGTAACATTAGAAAGTGCGAACGTGCGTTTCGTGAGAACACGCGCAACCCCTGATTAGGCCGCGAACTCGCGGCCGCCGGCATGTACTTCTAGCGCGATAGAATCGCAGAGTGAGCCGCCCCTGGAGGTACTTCCCCAGTTGGGCTCTGCTCTAGATTCGAGCGAGATGATATCCGCTGTGCTGTGCCCTACCACACAAAGCGGAATATCATTCGCTACGCCCTACCTCCTACAATATCGAATCTGAGCTAATTTCAAGGCGTTAAAATATTTCTAGTCATATAAAACTTTTTCCCGCTTTTCAACAACAAAATCCTAACGGAGAACAGGCAGTAAGAATGAAATCATATAAACTCTAAGAAATGAAGCCATGCAAACTACAGGTACAGCAAAACATGACATCTGATCGTCCAAACTGCAGAAAAAAATACCCATTGCTAAAGTCATATTTAGGTAAGCAAGTCAAACTTTTAAGGTCAAACAATTACCAATATTTCTGCGCATAAAAGTAAAAATTAAAGTTGTTTTTAGCGATCCGTGCATTATTATATTAAAGTGCTAATAAACAAACAATATAATATAAGGTAGAGGGACAATTTGGACTGGTAGGTAATTTTTTTTCAACTTATGAATTTCTATACATGTTTTACAATTTTAACATCATTAAAGAGTCTTCACTTCACATATGGCACGCGTATTTAGTACTCGCCAGTCGAAATTACCCCCCTGTACCTTACCTACATAAACGTAAGGTTCGTACAAAACGAATATGTAAATTAATACATATAATGTTTGTTTACGTGTAACCTTACGCGTGTAATTGCCCAAACATTAGCAGTACGATTTTGTTTTAGCTTAGGCAAATATGCTTTTGCGAGCACTACGCTAGCTGCTCTGATTATTTAATTGATTGATTTTCATGAGGAGACTCGTTCATTATTTTTGTTTAATTATATGAGCGATTCTTTCCTTCCATGTAGGTCTTGAAAGTTGAAACGGCTTATGTAATATGCCAAGGGCCCTAAAGGTATTTCCCCAAAGGTTACTCTGGGATTGATTTTGTGAGAAGTATACTCTGTACTTTTAGGTACTTAAAAAGCGTAAACAAACATGTACACGAGTAGATACAACATTTTGTCGGTTAACAAACCAAATCCAAAACCAAGCGTATCTGTCACTAAGCGGCCTGTCTTTAACCTATTTATTTCGTCGTGTAATGTTTTCGTTTACCCTAAAGTGGCGGAAAGAGCCTTTTGAGGGTAGATTTTGTTTACATTTATTTATATACCTAAAGATACAGACTATAGTAGAGGTACTTGTAGACGGTGGTACAGGTGAGTAAGTACTTTAATTTTTATTGATCAGATTTTTTTTAAGTTAGAGTTTTCAATTCAACAATTTAACAAGCGAGTTTTCAGAATCAAGTAGCAAACAAAAACGAGGTAGAACAAAGAACATTTATTTTAATGGCAGATGGCGTCAGACTTGACGGACCTTCGGAAAACCGACATAATTACCTGTAAAAAAGTTCGCGAATTGAGATCCCTATTTCTATTGAAACCGAAACTAAATAAAATATATTTAGCAAAATCTTTTCTCATATTCCAGCGAATTTGGCAGGTCGTAAAGTACTTATATCTATACGTCAAGCGCTCAGTACTCTCTCGGTCGGTTACCGGCGCGGTCGCGCTTTCCCGAGGAAAAGTTGACGTATCCGTAACGTTTCGTGTTTTCCTAGTCGGACGAAGTTTTCAGTAAAGTGGTTAGTATTAGTAGTTGTAGTGCGGTTTTCGAAAGTAAAAGTAGTTTAGGTTCAGTTTTATCCAAAGTTAGTTGTGTTTGGAGATATCTCATATGTGGTAAGTTTATTATAAGTTTTAATGAGTTTGTTCATGGAATAAAAGTTTTTAATATTGTCATATTTATGGAAGCTATTATAACGAAAGATTTACAAGTAAAATTCTTAGTTTTCATTAGTTGCTGCCATCTACTAAGTATTATTTAAATTGCTCACTGTATTCACTCCCTTATCATGTAAATTGTATAAATTGGCTAAAATTATATTTTTTCCAACGGTTTGTAAAGGAAATTAACAATCTTATCAGTTATAAAAGTTTTGTTTAAAATTAGTTCATAATACCTACCTACGAAATGACATATCGTCATAATAAGAACTAAGTACCTATTGCCAAAATGAGCTGCGTCATAATAAGTTTCATTGTACATATATTTTGCTATTGTTATGTAAAGAAAAACATTTTACTACTTATAGTAAAATAGATAGGTTCAACAGCTAATAGAGAAGTTTAAGACGCAAAAGTACCGATAAACAAACATTTTTTTTACTTTTTATTGAAAGCTACTAGGTGGTTCTGAGATATATCTTACTTCATTATAGGCTGTATATTTTATTTAAGTCTATTTTTTATTACTATACAGATACGAGATAATATAGTAGGACTTTTTGAATGTTTAATTTTTATCTTCGTTATATTTTTAAGCAAGTAGCGTTTTCAAGACACATTTGTCAAACAAGGTCGTTCTGAGGTACTACTTATATATACCTCCATCTTCCTCCATTATAAGCCGTATATTTTATTAGTTTATTATAGTAGGATTATATTACTCGTAAACAAGTAATACAATTCTTTCAGGGTGTTTCGTTTTTTTTCTTCTTTTTATACATTATTCTTTCGTTATGTTTCGTTTTTTCTAGGCTATTCTTCTTTTTTAGTAGCTATCATTTAACTTTTAGTATTATTCTTTTTATTATAACTTTATTTTTAAGTTAGTTAGTCCAATTAGTTATATTTTTAGTCTTGTGTAGTTATTTTTAAGTTTTTGGTTAATATTAAGTTTTTTATTGTATATAATATGTATTGTTGTTAAATAAAAACTTTCGACCTAGATACTTATTTAAGTTTTCAAGCAACATTTTTGTCATCCCATTCCATTTTTGGATTCCACCGATTCTAAACGGACCTTTATAACCAACTCAAAATTTTATATAAGTAATTAGGTTTATAAAAAGAATTTGCATTTAAATAGTGCTCTTTCTTGAAAAGAACTTTCTCATCAAGAGCATAATGGAACTCCTTCGTAGCATTTAAATTTAAATTGCATTCTAACTCTTTTGTTTATTAAAGGTGAGTATTTATTTATTATTTTTTCTACTCCCTTACTTTTATTTATCATTAACAGTCCAAGATCGTGCACACGGCTTTATACCCTACCTTATACTATTATGTAGATGTCAAGACAAGTTTATAGTCTATTCTCCAAAATCGCATTTATATAGTACTAGCTTTTACCCGCGGCTTCGCCCGCGTAATAAATAAATAAATAAATAAATAAATAAATATTTTAGGACATTCTTACACAGATTGACTGAGGCCCACGGTAAGCTCAAGAAGGCTTGTGTTGTGGGTACTCAGACAACGATATATATAATATATAAATACTTATATACATAGAAAACATCCATGACCATAAAAGTATTCATTCAGATTTTCATTTGGATCCGTAGGGACCGTAGGTTTCTCTGTAGGTATATTTATCTGCGATTATTTCGATCGCACATAGGCACAATACGCACCTAATACTTTTGCTTGCAATGATTGTAGAAATATTACACATCGACCACAGCGTAGGTAATTCTATATACGCTGGGGAAACCTTTATAAACATCCCACATAGCCCGTATTTCGACACTATGATCGGTGGGTAAAAAGTACTTTTTTCTATTATCCCTTACAATTTTTTACATTTTGCTTATACTTATCGCAAACGTAATCTTCAAGCAAGCAAACAACGATCGTCTTAGAGCACATTGATTGTAAGAGACCGCCGACCGATTATCCGTATCCCTCTAACGATACCCATATTATCCGTATCCGTATCGCTATCGCTATCGCTATCGCTATCCCTATCGCTATCCCTATCGCTATCCCTATCCCTATAGCTATCTCTATCGCTATCCCTATCCCTATCCCTATCCCTATCCCTATCCCTATCCCTATCCCTGATCAAGATGTTTAATGATATAACACTTTAAGTTCTCGCGCTTTGTACACATATTTAAAGTCACATACAGGTCGAACGCGATTAATTAACATTATTTTTACCTTTTTTCCCAACGTTTCGGCCCGGTTGCACTGGCCGTGGTCGCGGAAGACTGACGTCCCAGCAAAATGTCACCGGAGATGTAAACAACACAAAACTACCCGATGTTAATTTATATAAATGTTCGGGGTAGACAAATAAATATAATCTACCCGCTTTTAGTTAATGTTTATTTCCCACCATGTTTATTTTAAAGGTAAAAATAATGTTAATTAATCGCGTTCGACCTGTATGTGACTTTAAATATATGTTTAATGATTTCTTATCAAGTGCTAAAATATAAAGTTTCATGGTTTTATCTTTTAAAATTAAGAAATCCCATACAAACTTTCAACCTCTTTTTCGACCCCTTCATCCCTTTTTTTCGAAATAAAAAGTAGCCTATGTTCTGTCTCAAGGTCTAAAGATTGTTTGTTCCAAATTTCATCAAAATCGGTTGCGTGGTTTAAGCGGGAAAGCGTAACAGACAGACAGACAGACAGACAGACAGACAGACAGACAGAGTTACTTTCGCATTTATAATATTAGTATGGATAGCTTTGCCCGCAGCTTCGCTCGCGCTAGAAAGAGACAAAAAGTAATAGCCTATGTCATAGTAATATTATGAATTATGAATTATGTCACTCTCCATCCCTTCAACTAACTTCACTTAAAAATCACGTCAATTTATCGCTCCGTTCTGCCGTGAAAGACGGACAAACAAACAGACACACACACTTTCCCAATTATAATATTAGTATAGATAATGAAGTATGGATACTCGCAGTATGTTTTTAGCACCTCTAATCGTACTAAAATACTAAAAATACGGCGTTATTTAATGTTTTATAAAGTTCCACTTTTTTACACAAAAAGACAATATATTATCCTTATAAAATATATAATAAAAAAATCTGTCGTTCTCAATTCGCCAGTGATTTTTATTGCCTACCTAACCTTACTGAAGTACACGAATGGACAGAGAACCAACGCGCGACGTCAATTTATACTTACAATATGAATATAAAGAACTTGAATATGAATTATGATTTAATTTTTTAAAGCACCTTGAGTGTCTCGTTTCCGTCCACTTATCTCGGTCTTGAGAAGTCCTGCACCAGTTAGCAAGAAACCCAATTCAAATTCCTTGGTCGTCTTAACCTCGATCTTGTTAGGCCATCCAGTATCGGAAATATTATCATTGCCGGTTATTGAAATCCGATATTCACCCTCTTTAATAAAATACTGGGGGTCGATTTTAGAATTTCACGCACGATTTTGCCGTTCGAAAATCTGAAATATTTTTTGAAAAAGGACGGCTAGTAATTTTAAACCTTGTGTTAATGACCACTCGTTTTCGATTCTGAAAAATCGGCCCTCTGACTGTGTGTGACCCTTTCTTTTCGTCGTGGGTGTCCTAGAAGTTGACTGTGAGGATATGAATTCAATTGTACAGTAGGCGATGGGTGAGACAGTTGTTGGTACTGTAATGTCACATTAATGTTTAATTTGCTCCGCCTACTTCTTTTGGGAAAAAGGCGTGAGTTTATGTATGTACTTATATAAAAATGAATTCATTGTATATACATAGTTGTCCTATAAATTTGTTAAATAATTATAGAAGTAGCCCCGGAAATACATACATATTGCAATTCTGAGAGCAAGGAAACTTCAATAGATACCTACGTACTTATTTTCCTTATTTCTCATTATCCCTCAAGTCAGCAAGTTAATCGAATTCAACTTATATTTTGGTAACTATCTCTCTACCTACCTGTAAATAAAGTATAACAGCGTTACAATACACAGAATCCTTAAATAACAGTTTCCCGAATACAAATGATTAATTCCAAAGGTCACTGCTTTTAATATCTGTTGTGGTTTTCGTGGAAATGATCATTCTATTCAAATGCGTCCAACTCTGTGTGTTTAATCGAAATCCTGTATATACGCATAGCGTACCTATCTATACCTACCATGACTTTTTAGTATATTACTTTATTACTAGACATATTACGGAAAATTATATTTAGGTACCCGTGTGGTGACGGGTTAAGAATTTCACCACCCCCTTTCTTCCCGTGGGTGTCGTAGAAGGCGACTGTGGGATATGGGTTAAATTGTGGCGTAGGCGAAAGGCTGGCAACCTGTCACTGCAATGTCACAATTTGGATTTTTTTCAACCCCTTATTGCCAAGAGTGGCACTGAAACTTGAGTAGTTCACGTGCTCTGCCTACCCCTGTATGGGATACAGGCGTGATTATATGTTTGTATATTTAATTGAGGGTATTGTAAGGATAACCAAAAAGGAGATGGTGCGACGACCTGGAAAAATTTTATCCCAACTGGTGGGGAAATGCAAGTGATAGGGTCGAGTGGAGGAAGAGAGGGGAGGCCTTTGCCCAGCAGTGGGACACTAACGCAGGCTAGAAAAAAAAAAAATTGTAAGGATAAAGTAAATTGTGAACAGTGCTCCTAAATTATTACCTAATAATTACTAGAACGAAAAATTACATACATTTTCTGCGACGTTCAATCAAGAAAGTTACTTAAAACTCATGTGTAGGAACAAATCAAAATATTTTATTAAAAATCGCGTTCACTGTGTACTTTTTAGAGTTGGTCAAAGGCGCCTCCCATTTACGGAGAATTTTCGACGGCAACCACGGCGCTAAAAACTTCGCTTTCTTTCGTGCATAATATGAATTTCAATTTATAATATGCTATACACGGTACATGAGGAAACCGAATGATTTTAACAGCGTATTCCTCATCATATTAGAAGAGTAAAATGTCATATAAACTTTTCTGGATTTCGCCTACTTTCAGAGTCATAAGCATTAAAAAAAACAACAATTTACTAATTATTTCTCAGGAAAAAAAAAACGCTTTTTTTTTGGCGATGATGCCGTTATCGGACATAATCTAACTATCCCCGTTGATAGATGTCAAAAAATAACTAGTAACTCATTGCTAAAAAGAGTTTAAAAAAAATGTCAATTTCTATTTTCAGTCCCAGTTTTACAAATAATATTTACTTTTTAAGTGAAAATATTAAAAAAAACTAAAAAAATATTACAAAAAAAATTTTTTTTTGGTGAAATTTGCTTGACGTCATATAACATTTTATCTCTATTTTGACCTCAGAAATGCGTAGTTAACATCTTTTGGTTCCCTCATGTTACCCGTGTATTTAGGTATGCTCTTGTACTTTTGTACTACCTAAGACAAGCTCAAGTCTAATTAGAAATGATAAATATAAGATGGTAGTTTACACAATACACTGACGATTCTCGCTGCTCGTTGTATGAGGGCTGTCGGTCTTCTTTGTTTACTAAACACTGTTGATGTAGGTACTCAATCTCTGCACTCTGAAGTGACACTGATCGTCATCTGTTTGTTCCTAGATATCCATCAAAGTCATTTGTGCAACCTGAGCTCTAGTTTTTAGAGAGTTCTCTAACTTACGTGGTGGGTGTAAAGAGCGGGTGAGCGGGTCAGAAACCTGTGAGTGACTTTAAATATCTGTGAGCGCGATTAGTTTACTCACAGATGTAGTGCAAAAAGTTTTTCCTTCGTATTTTTACGGAAACGTTCGAAAGTGACATACTGTTTCAGTCAGTCTCAGTACAAGACGCACTGTTCCTGTCTAAACTAGCATGACAAATACGAACGTTTTCGAAAAAATACGAAGGAAAATCATTTCGCACTACATCTGTAACATTATTTAACTTTTTAGTGCTCCGCTGTTGTAAGAACTGGCTGTTATAAGAAAAAAACCGGCCAAGAGCGTGTCGGGCCACGCTCAGTGTAGGGTTCCGTAGTTTTCCGTATTTTTCTCAAAAACTACTGAACCTACCAAGTTCAAAACAATTTTCCTAGAAAGTCCTTATAAAGTTCTACTTTTGTATTTTTTTTCATATTTTTTAAACATATGGTTCAAAAGTTAGAGGGGGGGGGGACGCACTTTTTTTTCCTTTAGGAGCGATTATTTCCGAAAATATTAATATTATCAAAAAACGATCTTAGTAAACCCTTATTCATTTTTAAATACCTATCCAACAATATATTACACGTTGGGGTTGAAATGAAAAAAAATATCAGCCCTCACTTTACATGTTAGGGGACCCTAATAATACATTTTATTCCATTTTTTATTTTTGCACTTTGTTGGCGTGATTGAAATACATATTGGTACCAAATTTCAGCTTTCTAGTGCTAACGGTTACTGAGATTATCCGCGGACGGACGGACGGACGGACGGACGGACGGACGGACGGACGGACGGACGGACGGACGGACAGACAGACATGGCGAAACTATAAGGGTTCCTAGTTGACTACGGAACCCTAAAAAAACACCCAGTGTGGGATTTGACGTTTCGGTACTCTCGGTGAGGTTGCACTGGGCGTGGTCACGGAAGATTGGACGTCGGAAAAAAGGTAAAATAATAAGGGTGAGCGACTCTAAATATGATGCGGACTTGTCTGCGGATTTTACACTGCTACATGGAATAGTGCAAATTAAATAAAATTTAACAATAATTCTTATATATTAAAAATAAAATTAGATGCTAAAAAATCTCAATCCGTCTGACTTTTTAAATGACCTTTTATTTTAACATCTTTTTTCTAACGAACTCCGGCTTTTCAAAACCATTCAGATAAGTTTTAATCACGTCTCACTCGAGATCTAATTTATGTGTGAAGAGTACTTACGCGAAGCTAAGGCTCTTACTGTCTCGGACAGAATTACGAGCAAGGTGGCTTCAATCAGCGTTTACGTCAATGACGTGGACTCGTTTTGTCTTTGGCCCGGCGAAACATTTTGGAATGTTTTTAATAATCAAATATCGTCACTACTTTTAAAAAATTTCGTATCTCACGCTGTTCCTCAAAGTTAAAACGCAGTAAGTCTATATGCATTCCATACATACTTACTACAAATTTCTTTTCATTGACAGACGAAGATACAAGTTTTTTTTAAAGTAGTGACGATATACACAACGTAAACGATGAGTGATTAGTATATCTAGATATTTTTCTGGCACGAACGCAAAGGTGTAAGTGCTTGACGAAATAAAAACATCGACAATCCTTTTATCGATAAATTTAATAACCTTATTTAGAGGTATATAAGGTTATTTATTATCCCTAATAATAATCTCTAAAATCTTGAATAATAATTTAAGAAATTATGTAAAATATGGTTCGTTTTATTATTATTGTCCATTTACATGTGATATTTGTATAAAACATTAATGTTATATACACATATATTCAGGCCTATATTTCCTAAACTGGGTAGGCAGAGCACATGAAACTTTCAGTGCCACGGCGAAGAATGACATAATTATAATAATTAATGACATATTGTAGTGTAAGTTATCGATGAACTAAATATCGGAAGGAAGTCACTAGTGTCACTTCGTTCGTGCTAGAAAAATATCTAGGTAATACTCTGCTAAAATTCTGTGGGTCTAGTGAAAAAGGGAATAACTCAAATTGACTCGGTGAAAAAGGGCACAGTCAGAGGCGAAGAGAAAAAGGGCCGAGTCAATTCGAGTTATACCCTTGTTCACTAGACTCACAGAATTATTCGGTTTCTTCACATTACACCGTGTATGGCGTGTATACGTAATGAACATTCTGCCCAGGCAAGCATTTATTCATTATTTCAGCTGCTGCTGCTAATGATAACTGCTGCTAAGCTGATAATGATAACAATAATTAGGTTGTTTTATGCAGCAATACCAATATTATCTGTCTAAGTATGCGTTGGTTAATTTAGTTATAATAAATATATTTTCACCTCACTAGCTCGGAAAGGACTTTTTTATTCTTTAAAAACAGATAGCAAAATCGCATTTTATCCACAAGACTGCAAAGAATATTTGAAATCCGAACGTGTCATTAGTTACTTTTTTAAATATAATTTCTTGTAAAGGCATGTCCCAGACAGGACAATTTTCTCCCTGTGCTTAAATTGTCTTAACAAATCATGTGATGCGAACGTAAAAATAATTTCATATCGAATTGTATCCGACTAAAAACATAAAATTCAAACAATTTTATAACATGATTTTACCATAAAACACTTGAAATCGTACAAGAAATTGTATTTTTGACTCTTCCGTTGTACTTATTCAGAACGCACCTTAAGTAACATTGTAATCTCAAAACGCGTGAAACGGAACGCACCCAAATAGATTTTTCTTCTTGATTCTTAATTTGAAACTTTTGTGGTGTCGGTTAGTGCATCGTGGAAATTGTAATACCTAAACGCAAATTGACTTATTTCCAGTTGTTTTTATTGCGTGTTTCCTCGCTTTAGTGAGATGAAAAGTTATGTGTTACACACGGGATGCAAAGTTATTTTACCTCGTGTGTATTGCAACACTCTCTGCGCTCAGGATTCTATTTTTGAACTACTCGCTTCGCTCAGGATTCTATTTTCGAACCACTCGCTTCGCTCGTGGTTCAACCATAGAGTCCATTCGCTAGCTCGTAGTTCAACCCTAGAATCCATTCGCTAGTTCGTGTTGCAATTCCACACTCGGTTAAAATACAACTTTGCTCCCTTGTATAACAAATAACTAATGTTACTACTAGCTTTTGCCCGCGGCTTCGCTCTCGTTAAATTCGAATGCGGAATGCTCCATACAAAACTTCCACCCCTCATTCCAAGGAAGTGGGGGGGTAGAAAGAGACAAAAAGTAGCCTATGTCACTCTCCATCCCTTCAACTATCACCACTTATAAAATTACATCAATACGTCGCTCCATTTTCTCGTCTTTCAACGAACAAACAAACAGACACACACTTTCCCATTTATAATATTAGTATGGATATGGATCATATTATTATATCTATTCCAAATATCTATGCTTAGTTTCGTTATCGCTTAATTTACGTAATGCGCTTAAATTACTTAATTTAAGAAACTTCGTAATGTGCTGTTTTTTAACCCCCGACGCAAAAACGAAGGGGTGTTATAAGTTTGACGTGTCTGTCTGTCTATCTGTTTGTCCGTCTGTCTGTCTGTATGTCTGTCAGTCTGTCTGTTTGTCTGTCTGTCTGTGTGTGTGTCTGTCTGTGGCATCGTAGCTCCCGAACGGATGAACCGATTTAGATTTAGTTTTTTTTGTCTGAAAGCTGAGTTAGCCGGAGCCATGTTTCATGAAAATCGGTCCACTATGTCGCGGTCGGGGGTTTTTTCAAAATTTTAATTTAGTGGTTAGGTTATCTAAATTCGAGTTGGCAACACTGAGCGTTAAAAGTTTAACGCTGTCAGCTAGAAAACGCATTAGAAGTTTCACTTCAAAATGCAGAAGGTACATTTACAAAAACCTCGGAGAAAATGAAATGGACAAGTCTGTTCTGGAATTAGTATTTTTCTTATTGAGAAAATTGTCTAGATTTCTCCTATTTAAAAATATTTTATGAGTAACCGTGTTAAGTTGATATAGCGACATGTTTCGATCCATTTTCGAGGATCTTTCTCAAGAGTAGCGACCCCGCCTTTTATATCGAGAGCGAAAGAATCATTTAATAGTTTTAATGAACATCCCCTTTATAAATATGGCGTAACCGAATATTCGACCGAATGTTCGGTTCGGTAAGAGCTGAACCGAATGTTCGGCCGAATATTCGTATTCGGCAAAGTCCATATTCGGCCCATCTCTAGTCATGAGACTAGTTCAGGACCGGGAGAAGTGGCGTACTAGAAGAGAGGCCAGCAGTGGGCGACAGGGCCAATAAATATAATGATGATGATCATTGTTCATGTTTTACATAAGTGGTCAAGGTCGTATTCTAAGAAACAGACAGACAGACGGACAGAGTCGCACCATAAGGGTTCCTTTTTAACCCCGGACGCAAAAACGACGGGGTGTTATAAGTTTGATGTGTCTGTCTGTCTGTGTGTGTGTCTGTCTGTGGCATCCTAGCTCCCGAACGGATGAACCGATTTAGATTTAGTTTCTTTTGTTTGAAAGTTGAGTTAGTCGAGAGTGTTCTTAGCCATGTTTCATGAAAATCGGTCCACTATGTCGCGGTCGATGGGTTTTTTCATTTTTGTGTTTAGGTTATGTACCTTTTCGTACTGAACCCTAAAAATGGTAAAAAAGGCATTAAGGAAATGTTCAAAAGGCATTTACGGAGTCTTGAAGATTTACTGGTCTCCGCTACGTGTAATGGAATTTGCTGCGTCATACGAGTTGATAGAACACGTAATGACAGAAGTTCAGAATACGAGTATTAACTTAACAATACACTATAGAACCGGCTGGGTGGTACCCTTCCTTCCTCGTGCGTTCAGTCAACTTGTTAAATTATTTGCTGATTAATCTTTCATTATGAGATGAAAAGCTTAATTTAAGCACACCTCTAGTAATGAAACTGAAATGAAAATGAAATGAAATGAAAATGAAAATGAAATATTTATTTTCCAAGTAGGCATATTAGAGGTACAATGCGCATATGAACGTCAAATAAAGCTACGCCGGCTCTAACCCTCGGCCTCAGCCTCGAGAAGATTTCAGTCCCCCCCTCAGTTGGGAGAGGGGTATCCACTATGGGACCGTCAAGAAACTCGGCGGGCCACTTCTTTTAGTAGGTTATAGTGGGTAGGTTAATTGCCAAGAGTGGCACTGAAACTTATCCACAAGAGTGCAAAGTAATTTTAACTTGATGTTCGAAGCTGGCTGATACGAGATTTTGATAGAATTGACCTTTAAATGATGATTTTGAATAACAAATTATCTTTAGGTTTAGATTTAGTATTTTCTTTAAGTTGGCGTGGTGAAAAATTGTGTGTTTCACTCGGTGGCAAAGTTTGTTTAAGGGCACCACACACATAGCGCGGGCGCGGGCGGGTGCGTGCGTCTGCGGGCCCTCCGCTCGTTGTGTTAGCCAGTTTATAATGTACATCCACACACACAGCGCGGGCGCGGGCGGGTGCGTGTATCAGCCACACGTGCCCGCCCGCGCCCGCGCCCGCGACACAGACAGAGAGCGGGTGAGGCGGGTAACTGGCGGTAGCTTTTTTCGTAATTCATTGGTTTGCGTATAAGCTCACACACAGCGGGCGTGCGCGGGTCGGGTGGGCGCGTGCATTTCATGGCGTTTGTATTTTATTTACGTAAGTTTGTATCCTGTTTCGTGTGAAAATTTGTGTCCTATTTGTTTGTATTTGTATCCGTGTGGTGACGGGTTAAGAATTTCACCACCCCCTTTCTTCCCGTTGGTGTCGTAGAAGGCGACTGTGGGATATGGGGTAAATTGTGGCGTAGGCGAGAGGCTGGCAACCTATCACTGAAATGTCACAGTTTAGTTTTCTTACAACCCCTTATTTGCCAAGAGTGGCACTGTAACTTTAACAGTTTCATGTGCTCTGCCTACCCCTTTATGGGAAACAGGCGTGATCGACTGATCGTATGTTCTTGTATCCTGTTTGTATATTTTTGCACTCAATGTTCATGTAACTCTTCAAAGGCTGCCTTTGACATGTGAAAATATTTAAATAATCTATGTTCATATGTTTCCAGTTCTCTACACAGTCTATGGTACTCTCCAAATATTAATCGTTTCATATTAATTTCCTGAACCCGGATTTTTTTTTGCAAACTTTATTCCTCAAAACAAGCAGAAACAATAATTCCTCGTCTGTGTCCGTATCTTCTGACATCTTGGTGCAAACTGCCAACGATCGATGGCGGATGGGATGGGAAACCCGCGTCGGGCCCGCCGCACCCGCGCCCGCGCTCTGTGTGAAGGGTTTGAAAAAAGCACCCGCCCGCTAGGACCCGCGGCGGGCCCGCGCCCGCATTAGTTGTGTGGTGCGCTTTAACCTACGTGCCTTGAACCACTCTCAACGCTCAAGATTCCAGTTTTTGAACCACTCGCTACGGTCGCGGTTCAATGTTGGAATCTTTCGCTTGTTCGGGTATCAATATTGGCACGTGCGGTTAAACAAACTTTGCTGAGTTTGCCATCGAGTGAAACACAAACTTTTTCACCACACCAACACGAACAAAATACTGACTATAAAACATCAAATTAAATCTATTCAATATTTAAGATTCAAAATAATTATTTGTAGGTAAATTCTATCAGCCAGCTTAAGGCATAAAGGTAAAATTTGTATGAAATTACTTTGCACTCTTGTAGATAAAATGCAATTTTGCTATCCGTTTTCGAATAGCAAAATTGATCTTAAATATTTGGTGTGGTGAAAAATTTATTTAACCTTCGTGCCTTGCAACCTTCGCAACGCTTAAGATTCCACTTTCTAAATAAATAATAATAAAGTTTATAGGACATTCTTACACAGATTGACTGAGCCCCACGGCTCAAGCACGGCAAGCTCAAGAAGGCTTGTGTTGTGGGTACTCAGACAACGATATATATAATATACAAATACTTATATACATAGAAAACATCCATGACTCAGGAACAAATATCTGTGCTCGTCACACAAATAAATGCCCTTACCGGGATTCGAACCGGACACTACCGACTGCGCCAGACCGGACTTTCTGGAACAGTAGCTACGCTCCCGGTTCAACATTGGAATCGTTCTCTTTATCGGGTATCAATAATGGCACATACAGTTAAACAACTTTGCCCTATTGTAAAACAAATAGGTAACTATTTTTCCGGAAAACCTCGTTAGGAGGGTAAACATTTTCTTAATTCCATCCCGAAAGTGAGATAATTTAGCACTGCCTATTAATTGATGTAAATTTGCCTTAATTTGTTATCAGGCGTTATCCAAATTACTATTTGGACGAAAATAATTTAGATTTCTCGCTTTTCTGCTCGCGTTTTATTTAATTTGGCGTCGACTGTACTTGGCGACAACAGATCAAGCGCCTCGTCTTGATTGCAATTGTGGTGTGCTCCAATATTGGTTCAGCCGGCGCACTCCATGTTTGTATTTGGATCCGCTTGTCGAATAACAGGCTCAAAATAGTAAACAAGCACTCGAGAATAGGCTAGTTTCCTACTAAAATTAGCTTCTTTTTAGGAACTGTCAAAACGATTTGCTAATAATATTGAATTACTATGAAATACTGAGGAGTGACGTCACGGTCAACTCCATATCTTTCTCTTTGACTTCTTATTAAATAGAAATTATGTTTAAATATAACTACTGTCCATATTTTTCTTCTAATTATGTGGTGCTTTATTTCGTGCTCTGCATAAAATATTTTATTTTAACTATAGGAAACTGGCCTATAGGTTCACAGGGGTATATATTTTTTTTAAATAAACGGGCTTACTCTCGCCACAGACTAGTCAAGGGCAAAGACGTGACCTAAGATGGAGTGGGCTCGCCCAGAAGCTGCCTGCTCACTCTTGATTTGAAGGTTGCCGGGTTATATGGATTTTACCTAGTCGTGCTAATATTGATACCCTCGGGCACAGTATAATAAAGAGTACTATCGTACCGTATGGCCACTACCTGCTTCCCGCTGAAAGTGCCGACCACCCGTTCTCGGTTACCTCACAGTTACCGCCTGTCAAGAACGAGACCAGTTGACCTGTCATATCTTTATCTCATTCATACTAAAAACATGGCACGCGTTCGCCTACATGAGCTTAGACTGTGTGCGTAAAATCGCGCATCTTTCATAAACATATTTGATCGCCAATATCCGTATGGGACCGTATGCCTCGGGTATCGAGGACACCCATGCGAAAGATTCCAAAATTTCATCACCAGCGAGCGTATCAAAGTTTTTCCATTAAGTGAAATACAAATTTTGCACCACAAAGGAATATCAATCGACATCAAAGCAATTGAATTAAAAATGATTGTTAAATATTTATAAGTGGAAATTATAATTAAAAACAAAATTAAACCTTATCCGCCCTCACCCGTTTTATTTAGGTAGCAAATTCTGCCGCCGACTTCTACACAAATTATGGAATCCTGCCTGGGTTCCCCATGTGGTGATGGACAAAGAATATCAGCTTTTGACTGAGTTCTTCTGAATGGCCAATTTTTCGTCTCTCTCTATCTTCCTTCCGTTTACCTACTGATATGTGAGAAGGCGATAACTACAGGAGATTGGCACATTGACTAAAAAATTATAGATCGCAACATGTCGGAGAGTTATTTCAACTTAATTATACCTGCGGGCGTAGCACGTTAGTTGTATAAACTTTATTGCATCGATGCAACTATCGAATAGTTCTCTGTTATTGATCTGTATTTGGGTGTGTCTTTTTTTGTATTATTTTGCCATTAATAAAAAATATTTCTATTTCTATCGCACTTACAAATAGTGCGAAAAGGACGGCCTGACGTTATATCGTTAATCAAGCGACCATGCTTGCCTGCCTGAGTAGATAACTCGCTTAATATATTTTTAAAATATGTATGAGTCTCACGGGTCTTATTGATGTGAAAACTCACATTATCCGATCCGATATCGGATATAGGACCGATATGATCGATATCCTTCAGCCGCCATCTTTGATTTTTGCCTTTGAAATCCTTCCTACATCCGATATCGGATAGAATAATGTTAAAACGCACTTATAGTTAAGTGTCCTGGAAACCTACTAAGCGTGAAAATGTTTGATTTTGTTTTGACATAAATATCGATAAGGAGAATAATAAAATTATATTCATTTACTCTCAATGTACAGTCACCGCCATAAATAAGTGATGATTTCTGTGCCTTGTCACATTAACGTGGAATTTGAAATGTCATACGGAATTGACAAATGATTAAAAGTTACAAGGTACAGTCGACTTCATAAATATATGTACATTTTTTCACCTTACAAATATGTTATTTATGAACTCGACTGTACAGAAATCATCACTTATTTATGCCAGTGACTGTACCTAATAAATATTGCGAGTAAACACTAAAGAAAAGCTTTTAACTATGTAACTCTTAATAAATGTACGAACTTGTCTCATGTTTTCTGACTGCTTCATACCAAAGGCAAAGTAACAACTTAACAAATTTTACAACAACATTATCATAAAGCTACATGTTTGATACTCATTATCCTTTACATGTTTAAGAAATAACACGACGCTTATAATAAATATAATTATATATAATCCGCTGAATGAGACCACAAACGCCTAAGCGACGGATCACGACCTAACGAACTCGAGTATGAATAAATTAAATCTGTGACAGAGAAATCTAATAAAGTCTAAGAGAAATGAAATAGGACATTACGATACAAGTGCGTAAAAAAGGAAGTGAAAGAAGGAAGGAGTGTTTTAAATCGACACGAGTTTCGAATTTCATTTTCGCACGAGTATCGTACGACGTTTTTCAGTATAGATGGCCATCCGAAATTTCAACCAAAAATCGTATTTCGGAATGGTGCTTCAAAGCTTGTATCACCGAATTAGGCGTGTCACCGAATGAGGCGAGTTTACCCTACACATTTTTATTCGCAAAACATAAGCCTGAGAAGTTTATTCAATTTGCATAGATTGCCCTTATTATGGTAATTTTTATGTTGCCTATTTAAGTATATCTCTTCAATTGGTAAAATGGGCAAATTTACACAGGCTTGCCGTCGCTTAATACAAATTGAATTTTCGTTTTTGATATCAATTCTTTAAAATTCTCCACGCAATTATAACGGTTCCTGGATTCAAATGTGAGAAGGGAAAGTAATTTGCGTGTTTATTACGAGTGAGTATTTTAAATTTTCCTAAAAATAGGCATTTTATATGTATGTTAATTTATACCTATTTCTCTTTTATATTTAATGCCCATTCGCCGATCATTTCATAATTATAATAAATAAATATTGGGAATACCTTACACAGATCAACTTAGCCCCAAACTAAGCAAAGCTTGTACTATGGATGCTAAGCGACGATATACATACTTAAATAGATAAATAGGTACATACTTATATACATAGAAAACATCCATGACTCAGGAACAAATATCTGTGCTCATCACACAAATAAATGCCCTTACCGGGATTCGAACCCAGGATCGCGGCTTAGCAGGCAGGGTCACTATCGACTGAGACAGACCGGTCGGCAAAAAAAAAAAACTTTTAAGTGGCGTTAAAACAAATTAAACGGACAAATTGGTCTGTTTTCTTAGAATATCTTCGGTCGTTCATAGTGTTAATCGGGTACGAATTCCCCATTAAGATCCAATCTAAAATTCATCTCGAACTAATTGATTCCAATGGATATTCAAATTAAATAAAACCGGCTTCTTATAGGTCTAGCGAAACACAACCTACAAGCTTGCAATGAAGAAAATAAAGAAAAATATTTTATTTGCAAACACACATCAAACAATTCGAAATAAACAATAAAAGAAAATAAAAAATCGACCATGTTTGTGTGTCAGGAAAAATAATAAAATGGGCAGAGGCTCGAGCGGCGCTAAAGCGCCAGAAGTATGCTCCTTTGGGCGGGTACATATTTGTACCGTTTGCAGTGGAGACGGCGGGCTGCTGGGGTGCCGACGCAAAAGAGTTTGGCGCGACATAGGCCGTAGATTACGGAAAAAAGGAGAGGGCCCCCCGCTCTGAATCGTTTTTGGTGCAAAAGTTATCCATAACCATCCAAAGGGGTAACGCCATAAGTATTATGGGTACTTTTGCACCAGAAACGATAAGGAGCGGGGTTTAATAGTAAGTTTATTTGTAAATATTTATTTCAAGTTACCTTGTATTTTCTTGGAATAAATACAGGGTGTAAACCTAATACGGGCGAACCTCTTAACGGTGGTGAGTATAGGACATAAAAAACCGGCCAAGAGCGTGTCGGGCCACGCTCAGTGTAGGGTTCCGTAGTTTTCTGTATTTTTCTCAAAAACTACTGAACCTATCAAGTTCAAAACAATTTTCCTAGAAAGTATTTATAAAGTTCTACTTTTGTCATTTTTTTCATATTTTTTAAACATATGGTTCAAAAGTTAGAGGGGGGGGGACGCACATTTTTTTCCTTTAGGAGCGATTATTTACGAAAATATTAATATTATCAAAAAGCGATCTTAGTAAACCCTTATTCATTTTTTAATACCTATCCAACAATATATCACACGTTGGGGTTGGAATGAAAAAAAATATCAGCCCCCACTTTACATGTAGGGGGGGTACCCTAATAAAACATTTTTTTCCATTTTTTATTTTTGCACTTTATTGGCGTGATTGATATACATATTGGTACCAAATTTCAGCTTTCTAGTGCTAACGGTTACTGAGATTATCCGCGGACGGACGGACGGACGGACGGACGGACGGACGGACGGACGGACAGCCAGACATGGCGAAACTATAAGGGTTCCTAGTTGACTACGGAACCCTAAAAATGGAATTAGATAATTTTTACTTAAAATTGAAATATTTTTTTATCCATACAAATTAATTCGGCCCGCAACGTAATGCAAACACACTCGCGTTGAACGCTCGTTGACAGTTGTCATTGATTGTCATCGCAACCACGTTTAAAGTACATTGCTGCTGGGATTTTTTTCAAAAATTCATTATGGGGTGAAAATTAAGAGTAGCTCAAAAACACCTCTTAATTAATGATAACAATATTGAATTATATGCCTGGTTGGTTTCATTTATCGCCCTTATTAGGTTTACGCACTGTATATTTGAGCAATAATATATATATATATATATATGTCGACGCGTATGTCACACCGTTATTAAATTCAAATAATCTTCGCTTATAAGTCATACTTACGCATTATAATAAAAACTTGTGACCTGCCCTAAGGCTTAATAAAGCAAAAAGATGTCTTTCTAAGAGGTTCAAGTGGGCTGGGAATGGCGTCAGGCTTGTTTTTACAACGTCTGAATGCATTCTCCGAATTGCAATTTGTTGGTAATAAATGAGCTTGTGGTTTTTGTAAAAGGGAGAGTGTGAAGGCAGTCTGAAGCTGGCGACACTCTGAGATGGAACTCGGATCGAGTTGGACAGTTGCAATAAGGATACTGCATTGCGCCTCGCGTACTACCTATATCGCGTTAACCTTTGCCCTTAGAGATGTACTACCTAGAGTGCTTAGTGCATTTAGCCATTCCTGAAAATACCTAAACCCTATTTTACGCTTTGAAATATATATATATATATATGACTCTGGAACAAATAAATGCTCAAGCTCAGCATTGTGCTGCACGGGGCCTGCAGCGCTGATTTTCAGCTTCCTCCTTGTTGGTGACAACCGACCACATACACACTACACACAACGGTATATTAGGTATCTGTGTTATTATTGTCTATCTCAATCTGTTACAGTCCTCGTAATTGTAATACAGATTTAGACGCGCCTTAAAATCAATTTCTTAAATTTATCTACCTCGATTCTTAGATCGGAACCGGTATTTACAAAATAATCCGAAATAGCGAAATAATTATTTTGAAATGATTTGTGCTTTTTATGTAGGATTGAGTTAATTTAGTTTCTTATTTAGTTTAAAGATAAAAATAATTAATGACGGTGAGCTGTAAGTACCTTCGCCATATGCTTAATACTCCGCTTAATACGCTTAAGTCCATGAAAACCATTAAAAAAACAAATAGACGAAAAATAAACACATAGAATCTAGTCACAAAAATTTACTCGAATCGGTTGACAATTGCGGCCTGTAGAGGAGAACGTCCGGACATACAAAAAGCAAATCGAGTTAAATTGCTACCGTCAATAAACAAAAGAACTAAAAAATACTTGTTTGTATGGAGTAAATACCGGTTTCGAACCAGGATTGATGATCTGATGAACTCTCAAAAACAGAGAACTGCTATTATTGGGCTTAGCAACAGACGCATTTACCAGCCCGTTCTAGGCCACCCACGGACGAACGTTGCCTATCCTAATCAAATATTTAATTTGTTAATACCGTGGTCTTGTACATTTATATCAACATCACATTAGTTCTTTATCACATTAAATTGCTTAGCATAGGCATCTCTTCATATACAGGGTGTATTTTGATACCGGCAAAGAGGATCGAGTATTATAGAGAGTTACTGTCGAAGTAAACTATGTAAGCACAGTGCATAGACTGCCATCTCTTGACACGGGCTTAAAACTTTTGAACCTCAGTTTTGACAATTTGGCCCATATTCTTAGCTTGATATGTGTTAAAATGTCAAATATTAATATTAGCGCCATCTAGCTGAGTGTACCCCAAAGGTGTAATGCCATCTAGGCCACCGTACCTTTTTCTGTATGGTACTGAGGTACGTTTTTTTCTTAGACTTTATGTGTCTATACGGAGTTATATATGTCTTTGATAGCGGGTCAGTAAAGGCAGCTATTTACCAGATCCCGTGCTGCCACTCAAAAATGGTCTTACAAGACCTTCCTTCGATTTTTTATTTATGAAAATTGGCGTTTACAGATTTTGGAAAAAACAGACAGGGTGCTAGAAAAAATGTGTGCGTGTTTGCGGGGATTGAGGAAGCTGAGATTGTGCAGAACGAGATTGTACATAAGTAATGACTGTGCATAAAATCGAATGAGGTGAAATACTATTGAGTCGAATTCAGATTGCGTAGAATTGCGAATAGGAAGAAACTATACTGTACACAAATAATGACTGTGCACAATAGCGCATGAGGCGAAATATCTATTGTGTGGAATTCGAATTGCGTAGAATTGCGAATAGGAAGAAACTATACTGTATACAAATAATGACTGTGCACAATAACGAATGAGGTGAAATACCTATTGCGTCGAATTCGGATTGCGTATAATTGCGAATAGGAAGAAAGTATTCTGTACACAAATAATGGCTGTGCACAGTAGCGAATGAGGCGAAATACCTATTGTGTGGAACTTAGATTGTGCAGAATTGCGAACAGGAAGAATCGCTACTGTACACAAATAATGACTGTACACAATAGCGCATGAGGACAAAAACTAATTGTGTTCAATTCAGAATATGCAGAATTGCGAACAGGAAGAATCGCCACTGCTCACAAATAATAACTGTGCACAATAGCGAATGAGGTAAAATACTAATTGCGTAGAATGCAGATTGTCCAGAACTGCGAATAGGAAGAAGTGACATTGGCAAGAACGCCGCATAATCCAAATTATCATTGGGCTTTAGCAATTAGGGGAAATCGATACCAACGCAATGAGATGAAAAAATAATTACAGATGAAAATCAAATGCCTGCATATTTACTTACTCATTGTTGTTGGATGGTGTTTTTTTATTGGAAACAGGTATCATTTGACTACGAGTATAAAGAGTGAGCTGCGAAATTATGAATGAATTTATTGATAAGTTCGCCATGCACTTTTGCAGCTCACTGTACAATCTCACTTAACGGAAATTGCCGATGCAGTCTAGGATAGAGCATGTTCACCTAAAATATGCCTATTAGATTAGATTAGATTTCTTTATTTCATGATAAAAATTACACTATAAATTTGCTACATGTCAAAATTATGTTTATCTTCTCATTATGATCGTCAAAAATTACATAATAAATTCCAAATAAAAATAATTGTGTCTCCCAAATGAGGATCGTCATTTACAAAGAAAGAAAATACACATGCCAAGCTAAATAAAATTAATAAATTAAGTTACAATATCATGAAATTATCACGAAGCAAGAAAATATTATATAACAGAGAAATATAGGTATAATTATATCATCGGTCATTAAAAATTCAAATCCATGTACTCATTTACAGAGTACATGGGGTTATCTAACAAAAGGTTTCTCAATTTGCGCTTAAATGCTTCGTCACATGGCTCATTTCTCAGATCAGATGGCGCTTAATTTAAAGAGATCCAATTTGTGGGCCGGAAATAAATATGCGGGAAGTAAGTTCCACTCCTTTAGCCGTCAGCAAGATAAAGCCGCGGGCCTATCACACTAGTGTGATATCATTGCGTCACACATCGGTGCGATAGGCTATTTATGGGTGCTATTTATTTAAGCGTATGGCGTATACTTGTATATATTATATTATAAGTCGACATCCAGGTTACGCAACCAACCGATTGCGTCAGGTCAGGTGTCAAGTTGGTATAGAGATCCTCCCGGCTGCTATGGACACGTCTCTTTGGGCATCGTTTGACTTATGTGCTGGGTAGTTTGATCCTCAAGGCCACAGTTACATAACGGACTGGATGATAATCATTTAGTATCAATGAGTGTAACGTAATACGTTACATTCTTAAAAAATAAACATTTAAAACTACTAAATTACCTAACTAAAAATACTACACTACTAATACACTATATTACATATTAAAATATACAACAATAATGTCTTAAAACTACGTATTTACAAGTATAAAATCATCATCACGCTGATTGATTTAAATATGTCGCGCCGCGGTAAACATTCACTCCCAATAATGTTCACATTCGCGAGTGCATTAGGCTTGTGCCGTTTCGTTCGTTGATCGGAGCGCTCCGATCTCGTTCAATCGCTCCCACGAACTAGTTCGCTCTTTTAGGTCTTTTGCTCATTTAGTTCAGCCAGACCAGCGACCACTGCGGTCGGAAAGATCAGAACGAATGGGACCAAATAGTGTCAAAATGATACGAATAGTCCACAGATAGTAACATTCCGGGCCCAAAGGTTGTAAGTAACCGAAGTTTAATATGAAAACTTGACGTTTTTTTTGTTGCTCTGCTAATTACCTCTCGCTCTCGGTCGGCGCAGTCACACACTCGTTCTCGATCCAAACCGCTCGCGCTCGCCGATCCTATACTGAACTAAATGAGCAAAGACCGAATCTCAGAGCCTGGAAAGATTCAGTTCATTTCGGTCATTGATGGGATTTTATTCCTAACAGTTCATAGTTCGTGAATGACACAAGCCTAGAGTGCATGAATGAATGCACGGGTCGAGGCGCTGTGTCATTGCGCCCATCACTCACTCGTCCATTTTATCTTTGGAGTTGAGTGGAACGCACGTCGTTAATTATCGATCTCTGCTACGGATCAGATACCAATCGAAATTCGTAATCGAATTTAACTGCGTCCCTACGTGTTCCTCAACTTATTAAATTACTGCGTGGTGTTTTAATTATGTTTAATAGTGTACCCCGAATTGGGTAAGTGGATATATTTTATTTGCTAGCTGCCTAGAACATCGTAGTGCTATTTTATTGCTTTGGAATTTTATCATGCACATTGAAATAGTAACTATTCCATAGCCACTATTTAAATATGCATAGGTACTCATTTAACTAAAGAAGTAATCTTCCTAATTATATATTTGCTCATAGTCATTGTGACCTTTTGTCAACCAACCCTCCATTTTGTGATAAAAATAATAATTGCATTTTAATTTCTCCGTTTCTTAATTTACATTGCCTTTTTGTAATCTCCGTATCTGAATTGTGAATTTCCAATTCAGATAGCACTACGATGTTCTAGGCAGCTAGCAAATAAAATATATCCACTTACCCAATTCGGGGTACACTATTAAACATAATTAAAACACCACGCAGTAATTTAATAAGTTGAGGAACACGTAGGGACGCAGTTAAATTCGATTACGAATTTCGATTGGTATCTGATCCGTAGCAGAGATCGATAATTAACGACGTGCGTTCCACTCAACTCCAAAAATAAAATGGACGAGTGAGTGATGGGCGCAATGACACAGCGCCTCGACCCGTGCATTCATTCATGCACTCGCGAATGTGAACATTATTGGGAGTGAATGTTTACCGCGGCGCGACATATTTAAATCAATCAGCGTGATGATGATTTTATACTTGTAAATACGTAGTTTTAAGACATTATTGTTGTATATTTTAATATGTAATATAGTTTATTAGTAGTGTAGTATTTTTAGTTAGGTAATTTAGTAGTTTTAAATGTTTATTTTTTAAGAATGTAACGTATTACGTTACATGAGTGGTAGAGTAACTTATTTATTAATTATTTATTTTAGGTAATTACAAACATAAATCTCTAATTAATTTACATAGTATCGTTAAACCAATAAGGTTTGTCTCGATACCTATTACGATACGATAACGATTAAGGGTAAAAGGCAAGTCCACGTCTACAGCCACGATTACAGATAATGTAGATAGGGGGGATCGGATTATGTAATCCCATCGCGCACGCCCTAAAATCTTCTACTTACCATTATTCCGGTCTTTGCCAGGGTCTGCTGTCCTCCTTCGTTTTCTCCAGTTTGCGCGGTTCTAGGTGTACTCTTGTGTCAACCGATTAACCCTTCGTGCGGCAAGAAACCTTGATTGGGATGATCTCGGCCAACCACGTAACTACACATGCCGGGGCCTACATTGTCCTAATGCGCCGCACGCCGCAAAAGTTTAAAACATAATTTAAAATTTAATTCAAAATCTTTCCCAACATCGAGCCTAGGGTTGCAAAAAAACGGTTTTTTTTCTGACTTGAAAAAAAAAAACATGAAAAAAAAACCTTGAAAAAAAAAACAGTTTTTTTTCTGGAGTATGTTTTTTTTCCAATGGACGAAATCTCAAAATTTGCAAAACAGTTAATACTTTTATATATTATGGTTTTTTACACTTTATGTTAACTATTAAACGAATTTAATTTAATAACCTTAATTTCTGGCTTTATATAACAAAAAATAAAACCGCCTTCAAAAATAAGCGCGTTACAAAACACGGAGAAACTAAAAAGCCAAAAATAATAAACCTTGCAATTCAGATTTCTTATCGTATTGCAATAAGCTAAACATCCAAATTATTGGGTTGGTAAGAAAGTAATGAGCGATCGATTGAATTCCACATAAAATTTTTGAGAGAGTTCTAGAATCTTCTAAGGTCGAAAGTATATAAAGGGCGAGTCGCACAGTTTCTCGTCAGTCATTCACTAGCTGTCGCCGAGCTAATATAAGGAAGAAAATGGACGAATTAAAAGTGCATGTAAGGCATTGCTTACTATATGAATTTCAGTCTGGCCATTCAGCCGCCGAAGCAGTGCGTAATATATGTCAGCGTGTTGCTCCTGAAGTTGTGTCTGAGGCCACGGCGAAACGATGGTTTCAGCGGTTTCGTAGTGGCGACTTTTCATTATCAGATCAACCTAAGTCTGGTCGACCGGTGAAGATTGATGTAGCCAAATTAAAAACCTTAATTGAAGGAGATCCGAGGCTAACGAGTCGTACTCTTGCTACCGAGTTAGGCTGCTCTCATGTCACCATAGAAACACATTTACACGAGTTGGGAAAAAACTACAAATACAGTGTTTGGATACCGCACAAACTTGATAGATATCAACTAAACCGCCGTGCCGATATCTGCATACAACTTCTGTCTTTTCGCCGCACATTCAACTGGTTGGACCATCTTATCACTGGAGATGAAAAATGGGTCTGTCTACACTCACCCTTACCTGCTAATGGACGAACGAGGGGTCAGGCGCGCGGGAGGAGCACATATGACCTTTTACATCTAATTACCTCACATTCATTACCGATCTGTCGACGCTCCGATCAAGCGCATCTTACTTACTATTTTTACATACCGAATTCTGTACCTATATCTGCATTTGTGGAAGCTGATTAAACAACTATACTGTACAAACTGTCTATCCATCATTGAAGAGCACCGAATTATCCCACAATTGATGGTGACCCCGACGTGATGTGGATGATGCAACTGGAAGGCGAAGATATCCCGGAATGAGTGAATACCTACTGGATCCGAAGGAAGTACGCCCGTTCCTATCACTGTTCATCTTTCCTATAAAAATAATTGTTTTCGATTTGTGTTAATTTAAAGTGCGATAATTCTAGTGCAAATTAGTGCGGTTTGTGAGTTAAGTCTAAGTAGGTACCACCGTTTGCAAAATAATAAAATTAACTTCATAATTAACTATTCCTTATCGATAAATAGCATTTAAATAGCTTCTTTATACTTCTAAAGTAAATATTACATACGTGTTGGTACCGTAAATTAATTAAATCTTCCATAAATTTCAACTTAAAAGTCGTGTGTTAACACAGTGTAACACCGTGTCCAACTTCCATCTTTAAAGTTACTAGTTTTCCTTAAATACATTAATCCCGCTATAAAAACAAGTACTTATAGGTAGTTAAACATAATTGCCGACTATTTCAGGAGAAAATCGGGATATAGGCTGGTGAGAACTAGTGATTTTGGCAGCGGCGGTTTCCATCAGCGGAGCCGAGTCACACCGTGTCGAGTTGCATTGCCCGGCCGGTACCTATTGTGCACTGTGCACAGCTGTTGTCGGCGATAAGCTGACCTACTCATCGTTTTACGAGGTTGGATTCAATTTATATATTTATAACTAACATCTTCGTTATTTTCGCCTACAAAATGACCGAATTAAAGGATCTTTTAAAGCAAAGGGCCACAGTTAGAGGCCGCGTAACATTATTTGAAAAATATTTAACGCCATTTATGAGTCTCGATAGTGTAACTGAGCGTAATAAATTAATAAACAACGAATTAAGTTTAAGATTGTCTAAATTCCAAGAGCTGAGTTACACTTTCGATGAAATTCAGACTAAAATTGAGGCTTTAGATAGTGATACGTCAAAACAGATGGAAGAAAGGGAGCAAACAGAAAACCAGTTCTTCCAGCTGATTGGCACGGCTCAAGAATATTTAGATGCGTTTACCAATAGCAAAATTAAACAAAGTGACGAAGTTTCATGTCGTGGCAGTTCCACATCAGTTACGAATCACGTTAAACTGCCACCCCTGAAAATTCCTCCCTTCAGTGGTGATACAAATAAATGGCTTCAGTTTCGAGACATGTACATATCTCTCATTCATAATAATGACAATTTAGATAACATAAGCAAATTTCATTATTTAAAATCATACTTGGAGGGTTCCGCTCTGGCGGTTATTAATTCGGTCAGCGTTTCTAGTGATAGTTATCAAATTGCTTGGTCGTTGCTCTGCGACAGGTACAACAATAAGCGCCTATTAATTAACGAACATATTAAATGTCTATTTTCAATTGAGGCGCTATCTAAAGAGTCCGACCGGGGCCTACGCAACTTAGTTGATGCAATTTCAAAAAATTTAAGTGCTTTGAAATTGTTAGGCGAACCGACTGACAGTTGGGGCACGCTTATTATTTATATAGGCTCATCGAAGTTAGACTCGGTAACCGCGAGAAATTGGGAGGAACATCGAAGCAAATTAGAGACTAATAATTTAGACGATTTTTTCGACTTTCTTCGTAAAAGGGCAACTGTATTAGAAACAGTCTACGCCGCCAAAACCTCAAATACTCAAACTCATAATAATAAGGTTGAAAATCGTCAAACCTTGAATAGGTCTAAATCCTTCATTTCTTCTTCGCTCGATTCACACCCCCGTGGCTGTTGCTTAGCTTGTAAACAAGATCATAAACTATATGAGTGTAACAAATTTAAATCAATGTCTGTGGAAGAACGTATTGCAAAGGTTTATCAATGGAAATTATGTAGCAATTGTTTACGTAGTGACCACCAGACATACCATTGCCGCCTCGCTGGTTGCCGCATTTGTAAAAGAAGGCACAACACTTTACTTCACAAAGTAAACAACCTACCCGGTGGTTCTCAACCGCATCAAACACAATCATCATCATCATCATCTCGACAAGATGCACAAAATAACGTAGAAGCGTCTACGTCTACATCTATGCCTACCAGTTCAGTGTCTAATGTTGAAATACCTACCAACAACACTGACAACGCATCTTCTTGTCCGCGTCCGGCAATTACTCTGTCTGCTGGCTCCTCAGGCCTGGGTGTTCACTCCACGGCCATAGTTGAGGTGTCAAACAATGGCAACATTGTCAAACTGCGCGCTCTTCTTGACAACGGCGCGCAGTCTTCTTTTATAACGGAGGCGGCACGAGCTAAGTTAGGATGCCCTATAATTAAAGAACACGAATGCGTGTACGGTCTTAAAAATGCATCAGTAAATATTGTCGAACATTGCAACATAAAAATTAGGTCTACGTATACCTCATACACTACGAATGTCAAATGTTATATTTTGCCAGTCGTAACCGGGATTGTTCCTCAAAACAAGATACGAGTTGAGGAATTAGACATCCCTGGTCACATCCAATTAGCTGATCCTGACTTCCATCTCCCTGGAGATGTCGATATACTTCTAGGTTTAGATATCTTCTGGGACGTTCTGGGCACTTCTCAAATAAAGCTCGGACCAAATAAACCAGTCCTCCACGAGACTGAGTTTGGATGGATCCTTGGTGGCCGCAATAGCTGGAAAATTGCAAAGCGTCCTAGTAAGTCTTATTGCTATTTCAGTCAGGATATACAACAACAACTTACAAAGTTTTGGGAACTAGAAGAAGTTCCTAAAGACAAGCCTACGTCAAATAGCGACCAATACTGCGAAGCTCTTTTTCAAGAAACTACGCAGCGTGACGAAGATGGCAGATTTTGTGTACAAATACCTCTTCGTGATTCACCAGATGTCTTAGGCGACTCTTTTAAAATAGCCGAAAGGCGACTTCATCAAATGGAACGTAAAATGAAACAAAAACCTGAATTGAAACAAGAGTATACTAAATTTATGCAAGAGTACGAGCGCCTAGGACATATGAGTGAAGTACCTAAACCCGAGCGTGGGTGCTATTTGCCACACCACTCTGTAATTCGCGAATCTAGCGAAACTACGCGCCTGAGAGTTGTCTATGACGCGTCAGCAAAAACGTCATCTGGCGTGTCATTCAACGAAATACAACATGTCGGACCTGTAGTCCAGGACGATCTCTTCTCCATATTGCTTCGTTTTAGGCAACACAAATATGTAGTAACAGCCGATGTGGAGAAGATGTATCGCCAAATATTAGTAAAGCCCGAACAACGTCATCTCCAAATGATTTTATGGCGTGAGCAATTTGATCAGCCAATTAAAATATATCAACTTAACACTGTTACCTACGGTACCTCTTCTGCACCATTTCTAAGTACGCGGTGCCTTGTGCAGCTCGCGAATGAGTGCAGTGATGCACGAGTTGCTGATGTAATCAAACACGACTTCTATGTAGATGACGTTATCACAGGGAGCAGTTCAAAGGAGGACTTGTGCTACATAATAAATTCAATAACGGAAGTTCTTCATTCAGCGCACCTGCCATTGCGTAAATTCCGTTCTAACATCGGTTGCGTCCTCCAAGACAACTCTAATTCATTGATACCGAAAGATCTAGATTTCAGTTCACAATCAAGCGCGCTAGGACTTAAATGGGACCCTAGCACTGACACTTTCAACTTTCCTGTCGATATAAAACAATCGTCAGTAGCCACCAAGCGATCAATCTTATCGAACTCTGCTAGGTTGTTCGATCCTCTAGGGTTGTTAAGCTTATGTACTATTGTACCCAAAATCATTCTAAAAAATCTATGGCTAACCAAGCTAGACTGGGATGATCCTATTCCCACAGAACTGTCGAAAGCATGGTTTAATTTCGTTCAAGGCCTTAAGAGCCTGACCAACTTTCAAATACCCAGATTTGTTGATTCAGTCAGTAAGGACTGACGATCCAAATGCAATCGTCGAATTGCATGCATTCTGTGATGCATCTCAAGATGCGTATGCAGCATGCGTCTACTTACGTTCAATTAGTAGCTCAGGTAACGTGTCAGTGAACCTATTATGCGCTAAAACGAAAGTAAGTTCCGTGAAAGCTCAGACCATCCCGCGTCTAGAATTGTGTGGAGCTTTGTTAGCTGCACGTCTGAGCTCAAAGGTTATCGAAGCTTTGCGACTTACAGTCACAAATATCTATTATTGGACAGACTCATCTGTAGTTCTAGGATGGATCTGTTCACCTTCACAAACCCTTAAAACGTTTGTATCAAATCGTGTCGCAGAGATTCAGCAGCTAACAGCTAATGGATCCTGGAGACACGTCCCGGGTGTTCAAAATCCCGCGGACTTAGCATCCCGTGGTGTCAGTCCAGCACAAGTAGCTGATGCTGACCTATGGTGGCATGGTCCCTGCTTCCTATTAGAAGGACCATCGGCCTGGCCAGAGGTTATTAAACCTAGTGCCAACATACCTGAAATTAAAACTAATTCTAAACCTAAAACTACTATACCTATAATATGCACTACAACAGTACCTACATCTACAACTTGTGACAAATTAATAAATATCGAAAATTTCTCTAAATTTACAATATTATTACGCAGCTTGGCCTATGCACTGCGTTTTATCCACAACATACGACACTCAAATAATAAAACTACCGGTCATCTAACTACAGACGAACTACAGTTATCATTGCATCATCTTGTTAGACAACACCAAGAGGAATGTTTCGAGCATGAACTACATCTATTAAATAACAAAAAATGCTTACCTTCAAAATCGCGAATCCTGTCTCTCAGACCTTTCGTTGATGAGAAAAGCATCCTCCGAGTAGGTGGACGCATTCAAAATTCATCTGAAATATTTAGTAAAATGCATCCGATTATATTAGATTCAAAAAATGTTTTCACCAAACTACTGTTCATCCACGAACATAAAAAACTATGCCACGGAGGTCCACAGCTACTACTGACTAATGTCAGGCAACTGTACTGGCCTGTGGCTGGAAGAAGATTAGCGAAATCTACTGTAAACAACTGTAGAATCTGTAGAATACTTAAAGCTAAATCTGTCATGCCAATAATGGGAAACTTACCCTCCGCTCGAGTCACTCCCAGCTTCGCTTTCGAGGTTACCGGCACCGACTTCGCTGGTCCGTTTCCAACTCGTGATCGAAAGGGACGCGGTTGCAAAATTATTAAAAGCTATCTATGTATATTCGTCTGTTTTGCAACCAAAGCAATTCATTTGGAAATTGCATCAGACTTGAGTGCAGAGGCATTTATCATGTGTTTGAACCGTTTTATCTCTCGCAGAGGAAAGCCCAGCGTAATTCATTGTGACAACGGTCGAAATTTTGTGGGCGCAAATAATGAATTTAAAAGATTCTTACAATCTTGCGGTGAATCCATCTCGTCTTACGCTGCCGGTGAATTCATAACGTTTAAGTTCTCACCTGCTTACTCACCGCATTTTAACGGTCTTAGTGAAGCCGGTGTGAAGGCTGCTAAGCATCATATAACTCGAATGGTAGGGAACACGAACCTCACTTTTGAGCAATTATCGTCTTTGTTTGCACAAGTCGAGGCAATTTTAAACTCTCGACCTATAACTCCCCTATCAGCCGATCCTACTGATCTTTATCCCTTGTGTCCCGGGCACTTCCTGATCGGTAAACCGCTCACTTCATTGCCATCTCCGGCGCTCACCGAACTCAATCCAAACCGTCTCAGAAAATATGAACAAATTGAGCAGATTCGTCAACAATTCTGGGAGAGATGGCGCACCGAATACTTGAACGAGCTGCAACAACGATCGAAGTGGCGCATCACTCAAGGAAAACTCGCTGAAGGCGATATGGTGGTACTCAAGGAGGCCAACTTACCACCACTCAAATGGCGCATGGGCCGCATCCATCGACTGTATCCAGGAGCCGACGGCATCGCACGCGTCGCCGATGTGAACACGTCCAAGGGCCTCATTCGCCGCGCTGTTACAAATCTATGCCTCCTACCTAACGATGAGTGCGAAGAAGCTACTCGAAAACCCACAGTTTCCGAGGGGGGGAAGATGTCTACACTCACCCTTACCTGCTAATGGACGAACGAGGGGTCAGGCGCGCGGGAGGAGCACATATGACCTTTTACATCTAATTACCTCACATTCATTACCGATCTGTCGACGCTCCGATCAAGCGCATCTTACTTACTATTTTTACATACCGAATTCTGTACCTATATCTGCATTTGTGGAAGCTGATTAAACAACTATACTGTACAAACTGTCTATCCATCATTGAAGAGCACCGAATTATCCCACAGGGTCTTATATATAAATCACACACGCAAACGTCAGTGGCTAGCTCCAAACGAAAAAGGAATAGAGGCACCAAAAACAGAGCCTCACCCGAAAAAAGTTATGCTGTCCGTTTGGTGGGATATTCATGGTATTATTCACTGGGAACTCCTACCAAGTGGAATGACTGTTACCGCATCAGTATACTGTAATCAGCTTGAAAATTTAAACCAAAAAATCTGTCAGAAACGTCCACAGCATGCTAAAGTTTTTTTCTTACACGACAATGCTCGCCCACACATTGCAAAAGTGACTCGGCTAAAGCTTTTGGAGCTAGGTTGGAAAGTGATACCTCATCCACCGTACTCTCCAGACTTGGCACCTACGGATTACGCATTGTTCAGATCGCTAAGCAATGCCTTGAATGAAAAAAAGTTCGATGATCAAGCCCATCTACGACAGTACGTAGCTGAGTTTTTTGAATCTAAACCTAAGAACTTCTTCGCCGATGCTATTCATTCTTTACCAGAACGATGGAGACAAGTAGTAGATAACGAAGGCCGTTATATTTTTGATAAATGATTAAAATAATAAATTAAATAAAAATTACAATATTGGTTATGATTCGCTCATTACTTTCTTACCAACCCAATATAAACAAATCAATTATTTTTGTAGTCGGTACCAGACCTGTTCGTCGCCTTGCTATTGCCTGTTTGCCCCACCCAACCATACACAGGCTGGTACCGACTCCAAAAATAATTGATTTGTTTATAATTTGGATGTTTAGCTTATTGCAATACGATAAGAAATCTGAATTGAAAGGTTTATTATTTTTGGCTTTTTAGTTTCTCCGTGTTTTGTAACGCGCTTATTTTTGAAGGCGGTTTTATTTTTTGTTAAAAAGTTTATTTATTTGTTGATTTTTAGTGGTTCCTAGTGATATTATATGTATCAGTCCGAATACATGTACAGTAGTAAAAAAAAAAATTTTGAAAATCGGTCCACGATTCTCGGAGATATCGAGTAACATACATACATACATACAAAAAAAAAAAAAAATCAGTCGAATTGAGAACCTCCTCCTTTTTTGAAGTCGGTTAAAAACTAACGTTCACACAATCTGTAGTTAGTAGTGGTCGGTATTTACGGTTGGCAACACCACCTCCACGCTCCACGCCGCATCGGGGATTCCCCAATAAACGTTTGCATGCTGAATGTTTATCGAATTAAAATGTATTGTTATTGAAACGTTACAAATCACGAAAAACCGTTATTGTGGTATTATTTGTTCATCTGAAAAAAAAAACATATTTAGAAAAAAAACCATGGTGCTTGGGTTTTTTTCATAATTCTGAAAAAAAAAAAAAACATTTGTTTTTTTTTCTATTTACAACCCTAATCGAGCCATTGCCTTTTTGGTTTGCCGCGGAGTATGCCTTAACCTAGTGCCATCAAGTATTAGATTAAAGTACACTCCCCAAAATAAATATTATACGTTTTCCAAGCTTGTTCATAAGTATGGTCTTGAGTCTAATACAACTCAACCCTAATTTCCCGTGCATTATGATAAATGACTTTCTGGGTGAAGATTAATGATGATTGGGTTAAACCACAAGCGAAGCAGCAGGTGTGTTTCTGCCTTAAGATTTATGGGAAAAAGTTTCCGGGAAATTTCCTGTTTCAACACCTTGATTTCATCAATTACAACAATCTCTACAAATTCGTATTTCTTGTATCTTAATTACTATACACCGTGTTTTTTTTTGTTTTCCGTTAAATTCGACACGTAGCTAGGTTCATTATCAGGAACCAGCCCTGTATATCACTTTTTAGTTAAATTCGCAAAAAAAAAATCATTTTCATACATAATAAATTAATTTATTAGTGTGACCCTTAAGAATATCATTCATGTTAGTTTCAAGTGATTGACGGCACATGTCAAAACAAATAACATTAAGAATTGTTAAAGGGTGTCACACACATGTTTAGTAATTATCTTTATTTTCTTAATCACTCGATAACAGAAAGACGCTAGTTTCTTAGAGAAAATAATTGTATTTGATCTAAAGAACCTTCCCTTAAAGTTAACGGAATTCAATAAAAACAGGGTGTATATTAATATTTTATCAAATCCGGTTTTGATACTCATAATCCGTGTTTTCTAAGAACTGGCAATAGCAACAATGGAATCGATATTTCTAAATATGAGTTAGAATGGAAATTAAAGACATTTTGAATAATACTTACCTAAACAGTAGCAATCTGATGGAACCAAGATTTTAATCAAATCTATCCAATTTTCGGCACTCCTTCTCTGAGTGATTTCTCGATATCATACCATCTGGCCTAGCCGAAGTGACGATCGTTGTTACGTGGTAGTATGCAGTCTGGCTCTATCGCGGCACTACAGAATAACAGCGATAGGATAACTAGCGAATACGCGGTTACGATCGCAAGCGTTTGTGACGTTGGCTAGGTACCCTGGGTACGTAGCCGAATGGCACAAACGCTCGTAGATATCTATCTCTATCGCTCTTGCGTATTGGTGTGTCAGACCCAGACTACCTTTCGCGGCGTTTCGTTTTCGTATCGCGTCGCAGAAATGCCATTCGGCTACGGCAACTGAGCCCCTACCAAAATGTTTTGTCTTAGAAACCGATAGCGTTTGGATTTGGAAACATCACGGAAAATGTATATTTTATTTTATTTTATTTTATTTGTTAGGAAAACTTACAGCTAAAGTTACAATAAGGCTTATAACATAAAAACAATGAGCCAATAACAAGTTTCCACAGATAGAAACTGGGCAAAGTACATGCGTGCAAAGTTACAGAATTTTTTGAAATATATTTGAAGATTTAGTACTGCATATGTATCAGTATTTAAAGTACCTACAGCAGTAATCAGTTTGAACAATCATTGAAAACAAACAATAAGACAATAAGAGAAAATGGAAAAAAAAAGCAGTAACCTATTTACAGTGTTATTTGAGAGTTAACAGTGGGAGAAGTCTTGGGTCAGTAGTGTGCGTACTGATGCAAAACTGTCACAGAACAGATCGATGAGGTCTCGATTCTTGCAAATTTGATTGAAAGACTTAGGGCCCGTTGCATCAAACCACTTCTCACCGTTAAAGCGTTCGTTAAATTTTATTGTATGGGAAGTTCCATAGACTTCTACTGAGTGACGATGATGTATTGTGTGTGTCAAATGTGGTTGATGCAACTGGCCCTTAGTGGCTCTTATAATAAAGGATATATTTTATTAAGTAACCGTTTGAATGCGCTTCACACATACACTGAATGTCATATTGAGTGACGATTACGCAATCGAGTGGTAAAATATATGAACCAAAAATCTTGGTAGAGGCGTAGGATCGGCTTAAGGCAAATGGAGCTGGTCTGGCTCAGTCGGTAGTGACCCTGCCTGCTAAGCCGCGGTCCTGGGTTCGAATGCCGGTAAGGGCATTTATTTGTGTGATGAGCACAGATATTTGTTCCTGAGTCATGGATGTTTTCTATGTATACACGGTGTTTCCGGTATCACTCAAAACCTCAGACACCCCAACTGATTTTTATTTTTTTAAACTCATCTAGAGTATTCATCTTTTAATCTGATCGTTACTTTTTTTTTAATTGAATTTTTAATTTTCTGTACAGCTCTACTTGACTTTTAGCTCTACACTCAATAAAATAATTGCTAACTACCATCATAAACCATAAGACTATTTGGTTGTAATTAGTGTTGCCAGATTAAACTGATAAACAACGTCCCAAAAAATAATCGTCACCATTTTGGTGACTTTTGGCCCTCCTTGGTGACATGGGAGTTACTTCCGATTTTGGGGACTTTTCGGGCTAGCTTGAAATGTCACGTTTTTTTTTTGAGAAGTACGAGTAATAATCTCATCTAATACGAAAGTACCGTAGTTTACTAAGCCCATAGTGTAAAGCCCTTAATTTGACCCGAGCCCGACTTAACATCACAATTCTTCACATCATAATCACAGTTTACGTGAAGGAGTAAATTAGTTTGATTGTAATCATTATTTTATGTTAGTGCGATGGTTAATTTTATGAACTCTGTGCTGTGATGCTCTTTGTACCGCAGAGGAACGACATCAGTTCTTTAGAGCATTTTAAGTAATGTAAATATTCTAAACACATTACTGTATATTATATTTATTTATTGCACATAAGCTGGTGGACTTAATGCCTTCAGACATTCTCTACCAGTCAACCACTGGGTAAAAAAAAACTATATAAGGATCTACTTTTTTTATTTAAATAAATGAATAACTCAATAACACTGCTGGTTCACTAAATTATAGACATCTAATACCCACAACACAAGCCTTCTTAAGCTTATCGTGGGCCTCAGTCAATCTGTGTAAGAATGTCCTTTAAATTAACCGTTGTTTTACTCACACCACTTGACAAACGGTGAAACTGTAAAGTGAAAAATTTATAATACATGGTTTGTAAACAGAGTATGTGATTTATTTATTTAAAACTTATTGCACGATTGAAAAAAAGTACAAGGCAAAAAAGTACAAAGCTTAAGGCAATTGTGACTGTCAAGTTATTAACAGTTTTGGTTGTCCACAGATATATGTAGGTCTGTAATTAAAACTAGGAAGATTTTGTCAGTACTTTACACCAAAACCACGTCACAGAATTTTTTGTGGGATACTATTCTTTTTAGGTTCCGTAGTCAACTAGGAACCCTTATAGTTTCGCCATGTCTGTCTGTCCGTCCGTCCGTCCGTCCGTCCGTCCGTCCGTCCGTCCGTCCGTCCGTCCGTCCGCCGATAATCTCAGTAACCGTTAGCACTAGAAAGCTGAAATTTGGTGGAAATGGAAAAAAATGTTTTATTAGGGTACCCCCCCTACATATTGTAAAGTGCGGGCTGATTTTTTTTTTCATTCCAACCCCAACGTGTGATATATTGTTAAATAGGTATTTAAATATGAATAAGGGTTTACTAAGATCGTTTTTTGATAATATTAATATTTTCGGAAATAATCGCTCCTAAAGGAAAAAAAAGTGTGTCCCCCCCCTCTAACTTTTGAACCATATGTTTAAAAATTATGAAAAAAATCACAAAAGTAGAACTTTATAAAGACTTTCTAGGAAAATTGTTTTGAATTTGATATGTTCAGTAGTTTTTGAGAAAAATACGGAAAACTACGGAACCCTACACTGAGCGTGGCCCGACACGCTCTTGGCCGGTTTTTTTAACTGTAAATTCATGTTAATAAATAAATTTATTCAGATTCCCATTAGGTTGTACATTATTTAATATTAGTTTCCGAGTATATGAATATCTATTTATTGAAGTAAATTTATATTTAAACTGAAATAAATGTCATATACAAAGAAAAAATTACCAAGGCCTCCAAGTGTCCAAAGCT
The DNA here is from genome assembly GCF_023078275.1 of Leguminivora glycinivorella. NCBI lineage: Eukaryota > Metazoa > Arthropoda > Insecta > Lepidoptera > Tortricidae > Leguminivora > Leguminivora glycinivorella. Next base: position 17,439,963 of record NC_062975.1, read on the forward strand.
GGATTCGAACCAGCGTCCTCCGTTATCGCGACGGATAAAAAAATAGTATGATGACGGATGATGACGATGATGATGACGGATGTTAAAATAGTAGTGTGTCTACTAAAAATACAAATTAAATTATTTTCTATGAGGATAATTTAATTTGTTCTAAGAAATTTATATTTACCTATACCATCAGTACCATCACCTAGCATTCATACAACTAGGTTTGCTAATTTTGGCAGATCTTGTCTACATTGAGATATGGAAGAATGTCTCCAAAAAATATATTGATTCTGTACTTCCTTTCTATATTACTACGTACCTACCTACCTATATAGCTTTCCATATAATTATAATGAAGCATTTTTCTTAGCTTTTATATGCATATTTTGGCTCTGGCTTTGGCAATGTTAAAGCAAAGAAGGCTCACTTGACTTGGTCATATACATAGAATGGATCATACCAGCCAGACTCCCGCGTCAAGTCATGCTGTCAAGTTGCAAATGCCAAGAGGCCGGTTGGACGCCCTAAACTTATAGATTTAACGATTGCTGCAAGAGGGACCTGATCTGCTTTAATATTCAACCTCAAATTTGGGTATCTAAGGCTGAGATGAGACCAGAGTGGCACCGTGATCTTAAAACGGGTGTAGACAAACATGACGAGGATTGGTTATAAAAGCCTCAGGCAGAAAAAACTACGCGCTGCCAGTGGTATTAGTGGTAGAACGCCTTACCACCACTACAAAATCAAAATGTACACTAAACCAGTACCAAATTTTCGGTCACTAAAAATAGCAGTAAAAAATGCATAATATATGTTTGGTTTTCATCCCATAGAAACTTTGAATTTCGCGCCTTTTTAGGGTGCCGTAGTCAACTAGGAACCCTTATAGTTTCACCATATCTGTCTGTCCGTCCGTCCGCGGATAATCTCAGTGACCGTTGGCACTAGAAAGCTGAAATTTGGTATCAATATGTATGTATATCAATCACGCCGACAAAGTGGTAAAAAAAAGTGGAAAAAAATGTTTTGTTAGGGTACCCCCCCTACATGTAAAGTGGGGACTGTTTTTTTTTTTTCATTCCAACCCCAACATGTGATATATTGTTGGATGGGTTCCCTCTATGTGGCATAACTTTATTTGTCCGAAACGCTTTTGTCATAACAGATTTGACATAATCGATTTTTGCCGAATGTTAATGTAGCATAAACATTGTTTGGTCACGATATTTCGAATATTATTTTGTCCGAAAATATCATCATCATCCTCCTTGCGTTATCCCGGCATTTTCCACGGCTCATGAGAGCCTGGGGTCCGCTTTGACAACTAATCTCATTTTTGTCCGAAAATATATTGGCCTACTATTTATTGAGGCTGAGTGTCATTAGGAAGAAATTGGATGGGCATAAATATTTTTGGCATACATCCCATTATCCGAAACTTATTTCGCATACATTTTTCGTTAAGCATAAATGCGCTCTTAGGGAAAAATGGTTACACTAGGTTAGAATTGCGAACTCAACAGATACTCACTGCTCCAGAAAAGTGGGTTAGGTTAGGTTAGAGCTGCAACTATTACAGAAAAGCACCGCTAGGGAAAAGTGAGTTAGGTTAGGTTAGAACTGCGACCACAACAAACACGCACCGCTAAGGAAAAATGGGTTAGGTTAGGTTAGAACTGCGACCTCAATAGAAAAGCACCGCTAGGGAAAAGTGGGTTAGGTTAGGTTAGAACTGCGACCACAACAGAAACGCACTGCTAGGTAAAAGTGAAACAAAAATAAAACAATAACGTTTATAATTTTAAACGTTTATTTTTTAATTAGATCGTTATTGCTCCAATAATGTTGTAATACTGGTAGTAACCATTTTTTTAAATTATATACAAAAGAATGTATAATGGTAAGATTCGACCTATACTGATGTTATGCCAAAATAAATTCGGCTAAACATTAAATCGGAACACTAAGTTTATGCATATAAAATTTATGAGTAAAAATGATTCGGAGCACCAAATTTATGTACAAAGAATATTCGGACAAATCACAATCTGCCTAAACAGATTATGCTAAACTTGACTATGCCATAGCAGTTTATGCACAAAGCCAATTATGACTAAATCGATTATGCACAATAGAATTATTCATAAAAAAATTAGGCTGGGCGCAGACGGGGGCGACAGTCGCTCGACGACTTTTTTGTCTCTGTCGTCACCCCTTGCGACAGTCTCCGAGGTGCGCACACGGGAACGACAGCGACGTAACCACAGACTACTAAAAGCTATTACCATAGACTAATTCTATTATCTTTGGATATTTCGGATGCAACTTTTTCTTTTTTCATGAAATTGAGAGCCTATCTAAAATAATTATGCATCCCGGCATCGTTCTTTCTTAATATTGTCGGAATATTCTTTTAAATTCTTGTCATATAAAATCAGTCTTTCCTCTACTTCTTCAATTAAAAGACAGATATCAATGTCGTCTTCAACAATCTGCATTTAAAATTATCTTTTTTTTTCGAATAACTGGCAACATTGACAACCGACCGACGACTGTTTTGTCGCCGTGTGCGCACTTGCATTGAAACCCATAGGGAAGGAGACAGTTGCGTCGCAGTGAGCCTGTCGTCGACCCCTACGACAAAATGAAAAAATCACAAAAATAGAAAGTTTCTAAGAAAATTACGATTTTGGAATTGTTTCAAGAGCGTGTCGGGCCACGCTCAGTGTAGGGTTCCGTAGTTTTCCGTATTTTTCTCAAAAACTACTGAACCTATCAAGTTCAAAACAATTTTCCTAGAAAGTCTTTATAAAGTTCTACTTTTGTGATTTTTTTCATATTTTTAAACTTATGGTTCAAAAGTTAGGGGGGGGGGACGCACTTTTTTTCCTTTAGGAGCAATTATTTCCGAAAATATAATATTATCAAAAAAACCATCTTAGAAAACCCTTATTAATTTTTAAATACCTATCCAACAATATATCACACGTTGGGGTTGGAATGAAAAAAAATATCAGCCCCCACTTTACATGTAGGGGGTACCTAATAAAACATTTTTTTCCATTTTTTATTTTTGCACTTTGTCGGCGTGATTGATATACATATTGGTACCAAATTTCAGCTTTCTAGTGCTAACGGTTACTGAGATTATCCGCGGACGGACGGACGGACGGACGGACAGACAGACATGGCGAAACTATAAGGGTTCCTAGTTGACTACGGAACCCTAAAAACATACATATAAGACATACCTTTGTGTCGATAGATATTTTTCAGTACAGATGGTTGTGTTTTTTACGCACTAGTGCGAGAAGTGGTTCATTATATGCCAGGTCGAAACTTCGGAGGCTCATCTGTACTGAAAAACGTCGTACCATACACGTGCGAAAAGGAAATTCGTAACTCGTGTCGATTTAAAACACTCCCTTCGGTCGTGTTTTAATTTATCGCCACTCGTTTCGAACTTCCTTTTTTACGTACTTGTATCGTAATGTACTATTATTTTAAAGCACATAAAATTCGAATAAAATACACTGCTGACACGGGCCCGCTCGTCTGCGCCCAGCGCTCATAGAGAGTGGACCTACGTTCGATAGTCCGGCGCACCGTGCTCTCGTAAGCGTAAGCAGCTAGATAGTTCTGAGAAGTGCTGTATAGGTACTGCGACTAAACAAATTTTGATCCTGTTGGTGGCAAACAGGCATACGGTCCGCCTGATTTTTACACGTGCAATTTTATCCAAGAAATTTTACTTGAAATCTGATGAGAGTTTGAATTATTATTATATTTCGGGACCAGGGGACCGATTTTTGAGTCTCACGCGTTCGAATTCAGAAAATTGTCACTGAAAATACTAAGCAATTCACTGTTTTCAACCGGTATTTTAGTGACAAATCCCATAAGTGAGATTCAAAAACCGGCCCCCAGGATGAGGTTCTGGTTTTCATGGTGGAGTCAGGATATGGTCAACAAAACTGCTATTTTACTCATTATAACTCCACTATGTTTGGGCTTATTACATTTGGGCTGATGAGCAGCGTCGATCTCGATGATGTCCAAGGTCACATGATCGAGTCAGGAAATGAATAACAGAACTGCTATTCTACTTATCGTAACTCGACCATGTTTGATCTCATTAGCCGGGCCAATAACACATGTAATTTTTTGCACACAGCTCAGCTCTTTGAAACTGTTTATTTTAAGTTACTTACAATTAGTAGGTACCATATAATAATAATATATTCTTATCTCTTGTAAACTTTACAAAAAAGTTAACACATGAAACCAAAAGAATTGTTACTAGCAATTAAATTCAAACTATCAAGATCATTCTTGCCTGTGTGTTGCGTTACCGGTGGCTGGAAAGTGTGTGTGTGTCTGTTTGTTTGTCCGTCTTTCAAGAGAAGCCGCGGGCAAAAGCTAGTAGAACATGAAAGAAAAAAGTAAATAAAAATGCAAAATGATTGCGTGAGCCGAGATTCGAACTCACGACACTCAAGGCGCAAACGATTCCACCTAGAAGTCAAACCCGCTAGACCATTTGCACATTGTGAAAGACGGCGAATCTTCTGATTCTAATCACCAAATGCTAGTGCCGAAGTTTCGCGCGATGGATACGCGATGACCTTGAGCCATCGCCGTCACATCGCGTCGCGTCGCCCGTCGCTCACGCAAGACAGAGCGTAAACTCATTATTCCTGCCGGTGAGTAAGGCAGCCAGAGCTCAACGAGGGAGGACCTACGGAACTAATTAGGAGAATAGATTGTCCTTTGAGTCGTCGGCACCCAGGCCCCTTCTAAGTACCTACAGGTTTGTACAAGTTTCTAATGAGTCGGCAACGCACATGTGATGTGCCACTCCTTGAGTGGCAGGCGTCCATAGGTTACAGTGACCGCTTTCCATCAGGCAGACCGTATGCCTGTTTCCCACCTACGTGGTACAAAAAAAACTGTCGTCGAATTCACCTTAAACATTAAAAACTAACTCAAAATCGATTGATTCGTTCGGGAGCTATGATGTCACAGACAGACATTTCAAGCGTCAAACCTTAAATTATTATAAAACACTCCGTCGTTTTTGCGTTGGTGGTTAAAAACAAGAAACTTCCTTCAAAACTATAATAAAACACAACTTTCTATGAAAATTGGTCAAGTGCGAGTCGGATTTCGACATTTCCATACAAACAGGTCATGAGCGCCTGACGAAATGTAATGGCAACAGTACATTAAATTTCGTACTTAGATTTCGCGTATATTTCGGAAACGATAAGAGATAGAGCAAAATGGACTTCTGATTTTGGTTGTCGATGCCACAATTTTTTTGTTTTCGTATATATACACCTTTTTTTGGACCTATGTGGGCAATATTATGGTCAGTGAAGTTCTAAACGGTCTTAAGCGCCTCTTTTTTAGTAGGAACTTAAGTCATTTTGGAAAATGATTTTTTCTTTTTAACAATTTCTATAACAAACGAAACCGAAATTAATTTCTTTATACCTGTCCAACGCGATTACAACATTTTAAGACGTTTAGTAACTACTTGCAGCGGCATGTGAGTGAAATTCGTAATCTGAGTTTTTTTCTCTTAAGTCCGACTTACGCTTGACTGTAGATTTCTAATAGGTTTTCCTGTAATCTACAGGTAGAGGGCTATCCTGTGTATTTTTTTGAAAATTTTACGCTAAGTAATTTCGGAGATAAGGGGGGGGGAATGGTAATTTTTTGCGTATTTTTTTAAATTACTTCTAAATTACCAAAATAAAAAAAATATACTTCAAATGCTTATAAAATGCTCTTTCATTTGATATGTAACACAATATAGTTTTAATAACTTTGATTTTTAATTTTCAATGTTACCCCCCAAAAGTGGCCCCTGTGATTAAATTCCATTTAATTAAATTACATGTCCGTCTTTGGGCCACAGGTTTACATATGTGTGCCAAATTTCAAGTAAATCGGTCCAGTACTTTCGGAGAAATCGGCTGTGACAGAGGGACAGACAGACACGCGAGTGATCCTATAAGGGTTCCGTTTTTCCTCTTTGAGGTACGGAACCCTAAAAAGTTGCGTCGCACCGTGAGCGCACCTTCATACTAGCCCATAGACCGAGCGACGGAGACAAAACTGTTGCGTCGCCCGTCTGCGCCCAGCCTTATGCCACAACAGGGTGAACCATTGTTGGATAGGTATTTAAAAATGAATAAGGGTTGTTTGATAATATTAATATTTTCGGAAATATGAAAAAATCACAAAAATAGAAAGTTTCTAAGAAAATTACGATTTTGGAATTGTTTCACGTAAGTGAGAGTGAGAAAGATTTACTTTCTTCTCGCTCTCACTTTCGTAAATAAAACCGGCCAAGAGCGTGTCGGGCCACGCTCAGTGTAGGGTCCCGTAGTTTTCCGTATTTTTCTCAAAAACTACTGAACCTATTAAGTTCAAAATAATTTTCCTAGAAAGTCTTTATAAAGTTCTACTTTTGTGATTTTTTTCATAATTTTTAAACATATGATTCAAAAGTTACAGGGGGGGTGCACTTTTTTTTCCTTTAGGGGTGATTATTTCCGAAAATATAAATATTATCAAAAAACGGTCTTAGTAAACCCTAATTCATTTTTAAATACCTATCCAACAATATATCACACGTTGGGGTTGGAATAAAAAAAAATATCAGCCCCCACTTTACATGTAGGGGGGGTATCCTAATAAAACATTTTTTTTTCCATTTTTTATTTGTGTACTTTGTTGGCGGTTTCACCCTGTATGTACATACTGTGTTTTTCAATTTCTTCTCATAAAATTAAGTTACCTATCGATACTATAAAAATCGATGACTTGGGCAGTCAAATGGTGACTTTTAGGGAAACGAAACGTGACTTGTGAGTCCAGAGCCCTGGCAACACTGATTACGAGTACAATAGAATGGGTACGTAAAAATAACTAATAATACTAATTTAAATAAAAATATTACCCCCATCAAGATATAGCTCAATCGATTCTACTCTCGATTCTGAACAAACTGTTTTCAGGTTTTTAGTGTTAAGTGAAACACGGTGTATAAGTATGTATTTATCTATTTAAGTATTGTATATCGTCGCTTAGCACCCATGGTACAAGCTTTGCTTAGTTTGGGGCTAAGTTGATCTGTGTAAGGTGTCCCCAATATTTATATTTATATTTGTATTTTATTGTTAGTTATGTGCCTACTACCTATGTGCCTGTTGTCTTCGTAAGTGTGATTCGTTTATTTTTATATATTTTCATGGTAATGTAAAATAATGTAATTCATACGTATGTACCGCCTTACGTGTTATCATTATCACTTCTGTCGTTGAATCACGAATTATTTAGGCCCAACTTCTGTAAATACTTCATTACTTAGTGCTGGTTGTATTTAATATGCTGAATCTATTTCGTCTATACTGAATATTTTATCCTCATCACGACTAAATACATATTATATTAACCAACTGTTTTTTGAACAAAAGACATTTCCAAATTAACGCAGAAATTCACAACAATTAAACTAAAATCTAACACAAAGTAATATTGTACAACATTGGAAAGCCCTTGAGAACTAAATTACCTAAGCATCGACAGAACCTTGTGTAACTTAAGTCATTGTTTTCAAAACATGTCTCCTAACTAACTACAAATTCTCTTATTTATTTATGTTCTTAAGCTCAAATATTGTACTTATAATATACCAGCTTTTGCCCGCGGCTTCGCTCGCGTTAAGTTCTAAAATTGCGGTACGCTCCATAGAAACATCCACCCCCATTATTGGGAAGTGGGGGATTATAAAGAGACAAAAGGAAGCCTATGTCACTCTCCATCCCTTCAGTTAACTCCACATAAAAATCACGTCAATTTGTCGCTCCATTTCGCCGTGAAAGACGGACAAATTTCCCATTTATAATATTAGTATGGATAATATGGATAAACTTTACTTCAGGTTATTGTCATTCTTACTAGGAGAAGTTAGGGTTGGGTATATCTATTAGTCGTATAAGTACCACGTCATTATGATTTCGAGAGTAAATTACTTTAAACAGAAGTCTGTTTCCAATGTTTACTCTCACTGACATCCAGAATGCGTATCTACATTAGCTGTATTCTGACGCCCTTTATAGCTGAAACAGGTGAAAGATGCCGCTAAGTAGACCAATTCCACCAGTATGTCTTTAAGATACATTCGAGTTTTGGGTACTTTCTGGGTATATATACAGTATTTATATATTTTTATGTAAGTCCCAACATCACAAGCCTTATTGAACTTTTCCGTGGGACTTTATTGTAAATCTGTAAGATTGTCTTATTTTATTCATGATGTCTATTTAACTAAGCATTACTAGCCATTCTCACGTGGAATAGAAAGTGCGAACGTGCGTTCTATGAGAACGCGCGCCACCCCTGATTAGGCCGCGAACTCGCGGCCGCCAGCATGTACTTGTAGCGCGGCGATAGAATCGCGGAGTGAGCCGCCCCTGGTATTGTGAATAGCGTTTAAAACACCACTATAACATAAACAACAGTCTATCACCCACAACAGAAAGTTACCGTGATTTGTTCAAAAACATTTACCAATCCCACAAGAATCTATAAAGCGCGATGTAGAAATCGCCGTTCCCGATACAGCGCCATCTAGCGTGATATTGAGTAAGTTGTTTCATAAATGAATCATCTTTATTTAGGCAAGGAATATGCACGCGAACACAGTTTTAAATTTTCTTCCTGCACCTGTAGGTAACTTAATTCACATGCATTATGTTATCAAGATGTCACAAAAACGTGTTTATATAGAGCAGCTGCCAAAAGGTTAACGACTAATGAGAATAACAAAGACTTAACACCTACAGAATCTAAATTCTTGAACTCGTCGTAGGCGTGTTGGCCGGATGCCAGCTATTAGGCTGTCTTGACACGTTACCAAAGAGGATCGAGTATTATAGAGAGTTATTGTCAAAGGAAAATGTGTAATTACAGTGCATAGACTGCCATCTCTTGACAAAAGCTTAAAACTTTTGAACCTCAGTTTTGACAATTTGGCCCATATTGTTTGCTTGATATGTGTTAAAATGTCAAATATTAATATTAGCGCCATCTAGCCGAGCGTTCCCCAAAGGTGTAACGCCATCTAGGCCACCGTAACTTTTTCTCTAGGGTTTTGAGGTACGTTTTTTTCTTACACTCTATCCGTCTATACGGAGTTACATAATATGTCTTTGCACGTTACCTAGCCAGCTTACGCTTCGTAAGCAAATCTTATGTAGCTAGCTCTCCCTACTGCTCTTCTATATTAGTGACGCGACAGAGTGAGACTGTGTTTCGACTGCCACGTAGCGTCACCGACTGTCACTTACACCGATAGCACTGCGGAAGAAATAATTTTTAAGAAAAAAAAAACCGCCTTCGTTTGGGGTTCTGGGGGCCGATTTTTGAGTCTCACTGTCACTAAAATACCGGTTGAAAACGGTGAATTGCCTATTAGTTTCAGTGACAATTTTCTGAATTCGAACGCCGTGAGACTCAAAAATCGGCCCCCTGGTGATAAATACTTTCAAATGTTGGATTATGTTATCAATTCGTCTGTATATTTTTTAATGTTTGTTATTCGATATCTCCATCATTTCTGAACCAATTTTGAAATCTGGATGATTCTGAAGTACTTACAGATGAGATTGATTATCAGAACGGAACTCTAACCAGGGGCGGCTCACTCGTCATCAGCAGTTCCACGTTCCACTGCACCAAATGTCACTGTTCTGGACGTAAGTGCATGCTGTTCTTATAAAAATACAAAAGTCACTATAAGTGTGCCGTTCAGATTTGAGGAGCTGCGTTCTGACCATCATCAGCAATTCCACTGCACCAAATATCACTGTTCTGGACGTAAGTGCATGCTGTTCTTATAAAAATACCAAAGTCACTATAAGTGTGCCGTTCAGATTTGAGGAGTTCCATTCTGACCATCATCAGGAGTTCTACTGCACCAAATGTCACTGTTCTTTAAAAAATCAATCAATCTGGAAATCAGAGAATACTAGGTAAATACAGTGTGTATTTTTGATATTACGTCAAACTAATGCCACCAACCAACTAACCAACAAAGCTAACCAGACCAAGGTAGTAGGTATAGTGCTAGGAACCCATACAGGGATGACGACTACATAAAAAAATTGCATTCTGTTTAGTCCGTCAGTTAGATCGTCCAAAAATACTGAACAAATATTTTCGCTTTTTCTAATTAATGAAAAAATACAAAGATACAAAGAATCACCGGAGTCCGGGCTTGTAACGTCACTTTTAAGTAAACATTGTACCTAGGCGTGACGTCACGCGAAACGTTTACGAGAAAAAAGAAAAAATGTGTCCAAATTTTTTTGATAATCTAACTGACGGACTAAATAGTTTTTTAGTCGTCTCGCCCATTATAAGTTTGGTCCTAATTGCCAGAGCGTATTTTTTTTTTAATATTGAGCAGCAATGTATTGCGCGTCCTTAAGTAAGAATTTGACATCTCAAAGACGCGGAACTAATTGACAATTATTTTGAAAAAATAAAAGTAGTATTTTTTAATTAAATCATATGAAAATATGTTCCGTAGGGCTTATATTAATAAACGTTTAAATATTAAATAAATATCAGGTAATATCAAAAATACAACCTGTATATACATACATATATTTTATACATACATACATATACATATAATCACGCCTGTATCCCATAAAGGGGTAGGCAGAGCACATGAACTACTATGTTTCAGTGCCACTCTTGGCAAAAAGGGGTTTCAGTGCCACTCTTGGCAAAAAGGGGAAAGGGGTGAAAGAAATCCAAAATTGTGACATTGCAGTGACAGGTTGCCAGCCTCTCGCCTACGCCACAATTTAACCCATATCCCACAGTCGACTTCTACGACACCCACGGGAAGAAAGGGGGTGGTGAAATTCTTAACCCGTCACCACACGGTATTTTATATAGTTTTCTAATAAGTAGGTAATACTTAGATACTTTAACGCAACATTGTTTTAGAAAGGTCAAAACGGGTGAGTGATGTGGATCATGACGTGATTTATACATGTGATAAAATGATATTGTTACTCTTTCTTTGCCGTGAAAAATTATGTCGACTAGATGTTTTATAACCTAGATATGATTCAGAGGCATTTGTAATAAAATAAAAGAAACCCTTTTTTGACAATTTCATAATGTTTACTTTGACGAAATTCTTGAGCTTTGTGGAATTATTTTGCTGAGGTTTCCCGAGGGACAGTATAAAATGTAAGCATTTTCAAAAAGATGTGTAGGGTGAAAAATCTTCGTCAACGAAATGTAAACGATTACTGTAATTTGCTAGCTTGACTTGTTTGCCACCAATGCCGGCATAAGTTTATCAAAAAGATCCGTGTCAGGGGGCCGATTTTTGAATGTCGACCATTCGATTTCGTGAACATCGTTCAAAAATATCTCCACTACTAGCGATTTAAATTCTACTAACATAATCGAAATCCACTAGATTTAATATGACTAGCCGTCTTTTTCCAAAAACAGCGTTTCGTCGTTGTCCAGAGATTTTCGAACGGTGAATTCGTCCGTTCGAAATTCAAAAATCGGTCCCCAGTTTGGTTAAAAATGCTGTCAAAATAGTAGGTAGTTATTTCGAGTAAGTACCTAAAGTACTATGATATTATTTAGTATAATTTCTGTCCAAAACTTAAAATAATTGGCACTTAGGATAGTATTAAAGTTACAATGGTTTAGAACTGAAACCTTTTATTTTCTGTCAGATAGGGCTGAACAAGATTATAGTCAACCAATTGGAACTAAGGCCACTCTACAACCATGTCAAAATGACAAGCAGTAAGAGATTTCTTACAATCTGATTTATAACGTCACTATGACAATAGGTCTACAGTGACCTAGGGTTCCAATTGGTTGACTGTACCTACAGGATAAATCCGTGTTACGGATCAAATTGCCTTGTTAGGTTGAAGCAAGGTTGAAGCCTAATCTCTTCAGACTTCAGCCATTTTGACTTGATCCTAAGCGAACTTTTGGATCCAGGGATTTTTAGCTGCGGATGTTGTAAACCTCTTGGCTTGGTTTATTTTTGATGGCCAAATATAGTGGGTACCTACACCTACTGCTCTTCAGTTAATGTCAATCATTGTATGTTTATTATTTAGGTACATTTGTACTTTAAGTTTTTTAAACCCCGACAACTGACCTATCCCCATTGAAACTTTAATATGTATACGTCAAATATTACATCCAGATACGAGATGAATCGGATGCGTCAGTATCGAAGGACAGCTGAGAGGGACACAAAGAGAAATCCCCTCAAAGGAATCTTTTGTTCAGTCAACGCCGTATTTGTAATTTTTTGGGCTTCTGCACTAGCAATGAATGAAACAGGATGATGAATCCGTAAAATATCTTTAAATTTTAACGTAAACCTAGTAACTGCCAGTTAATCCTAATTCAACAAGCCTTTAATTTATACAGGATGATTTGTATTGGGGAAGATTATTTATATCTTTAAATCAGATATTGAATGAGATCAAATTGTTTTTAGGAGCTATGAAACGAAATCTGTAAATTATGATTATTGAAGTGTTAATTTTGTCAATCCCATGTCATCCCTTTTTTACCAATAAGTGTGCAAAAATTATTAAATGTTGCCACATTTAAATTTCTACTATTTTCGCCAGGGTGTCGGTGTTCATGGCGTTAGCCCGGTTACATAAACTAAGGTCTTGTGCACTGCTTAAAAACACTGGTTAAAAAATGTAATAAAAATAATTATACAACTAGGGAACAAATCAAATTATTTTATTGAATATTTTTTGATTTGTTCTTTTTTTCAAGTAGTCACACTACTATACACCGTGCTTTTATTGAATTCCGTTAACTTTAAGGGAAGGTTCTTTAGATCAAATACAATTAATTTCTCTAAGAAACTCTAGTGTGTCAGCCTTTACCAATTCCTAATGTTATTTCTTTTGACATGTGCCATCAATGACTTGACACTAACTTGAATGTTAGTCTTAAGGGTCTCTCACACTAATAAATTAATTTATTATGTATGAAAATGATGAAATTTTTTTTTTGCGAATTAAACTAAAAGTGATATATACAGGGTGGTTCCTGATAATGAACCTACCTACGTGTCGAATTTAACGGAAAACAAAAAAAACACGGTGTATATAAATTATAAATTGAAACCACCCACAGCCACCAGTGGACCTTGTCGTTTTTTTTCTTTCGTGTATGATATCTATTTCAATTTAAAAATAATTATCTTATCGAATATCACGTTTTCTTTTACTTCCCCAGTTGAATTACCCATTTTGTATAATTATATTCTGAATCCGTCCGGAAATGAGATTACACGGCAAAATTTAATTTATATTCAGGTTGCCTCCGTGTAAATTTGCCTGCTAATGATTCTCCAAGAAAATATATTTCAATATTAATATACAAATATTTTAAACACATTCGCACTTTGATGTGAGTTCAAAGGTGTAGCTTTGAGCAATTAAAACTTTATATTTACTAAATCGCACGAGAGTCGTAAAAAATGTTAGTGCAGGTTGGTTGCGCAAGTTTTAACTGATTTCTAGTATAGAAGAAGATTCTTTGAAATTTTAACTTATATTTCAGTATCGGTCTTTTAAAGTGGCTTTTGTTGTTCTAAAAAGTGCAGAAAGCAGTACGTTACTGTTCCTGCATATAAGCAAATTACTTTGAAACTATTTTTTTAACGATATTTACATTTGATATTTTCGGTTCTGTTTAAAGATATTTTGGTACTTAAATCCTAATCTGTTTGATTTAATGTATTGCCCGATTTTCAATGTCTCAATGTTTGATTTAATTTATTGCCCGGAAAGGCTTACACACTGTATTTGACTATGAAGGGATAAGTTTTGGTATACAATCTACTATTTTATTATTATTTTCGGCTACTTTTAGTGGCTTGGTTTGTAGGTCAGACTTTGTTGAATGTTCTTTCAATGTTATCTACGAAATATCAACCATAAAACAATTTTCTGCACAAAGGGTAAATAAAGTAGACAATAAAACTAGATTTACTTTGTTAGATCTGTGATGAATTTCAATTTCAGTTCATTCACAGTACAGTCTGTTCAGTTGGTAATACATATGTTATCCCTACTCAGCTACAATAAAACATGTTAAATTGTTAACATGATTGTAAAGTACATATAAAGGTATTAGAAATTTTACATGTACGTAGAATTAATTAGTAATTAATTCGATTGGATTTTACTTTTCTGTTTTTTATTGTACATAACCAAATAGTTGTTCGGAAAGTGAAAAGTCGTGAAATGTGTAGGGTCCAATGTATTCCAGACTCCTCACTTTCGGGCATTTCGCGAGAACAATCACTAAAAATGTTTTTTTAAGGTAGGTGAATTTTATCCTACTCAGAATCACGAGCCCTTTCGGTCTAGGGTAAGAACTAAGAGACAAAAAATGGTCCCAAAATTCTATTATTTTGAATACATTCTACAGTTTCCACTTTGTAACCGGGTGTAAAAAGTGTTTGAAAATGGTAACGAAGTGGAAAAAATAAATTTGGAACGCTTTTTTTATCTAGGATAGGATCGTGATCCTGAGTAGGGAAAACATTGAATTTACCTATTTTAGAAAAAAAAACGTTTTTTTTTCGCAAAAATGCCCTTTCCAAACAGACTCAATATAATTTTAACTATAAAACTCCCGTGAGACTCATACATATTTAAAAATATTTTAAGCGGGTTACTCACGTATTAAGTCGATATAGCGTTTAGCGTTTAGCCCGCAGTATGCGTCGCGCTCTTGACATGTAAAGGCGGGGTGTCGCTACTCTTGAGAAAGGTTCTCGAAATTGAACCGAAACATGTCGAACGCTATATCGACTTAATACGTGAGTAACCCGCTTAAAATAGACTCAATATAAGTACTTAATTTCGGACGTACGTAGTTATCTGCGTGGCATTTGTGTAAAAAGTTTGCAGTATCACAGTTTCTCTACTTTGTAGGTACTAATGTGACTTCTCGTTACTGTACTTAATATTTGTAAGAGTATATTACTTGTAAACAAAAATAAGATTTATTAATAAGTATATAAGTTAAAAACTTAACCTTTTTAAACCATTTTCGAAGAATTTTCACCAACAGAAATTATCCTTTAGTACCAATTCAATGTTTCTTAACCTTGAAACGACAAAAAAACCTGCACAATAACGCCTCTTTAGTATTAAGATGCTTCGAGTAGGACACGGTTTGCCACTTTAACCTTTTGCTGCGAAGTCAAGAATAATAAATCCAAATGGGCGTCTCGTCAACAGCGTTGCGTGGTTGAGGTGCAAAATTTGAATTCCGTAATTTGGGGTGAGTTGGGCTAAAAGTGACTTTCAAACCTCGATAACATTTTATTTTAATCATAAACTAGAACATTCCTTTGCTAATCTGCGAATAGTTTATGATTAACTTGGATTTCCGCAAAGTAACGCCTGATTCCATCGATTACATTTTATTTTGTACATTATGCAAACTAAATGGTGTATTAAATAAGTGTTCCGGACGTTTGTATTTTATTTTTATTTTAAGTAGATCCATTTCACAACTTTGACGATAAACAGGAAATCTCGCAGTTTCTTGTAAATGCCATGAGATGAGATTTCATACAAACTGATTTTAGAAGATTGTTTAATCGATTTTTTATTCTGAATATTACTATAGCGCCATTTTTAATTGGAATATATTATGTATTTATAGCCTAAAATTTCCTCTCACTTCACTCATTCGTCTCTTTCTCTCCATTCGTAACCCAACTCCCCCCGCGATCCCTACTCACCCCAAGTTACGGTCAATGAAAACAATAATGTATGTTTTGTTGTTTACAGAGGCTGCTGGGTATATCCTTCATATCAAAGCTGTAAATTTCCATGATAATCAAATGAAATTTTCAGCTCTGGATATTGCAAAATTATTTATATCTCAAAAGATTAGGCATATTATCTTATTATATCTATTTTGAAGTTCCTAGCAAACTTCTACAAGTCGAGGAAAATAATTTACCTATCTTCTTTAACCTCGCCGCCTCATACAAGTCATACAGAAATACAACATTCTCCAAAGACAAGTAACAATGGTAGAGTTCTATTGTGGCTCTGGGGCTGCTCTCAAAATCATGCCTCCGAAATTCTGTGTTATATAGCAATGCACCGAAGAGAAGTTTCGAAAGTTCTCAAGAAAATCTCAGTAGGTATTGTTCTTCGTACATTTATTGCCAAGCTTTTTGGTAAAATTGTATGGCATTTGATTAGTTTATAACAAACATCAAATGAAGCAATCGTCAACTGTTAAAAACATTGAGAATAATATATCCTCAATCGTAACTTCAATGAGAACTTTCTCATGAAAATGACCACTAATTTACGGAAAGGCCGTGCCAGAAAGCTAAGTGTTCAGAGTTCAGAATCGCTAAACTTATCCTGGTCCCTTTATAGGTCACTGGTCTCAAAAAGACCACCTTGTAAAACTATCTTTTTGTATTATTTTCTTGCACAACATTTTAGCACTATAGGATGACGATGAGGTTCGAATCCACGATTTTTTTTTAGTCTTGCCCGTTAATAAATAGTTATTTGTTTTACAAGGGGGCAAAGTTGTTGTTTAACCGCACGTGCCAATATTGATACCCGAGCAAGCGAAAGATTCCAATATTTAACCGCGAGCATAGCGAGTGGTTCAAAAAGTGGAAGCTTGAGCGTTGCGAGGGTTTCAAGGCACGAAGGTTAAACAAACTTTGCCACCGAGTGAAAAACAAAATTTTTCACCACACCAACACGAACAAAATACTGACTATAAAACATCAAACTAAATCAAATCCATCAATCTATTCAATATTTATGATTCAAAATCATCATTTATAGGTAAATTCTACCAGCCAGCTTAAGTCATAAAGTTAAGATTTGTATGAAATTACTTTGCACTCTCGTGGATAAAATGCAATTTTGCTGTCTGTTTTCGAATAACAAAGTGTGCCTTTACCAGTTGGTGTGGTGAAAAGGGTTAAACTGTATACTTATGCACATTTCCAGTGGAATACCATGCCAGGTCAATGATTTGTATCTGCACTCGAGCTGAGATAATGAGAAATGTATCGGATTTAATATACGTGGTACGGTTTAAGGTTATGGACACGAATAATGCCGAAGGGACCCTTAGTAGACCCATTGTACATGTAATCATACCTACAATAATGTGAACAGGAGTAATTTTGTTTGAGAGGGAACTAATCGAAATATCTTACATGTTTTAGAAGGGTTCCCTCTCTTTGGCATACCTTTAATTGTCCGAAACGATTTTCGCATAACAGACTTCGCATAATCGGTTTTCGACGAATGTTAATTTGGCAGAAAACTTTTTTGTCATAATCTAAAATAATACGAATATTACTTTGTCCGAAAATACTTAAGTTCGACCAATACTGTTTACGCCCATTGTGTTTATGAATAAAATTGATTCGCATAATTGTATTTGGCATATTTCTTAAAATCAGAATAACCACCCATACTTAATGCTGTCAGAAGAGTCGGTTAGGTTAGGTTAGAACTGCGACCTCAATAAATACACAATTTTACCAAGAATGTCGGTTAAGTTAGGTTAGAACTGCAACATTAGTATAGTAAATTACCTATGATAATCGTTCTGCGTGGTGAATTTCGACTAAACAATGTTATGCATAAATAATTTATGCATAAAACCATTCGGCGAATAACCTTTTTGCAATGAAATATATTCGGACAAACAAGAGTTATGCCTAGACAATTAAATTATGCGTCACTATAGGTACTATGCCATAAAAGATTATGCGAAAGGTGAATTATGCCAATATAGATTGTGCCAAAAATAATTCTTGATTATAAAATTATGCCAAAACAAGGGGAACCGTTTTAGCATATTAACTGTAGGTACCTAGTGGCAGCTACAAATACCCAGATAGCGAAAAGCTTGTTTTTTTTTGTATAACGAACGCAATTATTTCCCTCTGACTTCTCCATACTTGTATTAATGGTGTTTTTGAGTTCCTCTTAACTTTCACCCTATAATAAATTTTTGAAAAATTTCCCAACAGAAATGAACTGCAAACGTGGTTGCGATGACAGTCAATGACAACTGTCAACGAGCATTTAACAGGAGTGTGTTTGCGTTACATTGCTGGTCGAACTATTTTGTATGGATCAAATTTTTGTTTTTATTTTAAGTAAAAATGATCTAATTTCATTTCTTATGTCCTATACTCACCACCATTAAGAGATTCGCCCGTATTAGGTTTACACCCTGTATAGAGCAGAATAATAGCAATTACTTTTAATTAACTAGACATCTTTTATCTTATATTATAGAACTTCGCCGCAAATGTTCAACTTCAGTCTCCTAGCAATAACTTCCCTTTAATCAACCATCCATGTAGTGTGAATTCAAACTGTTGGCTGAACTTAAACTTACAATACAATTACTTTTGAAGTTTTGACACGTGTTCTTAAACTGAGTAGGTGTGTACTGTATAGTTTGAGGTTGTTAATCAATTCAATTTATTATTTATTTCAATAGGCTTACAATAAGCACTTTTAAATAACATTTAACGACTGAAGATGAAAGAGACTTGACGTGAATTACGAGTATTATACATATTATATATGCAAAAAAATCGCTAATAAGTATAATGACAAAGATTAGGGGCTGATATTAGGCCAGATAAAGATATTTTTTTTTTTTATGGGATAGGAGGCAAACGAGCAGACAGGTCGCCTGATGGTAAGCGATCACCGCCGCCCATGGACACCCGAAACACCAGAGGTGTTGGAGGTGCGTTGCCGGCCTTTAAGATGGGTGTACGCTCTTTTCTTGAAGATTTGAAGGTCGTATCGGTCCGGAAATACCGCAGGCGACAATTCATTCCACAGTTTAGCTGTGCGGGGCAGGAAGTTTCTGGAGAAACGCACAGTTGAGGACTGCCAGCCATCTAGATGATGACGATGGAAATGTTGTCGCGTAGGGCGATGGCGGAAAGAAGCGGTAGGGATTAATCCGAACAATTCCTCGGAGCACTCCCCGTTATACATGCGATAGAAAATGCAGAGCGAGGCCACATCTCTACGCAGCGCCAAGGGGTCAAGCCGATCGGAGATATGCTGGCAGTTGACAATTCGAGTCGCTCGTCGTTGGATGCGGTCCAGAGGGAGAAGCTGGTACTGAGGTGCCCCTGCCCATAGATGAGAACAGTACTCCATGTGTGGGCGAACCTGCGCCTTATAGAGCTGAAGGCGGCCTTATATGCTAATAATATTAGATTATTAGGTAAAGAGATGCGTAAACGTCTTGTAGCTTAGAGTACGAGATTCCTAGTCATTGTCAGGTAAAATTCGAATGAGATTTTACTTACAGAACGATTACATACGCTTACGCGATGCTTGATGCCAACAACAAATAAATAAATGAATATTTAGGGACACCTTACACATATCAACCTATTTAACACCAAATTATCCTACCTTCCTAGGTACTATGGGTATTAGGCGGCGATATAGGCTACTAACCTATACGCTACTCGTACTTTGAAACGATTCCGTAAAGTTATTGTATCGACAAGCTTTGCATATTTCGCTGCCCCACGTAACATAACTCTTGGGAGTCCAAGAGTTATGGCGCGTCAGTTTTCTATGAAGCTTATAACATTTGGCCTCATTTACTGCTTGTTCATGATATGACACTTGAATTCTAACTTCTGATTAGCAGAAACGTCTGCAATCGATGCCGTTAGGCTTAGAATAAATTTAAAAGTGGAAAATGTCTGCCTTGGGTGAGACTTGAACTCACGGCCTCTGGATCGATACTCCAGCGCTCTGCCAACTGAGCCACCAAGACTTTTTTTATTTTTTATTTATTTAACAAATAAGTACATTATATTTTTCACATTTATGTTTCTCGCCAAACTGTCTTGCAGTTTGTTGGCGAGATAGCGCTCATTTTTAACATTTATATATATAGTATACTTAGGTACTTACATATTTATTAGGCACTAATTAACTTAAAACTATTTACATGCAATGCGCAAGCTTATGTTATCATTATTACATGCTAATGCTTCCTGGACTACTCAATTACACTTATACTGTGTAAGAATGTCCTATAATATCTATTTATTTATTTATTTATTTATTTATACTTTAGGTAGGTAGATAAATATCTTAGGGCAATTTCTCCAATAGCGTTTCTTTTAACTTTTTCTTTAATTCTGCTATAGTACATCTATTTTCTTCCCTTAGCAAGCTAATTTCATTATATAACTTTGGTACCAAAAACATATTAGTCCTTTTGTCATAGTAGTTTTTTAGCATTCCTTTGAACAACTTTTTTTAGCCTTATACTCTTTGTTGTATATTTACTCTGTTTTTTAGGGTTCCGTAGTCAACTAGGAACCCTTATAGTTTCGCCATGTCTGTCTGTCCGTCCGTCCGTCCGTCCGTCCGTCCGTCCGTCCGTCCGTCCGTCCGTCCGCGGATAATCTCAGTAACCGTTAGCACTAGAAAGCTGAAATTTGGTACCAATATGTATATCAATCACGCCAACAAAGTGCAAAAATAAAAAATGGAAAAAAATGTTTTATTAGGGTACCCCCCCCTACATGTAAAGTGGAGGCTGATATTTTTTTTCATTCCAACCCCAACGTGTGATATATTGTTGGATAGGTATTAAAAAATGAATAAGGGTTTACTAAGATCGTTTTTTTGATAATATTAATATTTTCGGAAATAATCGCTCCTAAAGGAAAAAAAAGTGCGTCCCCCCCCTCTAACTTTTGAGTTTAAAAAATATGAAAAAAATCACAAATGTAGAACTTTATAAATACTTTCTAGGAAAATTGTTTTGAACTTGATAGGTTCAGTAGTTTTTGAGAAAAATACGGAACACTACGGAACCCTACACTGAGCGTGGCCCGACACGCTCTTGGCCGGTTTTTTATTATATATTTATTATTATCATAATAGTTTTCTACTGCTAGTATATATTGCACTTTTTGATGTATAGGCAGTATTTTACATATCTTGTACAATTTGTCATATTCCCCTTTAAGTTTATTCTTAAATTTTTTACTTACCAAATATTTCATAGATCTTAACTGTATTTTTTTAATTTCTTCTAAATAAGTATGAAAAGTTCTACCATAAACACTAAGACCATAACTAATAATTGAGTCAACTAACGCGTAATACACAACTAGCATTGTTCTTTTACTAACTAAACTATTTAAATGATATAACTTACTTTACCTATTCCATTGTGCAGACATTCGTAACTATGACCTACTATAGCATACACATTATAATTAACAGTTTTTGCCTTTCGATTGTATGGGGAATATATGTGCATACATTTTGTTTTTGACAAATTTATGATTGCCTTCAACCAAGCCAGCGAAATTTTCCATTACTAAGGTCAATGGGACCCGTAGCGACATCTACCTTAAGAGTGTTAAACTTCTTAAACGAAACTGGAGTATCGATCCAGAGGCCGTGAGTTCAAGTCTCACCCAAGGCAGACATTTTCCACTTTTAAATGTATTCTATGACACTTGAAATCAAGCAATTTTCTACACCCAGGGCTTTCTAGGAGTTTTTCGAAATTTGATGATTTATGTACCTTCCTTTTGATACTTAACCTAAAATAGTGTACTTACCTAAATAATAGTATTTTTTCTACTCGTCGACTTCAATCTGTCAATTAGGACACCACAGACTAAACTATAAGTGCTAACTTTTCAGTGTTTGATACTCTATGGCATATATATATATATATATATATATATATATATATATATATATATATATAGACTAGCTTTTACCCGCGGCTTCGCCCGCGTAATAAAAGTATTCTTATTGAAACATTTACAAAAAATAAGATTTTCATTTGGATCCGTAGGTTTCTTTGTAGGTACATCTGTCCGCGATTATTTCAATTACGGTAAAGCGGGGCAATTCTCGACTGGAGGGCCATTGTATCTATTTGCTGTACGGTCCGGTTTTGGCTGACTGTACCTTACACCTATTGTTTTTAAAGAAATTCTTGCAATGATTGTAGAATTGTTACACAGCAACCACAGCGTAGGTAGTAGGTACGAATATGTATGTATTTTACCTATATAAATATTTATACTGGGGAAACCCACATAGCCAGTATCTCGACGCTATGGTCGGTAGGGTAAAAAGTACTTCCTTGCATTATCGCTTACAATTTTTTCCATTTTGCTTATACTTATTGCAAACGTAAACATATAAAAGGCAAACAACGATCTTCTTACAGCACATTGAATTTAATAGTTATTACGGATGCAGGATACTCGCCGATGCTTACTTACTAATACCTTCCCACTGAGCCACCTGCATTTTACACTGCCTAGATATCGATTGCCGACCGATTATTCCGACCCCAATCCCTATTCTTATCCCCGTCCCTATCTCTATCTTTGTCCCCGTCCCTATCCTTATCCCTATCCCTAACCCTGTCCCTCTCCCTGGTACCTGTCCCTGTCCCTGTCCGTGTCCCTGTCCGTGTCCGTGTCCGTGTCCGTGTCCGTGTCCGAATCCGTGTCCGTGTCCGTGTCCGTGTCCCGATCCCTATCCCTATCCCTATCCCTATCCCTATCCCTATCCCTATCCCTATCCCTATCCCTATCCCTATCCCTATCCCTATCCCTATCCCTATCCCTATCCCTATCCCTATCCCTATCCCTATCCCTATCCCTATCCCTATCCCTATCCCTATCCCTATCCCTATCCCTATCCCTATCCCTATCCCTATCCCTATCCCTATCCCTATCCCTATCCCTATCCCTATCCCTATCCCTATCCCTATCCCTATCCCTATCCCTATCCCTATCCCTATCCCTATCCCTATCCCTATCCCTATCCCTATCCCTATCCCTATCCCTATCCCTATCCCTATCCCTATCCTATCCCTATCCCTATCCCTATCCCTATCCCTATCCCTATCCCTATCCCTATCCCTATCCCTATCCCTATCCCTATCCCTATCCCTATCCCTATCCCTATCCCTATCCCTATCCCTATCCCTATCCCTATCCCTATCCCTATCCCTATCCCTATCCCTATCCCTATCCCTATCCCTATCTATATCCCGATCCCGATCCCGATCCCGATCCCGTTCCCGATCCAGATCCCTATCCCTATCCCTATCCCTATCCCTATCCCTATCCCTATCCCTATCCCCACCCCTACCCCTACCCCTACCCCCACCCCTACCCCTACTGTATTTATCGTGATCAGCGACCAGATTATAAACCATAAAAACGATACCCATATTGTGTTTTTGACTTTACCCCCTTTGCACCCCTTTAGGGGTCAAATTTTCAAAAAACCAAAACATGTATTTAGTCACATGTCTTTAGGAATCCTCCTGTGAAGTTTCGAATAAAATAGTCAAACTAATCTTGTTTCCCCATACAAACTTTGACCCCCATTTCACCCTTTTAAGAGGAGAATTTTGAAAAATCCTTTCTTAGTGCTCCTCTACGCCATATAAGGAACCTATGTGCCAAATTTGAAATCTCTAGGACCAGCGGTTTCGGCTGTGTGTTGATATATCAATCAGTCAGTCAATATCTTCTTTTATATATTTAAATCCCATTGCACCACAACAGGGGAGAAGGTATTTCACTTCCGCCTCGTTAGATTTTAAAAACGTTGTATTTATCGTGATCAGCGACCCGATAAACCATAAAAACGATACCCATATTGATTTTTTGACTTTATCACCCCCTTTTCACCCTTTTAGGGGTTAAATTTTCAAAAAACCTGAAACACCTATTCAGTCATATGTCTTAAGGAATCTTCCTGTGAAGTTTCGAATAAAATAGTCAAACTAATCTTGTTTCCCCATACAAACTTTGAACCCCCATGTGACCCCCTTAGGAGGTGAATTTTGGAAAATCCTTTCTTAGTGCTCCTCTACACCATATAAGGAACCTACGTGCCAAATTTGAAATCTCTAGGACCAGCGGTTTCGGCTGTGTGTTGATATGTCAGTCAGTCAGTCAATATCTTCTTTTATATATTTTTTTGATATTTAAACCCCATTGCACCACAACAGGGGAGAAGGTATTTCACTTCCGCCTCGTTAGATTTTAAAAACGTTGTATTTATCGTGATCAGCGACCCGATAAACCATAAAAACGATACCCATATTGATTTTTTGACTTTATCACCCCCTTTTCACCCTTTTAGGGGTTAAATTTTCAAAAAACCTGAAACACGTATTCAGTTTTATGTCTTAAGGAATCTTCCTATGAATTTTCGAATAAAATAGTCAAACTAATCTTGTTTCCCCATACAAACTTTGAACCCCCGTTTGACCCCCTTAAGAGGTGAATTTTGGAAAATCCTTTCTTAGTGCTCCTCTACACCATATAAGGAACCTACGTGCCAAATTTGAAATCTCTAGGACCAGCGGTTTCGGCTGTGTGTTGATATGTCAGTCAGTCAGTCAATATCTTCTTTTATATATTTTTTTGATATTTAAACCCCATTGCACCACTACAGGGGAGAAGGTATTTCACTTCCGCCTCGTTAGATTTTAAAAACGTTGTATTTATCGTGATCAGCGACCCGATAAACCATAAAAACGATACCCATATTGATTTTTTGACTTTATCACCCCCTTTTCACCCTTTTAGGGGTTAAATTTTCAAAAAACCTGAAACACGTATTCAGTTTTATGTCTTAAGGTATCTTACTATGAATTTTCGAATAAAATAGTCAAACTAATCTTGTTTCCCCATACAAACTTTGAACCCCCGTTTGACCCCCTTAAGAGGTGAATTTTGAAAAATCCTTTCTTAGTGCTCCTCTACACTATGTAAGGAACCTACGTGCCAAATTTGAAATCTCTAGGACCAGTGGTTTCGGCTGTGCGTTGATATGTCAGTCAGTCAGTCAGTCAGTCAGTCAGTCAGTCAGTCAGCTTCTTCTTTTATATATTTAGATAAGCTAGCTTATGCCCGCGGCTTCGCTCGCGTTAAATTCGAAAATTACGTAATGCTCTATACAAACTTACACCCCCATTATAGGGAAGTTTTACTTTCTAATTTTTGCCATGAAAGACAGACAACTAACAGACACTCACACTTTCCTATTTATATTATTACACTGAGAGAAATTTGCATTGTGAATTTAACAAGTTCGATTTGTTGCGGTTTATCCGTTTGAATCAGCCAAACGTATGTTTAAAACAATATGTGTCAGGTTGTTTTTATAAAATCGACTTGTTGATTCAAATATATTGCCGATTCAAATGACAAGTAGCTTGTTGTTTGAACCAAAGAGCACGTAGGCGCTATTTTAACCAAAAAACTTGTTGAACGAACATGAAAACTGGTTGTATTTTCTCTCAGTGTAGTATAGATATGATACGCTTACGCGTCTCTTACTATGTACGTTTATGCTCCGGGTATTGAGGGTCCGATTTCACTAAATTGTTCGCACAAGTAGGTTTTAATAAGAGACGCCCTCGCTAATAGTTCCTATAGGTATAAATCTAATATCGGTTCGGTGTCAATACACGATCCGATTGGCCTTTATTTGTCAGAATTTACCGCAAGACTCAACTATAACTTATTTACATTTTCCCGATATACCTCGATCACCCTCGTATACAGGATTAACAGGATGCTCCAAGATTATTTGACATGGGGGCCGATTTTTTAATCTTGGCCATTCGGTTGAAATTCGTTCAATAATATCTCCACTACTAGCTATTTAAATTCTACTAACATAATCGAAAACGAGTGGTCATTACCACTAGTTTTAAAATTACTAGCCGTTTACTAGCCGTAATTTTTCAAAAATAGCAATACGTTTTTTCCTCAGACTTACGAACAGCGAATTCGTGCGTTCGAAATTCAAAAATCGATCCCATGAAGGGAAAGTATTTTTCATCACACTCGCACACTAAATGTGCTATTGCAGAAATTTCTAGTACTGTATTGAACTCTTTTTTACGTTTTTGCATATTTTTTATAATGCAAGTGTGATGAAAAACATTGTGTGTAACTCGGGAAGTATAATAATAAATATTATAATAAATATTACAGGACATTCTTACACAGATTGACTGAGGCCCACGGTAAGCTCAAGAAGGCTTGTGTTGTGGGTACTCAGACAACGATATATATAATATATAAATACTTATATACATAGAAAACATCCATGACTCAGGAACAAATATCTGTGCTCATCACACAAATAAATGCCCTTACCGGGATTTGAACCCGGGACCGCGGCGCAGCAGGCAGGGTCACTACTGACTGAGCCAGACCGGTCGTCAATGTATGAATATTGCTAACTCGAGTCTTTAAATCGCTCCGGCAAGCCGTCGCGATTTAACTTACTCTCGTTAGTAATATTCAACTTGTTGCACAATGTACTACTATACCTTGAATATTGTAGGCAGGATATTAGTTAAGAAGAATTATTACTTTGTGTTAACTTTAGCAGTTTCATGTGCTCTGCCTACCTCTTTATGGGATACAGGCGTGATTGTATGTATGTATTATTTTGTGTCCATTCTTTCGATTGGCATCATAAAAATACGATTTTTTTGCATTTCAGTCAGTTCGATTCCCAATGAAGTAGGTAAGTAGGTATTAATATCTTTGAATCCAGTATTATGAACTTTTAAAAAGAACATTAAGTCCTCTTTCAGCAGCATATTCTAATTTATATCCTATACCTACCGTCGTGGGACGACCTGTGTATATCAGTATACAGCCAAAACGCACCTTATTCCATATCAAGTGTTATTTTATACGACACTAGTGTCGCAATAAGATCGTTAGAGCGGGCAATAAACTTAAGTGGCATTCGTTCATACTGTGTCAAGTAGTACTGAAAAAAATGGAATGATTATTTTAGACTTTTTATTTTTAAGAATAAACTTGGTCCCTGTAGCTTTGAACACAAAATAATCACGTTTATCAATTTGTTTTTCCAGCCAACTTTCGATAAAATTACATTTTTCTTTGTGTTTGTGTGTTATTGTTACCTATATCAATTGAGACGCAACGAAATTGAGAAAATATAAATAGGTAAGTGTTCTATAATGTCTACTGTTACTCATTAAGTATTAGTACTTATTAATGTGTTAGTACGTACTTACATAAAGTGTGTTCTAGGATATTATGTTAGGTATTAAATATTTTACCTATTTGACAACACTCTTAAAATAAAAACGATAATACTAATCATAAACTAAACCTTAATCTAAAAATAAAAACCTAAGTAAACTAAAAATATTAAAAATTAAGTAACCTCCTTAGGCATGGTGCCGTAGACACTGGCAGCATTTCCTCGTTGTATCGCAAGGCTTATTCTTTGGGCGAGGAAGCTGCCAGCCCAGTCAGCTTTTTCGATATTTACTTAAATAAATTTAAGGCGTTCGGACCCCACGGGCCAAGGGTCTCAAGTGTCTCAACGCCAAATGGTACGAAATGGTATTCGGCGCCAAGACTGGGTATTTAACTTTCTTTAATGTTTCGGCCGCTTCAGCCACTGCGCCGACCTTAACAGATGTTCCGTGGAGATGAGACGTGGCTCGGGTGTCTACACATGTGGCGTCCCACACCAGTACCCGTCCCAGTTTCCACGGAATTAGTGTCATTCCGTCCGGTTTCTTACCATCATCTCTTATAATCCCGGGGTGCTTGAGAAGAGCAGGCACATTGACACTGGCAAGAGTTAGGGTATACAACCTACATTAACTTTACCAGTATATTAATTATGTCTAGGGTAAACTAACAAACAAAAATTGTATACTTATTACATAAAAACTTGTTACTTGTTAGAAGGCGAGTCCTAGAAGTTTTATTAAAGGCTTTCATATAATTATTATTGTTACTTAATTACATTACACTTGAAACACAATCGAACCTAAGTAACGTTGTAAAAGTATAATTATAGCAACTAAAATCGGGAAAATTTCCAGCCTGATTCTGAATTCAATACCTACTGCTCTAAACATTATAATAAGCTACTGATCGCCGGATATCTCATTTTAGGAAAGTGTTTTTAACATCCAAAAACTACTACTTAGTGTAATCCAAAATATAAAACTAAATTAGTAAACACGTTTATAAATTTTCAGAATTGACGATAAATAAATATTTGAAATCCCGTTTACTCGAAACAATTATTGTTGTAGTTGTCATGTTTTAGAAGCACACACCGCCGATATTCAGTATTTTATCAATAGAGTAGCAATCCCCCACGCTACGCGGTATGGACTGGCTCACGCCGAAAAATGTTACGCCGTGTCTGGCGTGGGCGACGGTCGCGCGACCGTCGCCGTCGCGTCTCGTCGCATCGTCTACTTCCATATCGATAATGTTTAATTTCGTATGCGTCGCATCGCCGTCACGCGACCATCGCGCGACCGTCGACCCACGCAAGCCACGGCGTTACACTTTCGCAGTATTTTAGTCGCCTAAAAGCTCTAGAAATGGAATGGATACAGCTTTAAGCATAGTAAACTGCACCGGGAAATGCCAATACGCCTGTGGCAAGTTTACTGCGCCAATATTAGCAGTTCAGAGAGATCCAGGTGCAGTGTGTTTGGATATGCTAAATACCCGTATCGGCGTGGGTGGCGCTCTGAAGACGTATATTTTAAAGCCAAAGTCAAACTAAAATGATATAATATTAACTTTAAGGTAGGTACGTGTAAGTAGCTAAGTTTATCAAAAATGGGAGACACTTATTAATTCGTGAAAAACGAATTGTCTGTTACATATATTTTTGACTGTCGAGCCACAGAATATACAATAGTACAAGTACAGAAGGCTTACTCCTTTGATGTTCACAAAACGCCGCCATTCTAAATTCTTACCTACATTAAGAAACGGACCGGACGCGTGCAGACGACATTGAATTCTATTGCGCCGCGCGAAGGTCGTCGCCACTGAATGGGCCGCGAACTCGCGGCCGCCGGCATGTACTTGTAGCGCGGCGAGAGGATCGCGGAGTGAGCCGCCCTGGTCGAGCCTTGAAATTCTCTAAGTTTGTGTTAAGCTTATATTTTTTCTTTTCGGTTAGCGCGATAGTTATTACTCACAAACCGTACCTACTTGGCTTTTCCCCGCAGAGCTGGATTCCTTTGACATGGTGTTGAAGGAGTCATTGGAGCTGTTGTTGAACGTTTCCCTTGATCAGTGTCAGTGGGGTTTGGCCTCGCTTCCAATTCGGTCCGGGGGTCTAGGTGTCCGGCGCGCGCAGGATGTGAGCCTG
Source organism: Leguminivora glycinivorella (assembly GCF_023078275.1). Classification (NCBI taxonomy): domain Eukaryota; kingdom Metazoa; phylum Arthropoda; class Insecta; order Lepidoptera; family Tortricidae; genus Leguminivora; species Leguminivora glycinivorella. The sequence continues at coordinate 17,469,326 of NC_062975.1, forward strand.
CCGGCCTTCTTGGCGTCGGCAGCGGGAGTTGGCGGCCTCGTCACTCAAATATTATCCTCGAATGGTGACGAGGTAGCCATACCTTATGCTGCGGACGCTTTGGCGGCGTGGTCGGCTCTCAACCCGGGTGCGCCGATGCCGGAGATGCTGGTTCGTCAACGCCAGCGCTCTTGGGATGATGTAGGGGTGAGGCGCGTGATTGACGGTTTGCTGGAGAATGCTGTTGGGGTGGACAGGGCAAGGCTCAGCGCGATTTCAAAACCTGAATCCGGAGCGTGGCTTCAGGCTCTCCCATCTCCTTACGTGGGTACCCTGCTTGACAATGATTCGATGCGGGTGGCCGTGGCTCTCCGCCTGGGCTGCGATGTGTGTGAACCCCATGTATGCATCTGCGGTTCTAGGGTGGAGAGGGACGGCCATCACGCGTTGAGTTGCTGTCGGTGTGCAGGGAGACACCCTCGTCACCACGCGCTTAACGATATCGTGCGTAGGGCGCTGGTCTCGGCGAATATACCGTGCGTGCTGGAGCCACCGGGTCTTAGCCGATCGGACGGGAAGAGGCCCGACGGGTTGACTTTGGTCCCGTGGGAGAGGGGCAGGTGCCTGTTGTGGGACGCTACGTGCGTCAGCACTTTTGCTTCTTCCCACATTAGCCGCACCGTACGTTCGGCGGGGGCGGCGGCTGAAGCGGCGGCGGCTCGAAAGCGGGAAAAGTACGCGGTCCTCTCAAACTATGTGTTTGTTCCTCTTGCCGTGGAGACCACTGGCTGCTGGTGCGCAGAGGCCAAAGCTTTTATTGGGGAATTGGGCGGGAGGTTGTGCGAGCGTGGTCACGACCCTCGCTCCGGGTCGTTCCTGTTGCAAAGGTTATCCATCGCGGTTCAACGTGGCAACGCGGCGAGCGTGTTGGGCTCCTTTGCGGCGGGAGGGACTCGGAGTGGATTTAGTTAGTAAGTAGGTTAGGTGATTCCTAGTATTTTTTGTAATTTTAAATTTATTTAGTTGGTAATAGATTTATGTGTAATTGTTAGTAATTAAGGATTTATTGTATTAACTTTTAATTGATTGAATAAACTCACAAAATAAAACTATAGAACCGGATTATACCGCGTATCATGAACGCTGTAAAGTGTTCGAAACGTCGGGTTGTATTGTAAATTAATTATACGCGATATATAATAATCCGTTTCCATAGTTTTATTTATTAATTATATTTTTTTATTTGAATAGTTGTTGCAGGTGCATGAATTACACTGGCTGTTATATAACGTTATATAACAGCTAGTGTGGTAGCACTATTACAAACCCTGTTATATAATTTCACGTGTTTTTTTACTTTGAAATTCGATGGCTATCGCTAGACGATGCCTAAATTGGTTAAATAGGATTAGCCTCTGATCTCGGCGATGCCAAGTTTTCGAGACCAATTTCCGCTCGGTCCAAAAATATTATTTTAACAAATTATTTTACTTTATTTAACAAATTAAAATTTTGTAGCAGACGCTTTTTCTTGATATTAAAAAGAAATCAAAATGGCCTATTGGTGGCATTCATTGTAACAAAGTAAATGTGAGTGCGCACGGAAAAACGTCCCACTTTGTCGATTTCTACAAAGCCGCTTTGTCAGTTTATTCATATAAAGATACAAGTAAATTTCGCCTTAATGGTAACCGACAAAGTGGAACGTTTTACTAAACACACTCACAAATAGTTAATTACAGTACAAGTGCAGGAAAGAGAAAATACGTAATTTTATAGTACCTTTGAAGTTTAGACAAGGGCACATAAATTACATACATACATACATAATATATAATAACGCCTGTATCCCATAAAGGGGTAGGCAGAGCACATTAACTACTAAGTTATAGTGCCACTCTTGGCAAAAAGGGGTTGAAAGAAATCCAAATTGTGACATTGCAGTGATAGGTTGCCAACCTCTCGCCTACGCCACAATCATATCCCACAGTCGACATTACGACACCCACGGGAAGAAAGGGGGTGGTGAAATTCTTAACCCGTCACCACACGAGTAATAAATAAATAAAAATTAATAAATTACCACTTTTGTTTGCGATAAAGTATATTTACTGTATAACCATTTACAGACTGTTTAGTGCGTTTTGTGCTACGTATAATAACGAAGAAGTTCTACCGCTTCTCCCTTACCTAAGGCAGCTCAAATTAAATTTAATAAAACCCCAAAAATATTCAATATAAACGAACGTGCCAAGGTTTCAATCTTACTCTCAAAGAATCCAAAAGGCTTATTCTTTCTTTGCAGGTTTTTTATCTCATTTTTAGGGTTCCGTACGAAAAAGGTACAACAGGAACCCTTATGGTGCGACTCTGTCCGTCTGTCTGTCCGTCTGTCACATTCCTAAATATCTCGAGAACTACTAATGCTATCAACTTGAAATTTGGAATAGTTGTGAACATTGTAAACCTCTACAAATAGAAAGTATAATTTTTCTAAATATATTAATTTTAATTGTAGAAAATGGCCAAAATGAAAGAGGGTCAAACTGTAAATTTCAAGTTACTAGGTCAAGTGTGGTATCGTTGGAAAGAGCTCAAATTGAACGTAAATAAGCTATTTTTTATAAATTTTTTGTTGTGGAAAAAAAAAGAATTTTGAAGGAAAATGTAAAAAAAAAATACCGTTCCCCCCCCCTTATCTCCGAAGTTTACCAACGAAAAATTATGAAAATTTTAGTAAACATTGGTTTTATGCTATATATTACAGGAAAAATATAATCGTGTTTGTATTTTGAATACTTTTTTTTTAATTCACAAAAAACTTTTCAGATTTTTACTTTCAATTTACCCACCCTTGCGGATATATATCGTACTTAAAATTAATACAAGATGTTACGTAAACCATCTTCTGTCCAATAAAGTAAAAACTGTTTAAATCGGTTAACATTATAAAGAATTATCCCTGAAAAACCAGGTCGCGCAAATTAGTTAGCAAATTGACCGGGAGATGGCGCTATATACTATAATACTCATTAGTGCCTATACTTTTGTCTTCTAGTCAAGTCATTAGAGTTATATGAATATATGAGATTATTTTTACTAGGTAGTTTGAAAGAAAGTTTGTACGGAACCCTCGGTGGGCGAGTCCGACTCGCACTTGGCCGGTTTTTTTTTATTATTTATAGTATTCATTTAATATTGAAATTAAATTTTATTCCACCGTGAATATCGAACAGATTTAAATTTCTTTTAGTATTTATACTTCTTCAATATTGTATGGAAAATGGTTACAATAAAGTAAAGTTGGTCACGCTGGACGACGTTTGTGTTAAAATTGTTTCAGTCCGATGGGATTGGTTATCTATAAACGTTTATTTCTACATGCCTCGCTGGCCAAACAAATAAGAAAAACTTGAAAATGGAACCATTTTGTGATGCCCTCTACAAAAACATTTTTTTCTCAAACATGCAATGAAATATTGTCTTTACGTTCCTTAAAATGGGCTGGGAAGTATCGCTTTTTGGGCGCAACAACTCGAGAGGACTGTAAAGGGATTTCATATTATTTTTCAGGCCTAGGCCTGCAAAGTAACTTTTTTTTATAAAATATTGTCCTTTAGAGCATTTTTTTTTATTTCATTGTATGTTTGAGAAAAGCACTATACATGCCTCGGCGTGAAAACGGATTCCCGGCCTCGTATCCCTATCCGGAAACCCACTTGGCCGGAAATCCTCATTTTCCCGGCCTCTGATGTAATGTACTAATAATTATGATTACAGCGGAAAGTAATAGTATAACGAATTTTTATGTCTTAATGTACTATTTCATCATTGTGTCCGGGCCTCGCAAATAAACGTAAATGTTACCCGATTAGTTCCCGTTTTAATTTTTTACTTGTTTTACTTTTTTACTTTTTTTAATTACGTGTTAGTAATAACTTTATTGGTTTTCAATGTATTTTTATATTATAAATGTATCTGTATTGTTGTTTGAGTACCCACAACACAATAGTTCTTGAGTTTACATTGCGGGCTGAGTTAATCTGTGTAAGAATCTTCATCCTAGAGAGTTATCCCGGCATTTTGGCTCGACGTCGACGCCTCATGAGAACTTTGGCTTTTGCAACTACTAGCTTTTGCCCGCGGCTTCGCTCGCGTTAGAAAGAGACAAAAAGTAGCCTATGTCACTCTCCATCCCTTCAACTACCTACAATTAAAAAATCACGTCAATTCGACGCTCCGTTTTGCTGTGAAAGACGGACAAACAAATAAACACACACACTTTCCCATTTATAAAATTAGTATGGATGGATTACCGGAATTTTGCATAGACACTACTTAGTTCTACGGAAGCGTTTGACATCTGACCTTACAACGCAGAAGGTACATCAGCTGCAAAAGTGCATGGCGAATTTATCAATGAATAACATTCATAATTTCTCCATGCAATTGCAGCTCACTGTACACTAGGTCCTGTTGGGATTAGTCCAGTTTCCTCACGATGTTTTTCTAAGAATCTAAGAATGTCCTTCGCATTCTGGTTCTCGACAGATTTTTCACTCTGTTAGTCTGGAATAGCAGGGCCGTTTGAGCGAATGACGTAGTAAAGGGCTTTACCGCCTTGTTGATCGCTTCGGGGCGTGTACTATGGCGCTGTCACATAGCCCGGCTCGTTTCAGCTTAGTGATTTATTTCGCACGGCAAATCAAATGAAAACTAGAACACAGAACGGGTTCTAAGGCGATGATTGCTTATTTACTGCTGCTCAAGTGTTCTATCGATGGTAGCATTATTTCATAGCTAAACTTGAAATGTAAGTCTTTATTATGTGATAAAATTATACTCTGACAGATACAGGACGAGAAGAGAAGGCCAGCAGATGCATAGTTTTAGAGCGTTCGAAATCTACTAGGTTCAAAATTTGTCGACGACTTATACCTATCTAAAGTAATTTTTTTTTGCTTACCACTATTTAAAAATCACGATAGGACAGATTTGGCAGCTATAGCTAACCTCCTTGTGCAACCCAGCTATAGCTAACCTTCTGGCCGCTGTGATGTTTTGATTGGTAGGTGTCAAAGTTAAAAAGTCAAAATTTCGTTGAAAATTGTTATGATCGCTGTGTATATCTTTTCATGTAAAAATAGTTTATTGAGATTTGATTCAAGTGTTTAAATTAGGGCTCCCACACTGGTAATGCAGGCATATGTAGTAGTGTAATGTAGTAAGTAAGCTGCGATTTTTAGAACAGGAATGCAGCTATCTTTTATTTTTATTCCGATTGGCAGTGCGCTCACATGCCCCTTGCTTTATGATTGAGACCCGTACGTTTTCAAATTAATCTCGGTACGTTTGATGCATTTGAAAGTATGTAGCTTCTATGAGTTTTGAATACGTTACTCGATATTGACTGTCACGCAAAATGAAATTCATTGTATGAAGAAAATGAGTAATGTCCCCTAATGCACGCTCCATCGTTGGCCTCATCTTTGCCTCGGCTAGAAGCAATAATTACAAACATATTCCCTGCGTGCGTAGCCGAATGGCATTTCTCCGACGCCAAACGAAAACGAATCGCCGCGCCACTTTGTCCGGCTCTGTCGCGCCAATATGCACGAGCGATAGAGATAGATATCTACTAGCGTTTCGTTTCGTGAGCGTTTCGTGAGCGTTAGTGCCATTCGGCTACGCACCCTGATGTGTTCACTATGTAGCCAATGTAGATAATGGCAAAATAGAAGAACAAAAATAACAATATTATATAAAAATAACACATTGTTATTGTTTTACTCAATTCACCACCAAACGAAGGAAAATAAGTGGAAGTGGAAAAGAGTGTAGGTAAAAAAATATTTTGGCAGAAATGCAGGTTAAGGTCATACACAACATACATACGATACGGCACAAACCGGCAGGGAAGGGTTTGAAGGTCCCATTTTTATATTTTTGTTATGCATTCCAATAACTTGTACGTAAACTGAAATAAATGTCGTATACAAAGAAAAACCGTCATATCTTGAAAATTTCGACCATTGCCACCGTGTCCGAATGGCCGAGTGGTTTAGGCATCCGTCGCGATAACGGAGGATGCTGGTTCGAATCCAGCTTTGAACACTTGGAGGCCTTGGTCAGTTTTTCTTTGTATATGACATTTATTTCAGTTTATAGTTAAAATATACAAATTAAATTATTTTCTATGATTAAATTATTTGCTATGAGAATAAATTAATTTGTTCTAAGAACTTGTATATAGTCTGTGTACCTCTACGAGTAGGTAGTTATGACAAAATTCACTTAGGTACTTTTGCGCGCGCGGCGCAGCTTTCAAAACTACAAGGGGGCGATTTTTGAATCTCGCATACGGGATTTTGTCACTAAAATACCGATTGAAAACGGTGACTTGCTTATTATTTTCAGTGTCAATTTTCTGAATTGGAACGCGTGAGACTCAAAAATCGGCCCGCAGAATCGCTGCAGACTTTAGTATGACTAGCAATCCATACAGCAGTAGGTACCGTGTATGTGTAGTCCGAATCCGAATGGTACCTGTACAAAAAAATAGAAATAAAACTAGTGCTGGGTACACCTGTGATTACATTACATAACACACGAGCATTATACCATTTTACTCATAGCTTTTATTTATTTTTTCGATCTGATTGTGGCTTCCCACACCAACTGTCGTAAAGATCAAAGTTTACATCCATAAAAATGGTTTACGCTTCTAAATAAACATGCGGTCGGAATATAATTATACGTTTGGCAGTTTTATTAGCTTTGCGGTAAGTTTCACACGTTATGTGTGACAGTCAGCATTGCAAAGTCATTAATATAATAATGGTCAAATAGACCGATGACGCAAATTATTTGACAAATGTCGTAGGTACACTTTCTAATAGTTTTGATCATGTCATTCACGATGATGACGTGAATAGCGATGCTAATGGACAAGGAAAGAACTTCTTGTTTAGTCACACTGATGGCAGGTAGTGTCAGTGACACTGACCTTAGCTGCATAGGCAGTACTTTTTCACCCTTGAGTAGGCAGCCGGTAGCTAGAACTGGTAGTGTCATTAATTTGTTAAATATCTATGAAGTTTAAAGAGCACATTGCTCGAATTTTGGCGCACATTTGGCACATTGCTAGCACTGACGGATACAGCACCTGGATTTCTTGATGTAAGGTAAATCGACTTTTTCTAAAGTTACTTATTTTTTGCTTTCAGGTACAGCTTTTAAAGGAATAAATTAGCGATCTGCCCAAAAAATTAGTGAACACGTAATTCCAATAGATTTCACTTTGCAAGTAGCTTAAAAGTAAGTAACGCAGAAGACTTAAAAATGTGTGAAAGGTGATAAAAAAACAAGTGAATATGAGCGTCAATAGTGGAAATATAGAAGTGTACGAATAAAAGTGAACATTGGAAAAATTCAAAATGGCGGTGCGTAGTTTGAACTTGTCGCTGCTGGGGCTGGAGGCGACGAACTCGGGCGAGGCGTGGGCGCCGCCGACGGGCCTGGACGTGTTCTACCGGCCCGACGTGGTGATCATCGCGCTGTACGTGGCCGTGCTCGCGGCCTCGCTGGCCGCCAACACGCTGCTCATCTTCATCGTCATCAAGTTCCAGTATATGAGGAGGTGAGGATATTGTAGTGTAATATTTCAGAATTTAGTGCGCGACGCACTAGTGTGATCATCATTCTTAAGTGTATGCGTGAAGCGCATATGTCATTTAGAGCGCGACCTACTAGTACTATCTTTGTTACTCATTATTATAATACGCATATAGCCAACTTTGGCACTCTCAAGTACTCTCAACTAAAGACACGTTTTACTTAACACCCTACGATTTCAATTAAGGTTCAAACTTTGCACATGAGTTATTTACACATTTATGAGGTACAGTCAACGAATTGGAACCTAGGCCACTGTAGAACTATCTCATAGTGACGTTATAAATCAGATTGTAAGAAAATAAATCTCTTACTGCATGTCATTTTGACATGATTGTAGAGTGGCCTAGGGTTCCAATTGGTTGACTGTACTGGGCAGAAATCAGTTTACATCGCCCTAGATATATCTCATCTCAGTGTAGTGCACACCAGTTTCATTAAAATCGATCAGGTACTTAGCTTAAAAAAACGATATTGCTGCGGCTACTCTGAACTTTATGCGCCTAGTGCAAATATATCACTCAGAGCGCAACGATCTAGTGCTATCTATCGAAAAACACTCAAGTTCTGCAATTAAATAGCGAAACACGTATCGCACTTGAACTCCCCCATAAAAAAACAAAATTTACGTATAAACTGTTATCGTACAGTGCAATCATTTTGATAAACATCATTTTGTCGAGAGCGTTCTGACTTTTATATCTGCTATAACATAAGATTGATACATGTTTACACTAACGATTTAACTGCTCAATATTACGCCATATGGAAATAAGCCTTAATTCGGTACTATAAATCAGAAACTTAAAATTGCGTTACGGATTGCGTTGAGCCTCCTGAATATTATTCATACCTAGACCTTTTTCAAATCATTTACTACAAAAATAAGGGATATTTAGATAGGGATCCTTTTGGGTTTACCTTCTAATTTCCATATAAAATGATCCATTTATTTTATTTTGAGTAGGTATAGTTAAGTTATAAGTAGTTTGGGGAGGGAGAAACCCAATTAAATGTAATTTATTTACACTTTTGTTGATTTAATAAGCATAGATGGAGAGCCAGGGGAGCGGCCTTTGCCCAGCAGTGGGACACTCAAATAGGCTAAGAAAAAAAAAACATAAATATACGACGCTAAATTAGCTACAAATAGTACCAGCATACACATATAGGTACCTAGTTGAAGTAGAAAGAAGCGAAAGAAAAAAAAAGGTTTACATGTTCCCAGATGTTACCGTATACGGTCGCGTTTGACAAAGGATTATTGTGTAATGTGGTGAACTGGCCGGTTGATTAATGTGAAGTACATTTTGGATGGGAGATCCAAGAGGTCTGATCAAAATTATTACACATCGTCAAATCAGAATCCTATCCAGGGGGCCGATTTTTGAATCTCGCTATCTCGGCCATTCGATTTCGTGATTCGTTCAATAATAACTCCACTACTAGCGATTTCAATTCTACTAACAGAATCGAAAACGAGTGGTAATTACTACTAGTTTTAAAATTACTAGTCGTCCTTTTTCAAAAATAGCATTACGTCGTTTTCCACAGACTTTCGAACGGCGAATTCGTGCGTTCGAAATTCAAAAATCGATCCCCAGATCCCCTGCGGCAAATCGCGACGTATCAACAAGTTTATTTTGCTTCATTTCGTCTCAATATACAATTTCAGAAAATCTGATACTGTCTATTAAATACTGCCGAAATTCCGGTTTCTATTTCAGCTCAATTAGGTATTAAACAAATTCTAAGTCTGAGGCCATTTAATAAAGATATGGATTCACGTCAATTCGTCGCTCCGTTTTGCCGTGAAAGTCGGACAAACACACAGACACACACACTTTCCCATTTATAATATTAGTATGGATACAAATACTTATATACTTACATAGTAAACATCCATGGCTAAGGAACAAATATCTGTGCTCATCACACAAATAAATGCCCTTACCGGGATTTGAACCCGGGACCGCGGCGTAGCAGGCAGGGTCACTACGCGCTAGGAAGAAATATAAGAAGAATAGAAATAAATAAATTCAAACTTACATTTCTTTCTCGCCACTTCTTTCTACCATCGCCCTACGTGACAACATTTCCATCTCCATCTTTTAGATAGCTGAATGACAGTCCTCAACTGTGCGTTTCTCCATTTCTGACAGTCACCACAGTCAAAGAGTACTGTCGTACAGTATTCCCGCTCACCGCTGAAAGTGCTCTCGGTTACCTCACAGTTACCGCCTGTCAAAAACGCAGTCGACCTGTCATATTTCACTCATGCATAGTACGCGTTCACCTACGAGCTTAGACTGTGTGCGCGTATTTTAATCGCCAGTGTCCGAGTTGTGGCTACACTATGAACTATCGCGTGCGGTATTTCCGGACCGGTACGACCTTCAAACTTTCAGGAAAATAGTGTACAGCCATCTTAAAGGCCGGCAACGCACCACCAACACACACAACACTGGTGTTTCGGCTGTCCATGGGTGGCACTGATCCCTTGTCATCAGGCGAGCCGTCTGTTCGTTTGCTTCCTATCGCAAAAAAAAAATAATCGTTTCATTGGCTATTAAATTCAACGCGGAAACGCTACCATTGTGGACATTTGAGCCGGGTACGATTCGTGAGGGTTTTACTTAGCTTAAATTATTACGTCAACCGGGGTGACTTTAGGAAATTTTGGGGTTACTTTGATGGTATTTGAACGGCTTTAAAATTAACATTATTCATTATTTACTGAAACTGTTCATATAACTAGTTAGATCAATAAATATTCTTGTAAATGTACCATAGAAAATCGCGAATTTACTTACAGTATGACTTTAAAACGAAATTTTCAAAGTCGCCCCTGCATTTTAAAGCCACCCCGGTTTATTTACAAATGACGAGGCATGTTGCGGATATCATGATGATGATGGTTTGTTTCGGACGAGGCATGTTGCTAATTTGCATTTGTGGTTAGAAACCTGACAAGGCCTGCTTTGATAATTTTGCAAATTGGAAATTTTTAAGGTGATTAAATTATGAAAGTATATTTTTAATTTTCGTCACCAAATGTGAGTTTGAATATTATGACTTGTCAGTATTTCTTGGTTCTCGCTGGCGCAAATACATTTTTATCCGCGGATAAAAATTATCTACTTATCGCTATACTTTGAATTACATCCTCATGTTAGAATGAAACTTTGATATGGTCTATCGTTCTCATTCTGACTATTCTTTAAGAAATAATTTACTCGAAACAGATGTGTTGTGATTTGATTGAGCCTAGGGTTCCTTTCCTAAAAAATTGGATAACAACTTCTAAACTTGGGCTTCTGAACAGCGGGCAAATCTGACATACGCACTGATGTCTAGTTGTAAGATCAATTGTAAACCCACAAAAGCAAATAAATGAATATTAATATGAAAATAAATGAATATGAATACATCAATTGGCGATTGCAGCCTAGCCGAAGTGACAATCGTTGACGGTACGTCGCGATCGAAATGTAGTCTGGCTCTGACGCGCTACTACAAAAGAGCACTAGCTACAATACGTTTACGAAGCGTAAGGGACCGTCCCCACTCAGGCGTCGCGTGTCTCGCGGAGCGGAACGGACGTCTCTGCCACGCCGCCTGAATGTAATTCAAAAAACGTCTCCTCAGTACATTTTGTATAGGAAGGACGTAAGACGCGCCCCAGGCGGCGTGGCGGCGGCGTGGGGGAGACGTCCGTTCCGCGTCGCGAGACACGCGACGCCTGAGTGGGGACGGTCCCTAAGATGGCGATGTTTGCTAGGTACCCTGTACTACAAACTAGTGGCGCTTGTCATGTGCTTGAACGACGTTTCTGGACGCTGGCTCGTTAACACGGCTGAGCGTCGAAGCCAGCTCCTACGAATTTAATTGGCATTATTTGACAAATGAAATCATCCGTATATTTATACACAGTTAGTCAGCCGTTTCTAGTAAGAAATATAATAGTTACTCTGATGAAATTTATTTCTTTGTTCAAACACCGGATATCGTTTTCCGTTTCAAGCAACAATAGGGCTTTATGAAATTGCAAATAACTTAAAGACTGGCAGTTGAGACAGGTTTCATGAGTCTTTAGTATCTTGTTTATTAGGTACTTTGTTTATTTTAACTTGCCTACTTTAGGCATAATTTATATTCATTGAATTGTAAGACAAAAGGATACTAGAAGATAAAGTCTTCAGACCGGTTTATCCTATGGTCTTGACTTTTAAGAGACGATCAAGAAGGATTGAAATGAAGACTAAGCATATTTACATTTAGATACTTAAAAGCTAGCTTAACGTGACACTGCATAAAGTTTCAGTGTTACCAGGGGCGGCTCACTCCGCGATTCTATCGCCGCGCTACAAGTACATGCTGGCGGCCGCGAGTTCGCGGCCTAATCAGGGGTGACGCGCGTTCTCACGGAACGCTCGTTCGCATTTTCTATTGTTACTTTATGTCGCGATTTATTTTTTAAGGTTCATATGCGACGTCCGCGTGTGGAATGGCTAATAATGCTTAGTTAAATAAACGTCATGAATAAAATAGGACAATTTTACATAGATCTACTATTGATTAAGTCCCACGGAAAAGTTCAGTAAGGCTTTTGATGTTGGGACTTAAACAAAAATATATAAATACTGTATAGACCTAGAAAGTACCCAAGACTTGAATATAATAGTATAACATTTTGTTTGAGTATTAATTCGTTTTAAACCATAGGCAACCCTATCGTCCGACGCTGAGCACGTGCGGCTCGTTTCTTTGTTAGAATTTTGTAGGCATTTAAAAAGGCGGCATTTCTTGAACATCAAAGCAGTGGGCCTTCTGTGGTGTCCGAATTGACAGATTAAAGTCGACGAGTAGAAAAAATATTTTTTTATTTTTCAATGATAGGTTGCTTACGTGCTTGCTCAGCACACAAAAAATATACCCATATATGCCACAGTCAACTTTTATTAACTACACCCACCACGGGGAAAGGGGTGGGGAAATTCTTAATCCGTTACCACATTACATATAGGTTTAGAATTACATTTATTTCATTTCATTTCATTTATTTAACATTAAAGTCATGTGCATTACAGAAGGTGTTAGTTTGAGGTAGTCAGTACATGACACCCGGGTAGGGCGCATAATGTTAGTACACAGAGAACCTCCTATAGAGTAGAAATCTTGTATATTTTGTTCGCGATACGAGTCACCAGTGTTTGGGGTGCGAGGAGCGGGCGGGGAATGTGTTAAGCGCGCTGTGATTGGCCGTTTCAAGGACGGCGGGCAGTCGCGCCAGATGAAAAGGGACAGAAGTATGACTGTCCCTCTACTGACGCGTAAGTGGCCAATGTAAGTTGACCTATGCCGGCTCTGAATAAATTATAAATATGACTTATTTGTGGAATGTAATGAATATTTGAGCTTCTTGTTACCTTTCCACACCATTTCACACTACAGGTGGACATCTTTAAGGCATCAAAATACCCTTTTCCAATTTTTTAGTGCGAAAAACACGCGCTGCTTTCGAGTCTGTTACTTGGTCGAAACTGATCGTGTGTTAGTACTTATGAGGTACTTACTTATATACTAGTCTACATATTACCTACTTATACAATTTCTAATTCATGCGTTTTGATGTAATATTAATAACATGTCAGAGGGAGTACAAAATTAATAATTATATAAGTATACATATTCAATAATTGCCAATATGAAAATATTATACAAACTTAATGTAGGCTAATTTATTAATCTCAGTCACAATTTAAATGAATTATAATTATTATGATTTTATGTTATTACGATTTAAATTTTCATTTTTAATATAATATATTACCTACTTATCTCATAAACGCTGTTTTATGGATTCCCTTCTAACAATGAATCGTCACTTAAAACCGGCCAAGAGCGTGTCGGGCCACGCTCAGTGTAGGGTTCCGTAGTTTTCCGTATTTTTCTCAAAAACTACTAAACCTATTAAGTTCGAAACAATTTTCCTAGAAAGCCCTTATAAAGTTCTATTTTTGTGATTTTTTTCAATGAAAAAAATATCAGCCCCCACTTTACATGTAGGGGGGGTACCCTAATAAAACATTTTTTTCCATTTTTTATTTTTGCACTTTGTTGGCGTGATTGATATACATATTGATACCAAATTTCAGCTTTCTAGTGCTAACGGTTACTGAGATTATCCGAGGACGGACGGACGGACGGACGGACGGACGGACGGACGGACGGACGGACGGACGGACGGACGGACGGACGGACGGACGGACGGACGGACGGACGGACGGACGGACGGACGGACGGACGGACGGACAGACAGACAGACATGGCGAAACTATAAGGGTTCCTAGTTGACTACGGAACCCTAAAAACTCATACTCAATGAATACCTATGCAATCTAAAAGACCGACATCTTTGTACCCAATTGCTTTTCAGTTTGCCCTTTTGACATTTAAAAAACGGCCAAGAGCGTGTCGGGCCACGCTCAGTGTAGGGTTCCGTAGTTTTCCGTATTTTTCTCAAAAACTACTGAACCTATCAAGTTCAAAACAATTTTCCTAGAAAGTCTTTATAAAGTTCTACTTTTGTGATTTTTTTCATATTTTTTAAACATATGGTTCAAAAGTTAGAGGGGGGGGGGACGCACTTTTTTTCCTTTAGGAGCGATTATTTCCGAAAATATTAATATTATCAAAAAACGATCTTAGTAAACCCTTATTCATTTTTAAATACCTATCCAACAATATATCACACGTTGGGGTTGGAATGAAAAAAAATATCAGCCCCCACTTTACATGTAGGGGGTACCCTAATAAAACATTTTTTTCCATTTTTTATTTTTGCACTTTGTCGGCGTAATTGATATACATATTAGTACCAAATTTCAGCTTTCTAGTGCTAACGGTTGCGGAGATTATCCGCGGACGGACGGACGGACGGACGGACGTATAAAATTGATTAATAGGTAGCGTTACTTAGCTACGATTAAAAAAACGTATACGCCTTTGAGCCCTATTTCCAGAAGTTAAAGAATTATCCCTGAAAAACTAACATACTAAACAGGTCGCGCAAATTAGTTAGGGAAATCACCGAGAGATGGCACTGTACCTATATAAGTAGGTAATTATAGTCAAATCTTTAAAGTTATACTTATGAGATACATGAGATTATTTAACTCTTGTAAGTTTGTACGGATACGGAACCCTCGGTGGGCGAGTCCGACTCACACTTGGCCGGTTTATTATAAATAACTTATAAAAACCTGCTTTTAACGTATTTACCCTAAATATATTTGGGTCAACAAAATTGTATTAGGCTACCTACATAAAATTAGCTTCGCTTGACGCGCAGCCGTCTGACCAAGTAACCTAGGGGACGTGAAATTAGTCCAGAGAAGGATTTTGTCGGTATATTTCATTACTTATAATAAGTAAGTTGGTATATATTTACCCCCTTATTCATAAACGTTTACTAAATTTATCAAGCCGATAAAGTTCTTTTGTCCCTTTCCGACGTATTGGTGTGATAGAAAGGGACAAACGAACTTTATCGGCTTGATAACTTTAGTGAACGTTTATGAACAATGGGGTTATTAGGTATAATATGATATTAATATATGTTACGCACCTATAGCAAAAATAAAATAACAAATACCTAATCATTGTGTTGGTATAAAGTATTATGTAATCATAATAGTACATTACGATACAAGTGCGTAAAAATGGAAGTTCGAAACGAGTGGCGATAAATTAAAACACGACCGAAGGGAGTGTTTTAAATCGACTTTAATTACGAATTTCCTTTTCGCACGTGTATCGTACGACGTTTTTCAGTACAGATGGCCATCCAAAGTTTCGACCTGATAATGAACCACTTCTCGCACTAGTGCGTAAAAAAACACCATCTGTACTGAGAAATAACAAGTCAATTTTATTTATTAAGATTAAAATATTACACAATAATAGAGGGATTTCGAAATAAGTGGCGATAAATTTTAATAAATATAATATTACATGTGTTACTTATTACAAAATGCTATTTCGTCGTTTTTTATACAGTTAGATCAGCAATTCCCGTCAACTTTGTACAAAAATTAATCACGCAAACAAAGTGCAAAAGTTAAATTTGTTTTTATTAATTCCTATTTTTTTTCATTACCAAGATTTTGTTGATGAATTGAGATTTTATTAAGTTTTTTTCGATCATTTAAGGTTCTCTAGTATCTATATTTTCTTAATTATAACAATTATCCTGTATATATCTTACGAAAGTCGAATTATATTACTAAATGTTGGTAACAAAATAGGATCAATTAAAAAATTTGCTGACGTGGCATTGTACAAAGTTGACCGGAATTGCTGAAATAGGTATCGCGAAAGTTGTGTTTTCGGAATTTATCGGCATTTAACCCGGAACTTTATGTTTTTGCGTCCTTCTGCCTAATTAGACCTAACGGCTTATTAAGCGGGCCTAATGAGGTAAAATTTAATTAATTTTTACCTTCATTCAAAGTCCTGGCTGGTTTGCAGCGGTCAAGAAGAATGTAATAGGTATAGGTAGAGGATTTTTGTCAATGTACCTATGAGAACAATGGGCACTTTTTTATACTACGTCGGTGTCAAACAGGTATACGGTCCGCCTGATGGACAACGGTCACCGTAACCTATGGACGCCTGCAACTCAAGGGGTGTCACATGCGCGTTGCCGACCCATTAGCACTTTTATATGAATAGTGTATTCAGGTAATTCTTATATAAGTAATTGAAGTGTAATAAATAGCAGTGCCTTGGGCATACTATTATTAATATTAACGGCCATCTAGTTTATATTCTATTTAACGTAAAATATTTATATGTTCTGTCTGTGGTTCTGTAAAAAGTTATATCTACTATTCATTTTCGAATATGACCATATCCAATCCATATTTGCAGTCAGCAAAAAAAATGAAGACTACCTTGATGCAAGGTCAATTGCGAACATATATTATTTTAGCACTTTGGCTGTATTCATATCAATATCGTTGTCGCTGACTGTACCTACCTACAGCTAATTTTGACGCATCTTAAGTCCCAGATCGAGCGTACAGCCACATCATCAATCTCATACACTATTACCTAGTCCTACAACTCTGTGTATTTTTCACGCGCTCAATCATTACCGTCTTTGTTGTATGAAACGTATAAACGTAATAAATCACAACACGAAGTGATTTGTTGAGACGTTTCAATGGCACCTTTGTGGAGATGCGAACAAGATTTGCCAGCATTCTGCTGTTTGGATTACATGAGATTAGTGGTTTATGCTTTATACTTGTCACTTTGAGTTTAACAATACAGGGTAACTACGTAGTCAAATGCACAAACGCTAACGATAATATCGTTATCGTACACTGAGAGAAATTTGCATTGTGAATTTAACAAGTTCAACTTGTTGCGGTTTATCCGTTTGAATCAGGGAAACGTATGTTTAAAACAATATGTATCAGGTTGTTTTTATAAAATCGACTTGTTGATTCAAATATATTGCCGATTCAAATGACAAGTAGCTTGTTGTTTGAACCAAAGAGCACGTAGGCGCTATTTTAACCAAAAAACTTGTTGAACGAACATGAAAACTGGTTGTATTTTCTCTCAGTGTAGCTATCTTTATTTCTCTTCTGTATTGGCGCGATAGAGCTCTTCCGTATCGAAACACAGTCCTTTCGATCGGCGCTTAATGTGTACTATTTAATTGTCATTTCGGCTAGGCCGGATGGGTACCCAACTAACGTTGAAATCGCGTACGTTTCGAGTAGTATATCTATAGCTCTTCTATATTGTCGCGATAGAGCCAGTTGCGTTTCGATTACGTCGTAGTGTCAACGGTTGTTACTTTGGCTTAAGCCCTGCATAGTGAGTTTATAAACGCCTATTTTATCTCATCTGGGTTTTTTTCGAAAATCCTACTGTTTATATATTTCTGAATACTAGATCGCTACGATTACTACGACTCCAAGGTCGCTACAACTCATCTCATGATAGTTACTCATGAAATAAAACTATGAAAACCACGGGTGACCATGAACGCTGCAAAGGTTTCGAAACGTCGGTACATCATACCTATTGTAAATGCATTATACGCGATTTCATCCGTTTTCATAGTTTTATTTAATGTGTTTCCGTTAATTATTAACAAAGTTCTGAATGAAACATGTTTAGTAACATGGAATACTATTGTCTCGGCCGATATTAATAATAAAAGATGCTCCCATCAATTCCTTTGTGGTGACATTTGGAAAACTACGTCACATAACTTTCTTTTATGGATGGGAGCTATTTCTGTCCACAGAACACCTGCGTTATTGCTTTATTGATAGGATTTTCTATGGAGTGTCTCTAATAATATAATTTTAATATATCGTAAATAAGACGAAAATGGTACGAACTACATATACCTAGGTAATCACTTTATACCTATGGAGACATTAAATTATGCAAAAAATGTGTAAGGAAGGTAAACTATACTAAATAAGCGTTTTAAGATGAGTATAAGAGTATTTTATTAAATTCATTTCACTTAACTATCTTTATATTATTTATTTGACGTTTAACTTTTATGTCGCTCTTATAAGATCTTGTCACATTCAAATTTTCGAATTTAATAAAGAGCGGCTAGTTTTTGTTAATGAGCCAACAACTTGTCGAATTTTACGGAAATAATAAAAAAACCGGCCAAGTGCGAGTCGGACTCGCCCACCGAGGGTTCCGTACAAACTTTCTTTCAAACTACCTAGTAAAAATAATCTCATATTTTCATATAACTCTAATGACTTGACTAGAAGACAAAAGTATAGGCACTAATGAGTATTATAGTGTATAGCGCCATCTCCCGGTCAATTTGCTAACTAATTTGTGCGACCTGGTTTTTCAGGGATAATTCTTTATAATGTTAACCGATTTAAACAGTTTTTACTTTATTGGACAGAAGATGGTTTACGTAACATCTCGTATTAATTTGAAGTACGATATACATCCGCAAGGGCGGGTAAATTGAAAGTAAAAATCTGAAAAGTTTTTTGTGAATTAAAAAAAAAGTATTCAAAATACAAACACGATTATATTTTTCCTGTAATATATATCATAAAACCAATGTTTACTGAAATTTTCATAATTTTTCGTTGGTAAACTGAGGAGATAAGGGGGGGGAACGGTATTTTTTTTTACATTTTCCATCAAAATTCTTTTTTTTCCTCAACAAAAAAATTATAAAACATAGCTTATTTACGTTCAATTTGAGCTCTTTCCAACGATACCCCACTTGACCTAGTAACTTGAAATTTACAGTTTGCCCCCTTTCATTTTGGCCATTTTCTACAATTAAAATTAATATATTTAAAAAAATTATACTTTCTATTTGTAGAGGTTTACAATGTTCACAACTATTCCAAATTTCAAGTTGATAGCATTAGTAGTTCTCGAGATATTTAGGAATGTGACAGACGGACAGACAGACGGACAGAGTCGCACCATAAGGGTTCCTGTTGTACCTTTTTGGTACGGAACCCTAAAAACACGCTGTAAAGTTTTTTTTTTGCAAGCAAGCTTGTGGCTTACAACAAGATGATAAGCAGTCTATGATCGCATGCAACTTCAATTCATGTTACATGCACAATCCCAACCCTAAGATACCGCACTCTCGAGCTCTTCCGCAAAATTCTTCGGCGGAAAGTCGCCGTCGCGCTCAAAGCTCTTGAGCGCACTCCCCGAAGTGCAACCTGTAAAACACCGACAGACTGGTGTTGTAGCTACAAAGAGCTTATTCCACCATCCCCATTCTACCATCGGACTCTTAGACGCACGGCCGGTTTCCATCCTTACTTGGTATTCCGCGAATTCGCACGAAGCGCTTTGCTTCTTCTTTTCTTATGCGCACTGCCAAGCCAAGGAGTAGAATTCTTTGCCGGCGGCTATATTTCCGAGCTCATATAACCCGGCAACCTTCAAATCAAGAGTGAACAGGTACCTTCGGGGCGAGCTCACTCCATCGTAGGCCACGTCTCTGCCGTTTGCTAGTCTGTGACCAACAGTAAGCCCATTTATAAAAAAAAATTCAACAGAAATTTGTATTTCATTTTTATAAATGTCGGTAATAAATCTAAATCCCTAGTCCAACTGCCCCAAATTGCTGCTTACATTGTGAGAGGGATTCCGGTTTTATCGTAGCCTACTTTGAGCAAAGAACAATCCCTCGTGGAAACATAAGTGCCTCTCTCGGCAACGAGCCCTCAAACATGGATCCGCAAACACATGTTAGCAATAAACACGTTGATATATTATATACTACACTAAGAGCTAGCCCCGAAAAATGATTTATATGATCGTGGGATAACGAAACTTGTCTAGATAGTTTGCTCTACTATGCTTATTTATATTATCGCAGTTGTAATCGGCGGAGGTCTGCGATGGCAATGTCTTACTTTTAAGAAAAACTTACTCTAATTCTCCGTGCGAAGCCGGGGGGGGGGGGGGGGCTAGTAATTAATTTGGACATAACGCAGGCCCGGATCTAGGAGGGAGCCAACCGCGGGGCTCTTGCCCCAGGCGCGAAGTTCAAGAGGGGTGCCAAATTCGCCACATTTCATTTGATCCGCCCCCCCCCCCCTCGAAAAAAGGCTAGATCCGCAACTGACATGACGCTCCTTTAGCTCCAACAATTTTATAAACAGCTTTGATTTGGCTCACCGCGCTCCGCTTAGACGACTTGCATCCAGATTCAGGCATAACCCCTAACGTGGCTCATCAATCTCATCATATGCCATTTTATGGGGCTAGCTCTCGGTTGATATGGTGATATATTGATATGGTGATGTTTATTTAAAATGGAATTATGGGAAAGAATTGTGGATTACTGGGTGTATCTCGAATGTGCAAATAAATGGAAACTTTTTATTTTACTTACATATTATTTAAACATATTTTTAAAATTCGTTGATCATAAATGAGGAGTGTCTTTTCAAAATGACTGATTTCTATAAGCCAAAAAGGGTTATTTCTCTAGGAAGACATGGATAAAAATAACCTCTGTTGACTTATATAATAGAAATAAGTCCTTTTGAAAAGACACTCTTCAAATATTACTCAGTTTCCGAAGGTTATTCCTCCAGAAATTCCAGGAGATACCTGGATACTTAGCCAACGTTAAAATCGCGTACGATCATAATTAACGTTATCGTAGCTAGCTCTCACTATTGCTCTTCATTATTGCCGCGACAGAGCATGCTAGTTACGATAACAATATGAGCCTAAGGTAGATGTCGTATCATCACAGAATATATAATAGTACAAGTACAGAAGGCCCACTGCTTTGATGTTCACGACATGCCGCCTTTTTAAATACCTACAAAATTCTAACAAAGAAACGAGCCGCACGTGCGCGACGCCCGGCGATAGGGTTGCCTACGGATTAAAACGATTTAATACTCAGATAAAATGTTATACTATTATATTCAAGTCTTGGGTACTTTCTAGGTATATATATATGGTATTTATATATTTTTGTTTAAGTTCCAACATCACAAGCCTTATTGAATCTTTTCGGGGGACTCAATCAATAGTAGATCTGTGTAAACATGTCCTATGGTATTTATTTTATTCATGATATCTATTTAACTAAGCATTATTAGCCATTCCACACGCGGACATCGCATATGAACCTTAAAAAAAACTCGCGACGTAAAGTAAC
This sequence comes from Leguminivora glycinivorella, assembly GCF_023078275.1. Lineage (NCBI taxonomy): Eukaryota > Metazoa > Arthropoda > Insecta > Lepidoptera > Tortricidae > Leguminivora > Leguminivora glycinivorella. Next base: position 17,490,702 of record NC_062975.1, read on the forward strand.
ATTAGAAAGTGCGAACGTGCGTTTCGTGAGAACACGCGCAACCCCTGATTAGGCCGCGAACTCGCGGCCGCCGGCATGTACTTCTAGCGCGGCGATAGAATCGCAGAGTGAGCCGCCCCTGGTATCATACAAACTGTTGCTCCTATCGTTTGAGTCGAGTGGTTAAAAGCTTCAAACAAGATTTGAGTGACGTTACGAAAGTGCATGGACACAGACTGTTCTTCTTTTATGCGTTTGACGTAGAACTGTGTTTTTATACTGTTTGGTAGCTGATGTATACTTTGTTTTGCAAATAATGTTAGCCTGTGGTGTCAACTATTTCCACAGAAATGGAAGTAGGTACGAACAAAGTAAAAATTAAAAATGACATTTAAAACTACTGTCATGTATCTATGAAAATATAGTTTTTATGCGCTTATTTTTTCCTTGTACAAGCAAAATAAAATCAAATCCCGTATCTTGTTGCCTACCACCTACCACTAACTTGCGATAGAACTCGATCAAACATTCCGTTCTGTGACAGAGACTGTACCTACATTGTACAAGTTCCAAATTTAAATTACAACCGATTTGTTCGACATACCAAGGGCACCCGAACCTTACAATCTATGCGAATAAATACTGAAAGTACTAATCTCACTAAAAGCCATTGAGATAGGTACTAGTTATTTAATCGAAATGAATAGTTTTTTTTTTCATTACGAAAATCTCGGTTTTCGCGTGTTTCCCGGCATTTGCCACGGCTCGTGAGAGCCTGGGGTCCGCTTTGACAACTAATCCCAAGATTTGATGTAGGCACTAGTTTTTACGAAAGCGACTGCCATCTGACCTTCCAACCCGAAGGGTAAACTAGACTTTATAAAAAAGTTGGTTTACTTGTTTTTCTGCAATGATTACACAAAAAAAAATCGTACATGTCTTCGAAATGTCGGTCAAGCGACGTAATATCCGATAGATCATGAAATTCCTAGTCACATCGGGAAACGTGAAAATCATTTTCTCGTTTCCTGATCAAAGGAGCCTCAATACGCTACGCAGAGCTCCCTTTTTGACCAGTTAGCCCTTCGGGTGTATTAGGAAGCGCCCTAATGAACTTAAATATTCAACTTATTAGTCTAATGTGTCTGTCTAGACACACATCACTTACTCCACTCCTGTAGTCCTAAATGGAACAATAACAATAACCTTGCCCCGTTTAAAACAAATAGCAATCGGAGTTTTGAATGATTCACGGTTATTTTCATTAGACTTATATTGACCGGGATATAGACCGTGATTACCTTTTTTGATTTTTATCGAGCTCCCGATATAGGTTATAGGTTATAGGTATACGCGGGCTCGGTTTCCGCAACTCGACGTCATAATTTGCGCCTATTTTGCGTGATGGGTTGCGGCACTATTCCTGCCAACCCAGCTCTACCAGAAAGCCTAGCAGACCCTTTATGTTGCCGACGACTTCTGGGAGACACCCCGGCGACCCGAGGTGTTGTGCCCGGTATTCTGCCACCCCTGGACATTCGAGAATGACGTGAGCGGCTGTTTCCTCTGCCTCCGTGCACGCTCTGCAGAGGGGGCTGTCTGTAACACCCAGGGTGAATAAGTGTTTGTTGAAAGGGGCATGGCCAGTTATGGCCCCCACTAAAAGTCGGAGCTGTGGCCTTTTTAGTTGCCTCACCTTTTTTGACAATCCGGGGGTGATTGTCGGGAGTGCTTCCTTTGCCTGTCTGCAGGTGCCTAGGTTAGACCAGTATTGTTGGTGTTTTACCTTGGTGTTGTAACGCAGCATGTTTCGAAGCCAAGCATAAGGTAATGGTAGTATGGGCTCCGGTCCTGCCACCTTCATTTCGGAGCCTCTACGCGCTAGGATGTCGGCTCCATCGTTACCTCGCGAGTTGCTGTGTCCTTTAATCCACTGAAGAGTTACGCTGTTGGTGGTGCATACCTCTGTCAGAGTTCTGTGACATTCGTAGATTAGCCCTGAAGTAAAGGTATAACTTTGTAGAGCTTGTAGTACTGACCTACTATCGGAGAGTATACGGATGGGGTAGTCACGTACCTCCCTTGAGACGATCGCATGTGCTGCCATTATGATGCCCATACATTCTGCCTGGAAGACTGTGTTGTGGGCACCTAGTGGTGTCGAGATGTGTATGTTGAGGTCCTCTGAGAATACTCCAGAGCCAGTGCCTGACCTTGTTTTTGATCCATCCGTGAAGATTCTCAGCTCCCTTGGGTTAAGTCCTTCACGGGGTTCTTCGTGTAATTGTATTTTGTATTTCTTGTCGAAGACGAATTGCTTCGGTATCTTATCGGTTACCGCCTCTATTAGCGGTGCCTTACCTATCGCCTCATAGAGGATTTCGGTGTGAGGTACCCTAGGTGGTCTCCAGAGATTGGACTTTTTAGACGTACCGCCGCAGCTAGCGCTTCTTGTTGTATGTGGAGGTGCAGCGGCGGCAGGCCTAGGATGGCTTCCAAGGCCGCGGTTGGAGTGGTTCTCATGCAGCCCGTGGTCGCCATACAGGCCAACCTCTGAAGTCGTTGTAGTTTAGCTTCAACAGTGGATAAATTGGTGCGTGGCCACCATACTATAGCACCGTAGCTTATTATTGGTCGGATTACTGCCTGGTAAAGCCATAGAGTTATATTAGGGGTTAGTCCCCAGGTTCTGCCTACCATTCTACGGCATTGCCAGAATACGACTGTAGCTTTTTCTATCTTACTGTTTAGGTGGTTACTCCAATTTAGTTTATTGTCAAGTACTACCCCTAGATACTTTACCTCTGTTGATAATTGGAGTTCTGTATTGAACAGCCTGGGAAGGCGAAAGTTCCCCAAGTTGCGTTTGTTGGTGAACATTACCAGCTCAGTCTTGTTAGGATTGACGGTGAGTTCGTTGTCGGCGCACCAGCGTTCCACGATGGCAAGTGCGGAGCGTGTGACATCACATACTGTACCTGTGTGGTTGCCGCTCGTTAGTATCACTATGTCGTCAGCGTAGCCGATCGTGTAGTAGTGATTGTTGTTTAGTGTGGAGATCAGGTCGTTCACCACTAGATTCCATAACAGTGGTGAGAGGACGCCACCTGAGGGCATCCTTTTGCCACTAGTGCTTGTTGTGCCTCGCCTGTCCCGAGTGTGATGACCCTTTGGCTCAGCATGCTATTTATCCATGTGGTCATGATTGTACTTACTCCATGTCTCACTAGTGCTGCAGTTATGCTGCTGAATCTGGTCTTGTCGAAGGCCCCTTCTATGTCTATGAAGGTTCCTAGGCACATGGACCTGCTTTTGATCGCTACTTCAATCTTGCTCACCACTGCGTGGAGTGCTGATTCCGTAGATTTGCCAGGGCTGTAGGCATGTTGATTAGGGTGAAGGGGCACGATGTTTAGCACCCTCTCTCTCAGATACCTGTCGCACAACCTCTCCAGTGTTTTCAGCAAAAAAGAGGTTAGGCTGATGGGCCTAAATGCTTTCGGATCCGAGTAGTCGCTTTTACCTGGTTTTGGTATGAAGATGACTTTGACCTCTCTCCATTGTTTCGGCACGTACGTGTGGGCCAAGCAGGCGCGTAGGATGTTGGTTAGCTTTATAGTGAGTGCTTCCCCGCCCCACTTAAGCAGAGCAGGGAAGATCTCGTCCTTACCCGGTGATTTGAAGGAGTCAAAGCTGTTAATGGCCCATTGCGTGCGTTGCGGGTTTATTACCTCGTCAGTCTGTTGCCACTCGTCCTCCGTCGGAGTGGTCTCAACCTCATCCCAACTAGTCATGTGCGAGATCACACAATCCGGGAAGTGTGTGCGCACTAGAACTAGTTCCGCTTCTTCAGGCGAGGTGGTGAGGGAGTTGTCCGGCTTTCGCAGGGATCCTAAGGTTATGGCGGAGTTATTGGAGAGGACCTTCCTTACCCTGTTAGCCTGCATTGTGCTCTCGATTTCTGTACAGAACTTACGCCACGAGTTGGTGCTTCTGTATCTGAGGCGTTTTTTGTACGTGGCTTTCGTGGACCTGTAGTTATCCCAGTCCTCGTCATTGCACGTGTTCATAGCTCTGTTGTATTGCCTCCTCATCTTACCCCTGAGTCTCTCCAGTTCAGGCCCCCACCAGTTGTTCTTGTTTTTGTTCCTTTTAGTTGCCGGTGGGGTGGATAGGGGACATGTTTGATGATAGCATTCCAGAATTGTGTTCGTGAAAATGCTTACCTGTTCTTCTATCACCGCAGTGCCCTCTATTTTGTGGGTATCTCCCTGCTGCGCCAGAGCTGTGTTCAGGCGCAGTGTGTAGAGTTCACGGTTCGTCTTCCGTGGATTCCTTCTAGGCACTGTTGTGATTGTCTCTACCTGAATATCAAATCGAATCCACCTGTGGTCCGAGCAAGACATCTCCTTTGACACATGCCAGCCCGCGATGAATTTCGATGCTTCTTCAGTCGCCAGTGTCAGGTCAATAATTGTCCTGCTTCGTTTATTGACGAATGTAGGTTCTGAACCTGTGTTGAGAATATTGAGATTTGTAGTGAACAGGTACTCGACAAGTTTCTTACCTCTTTCATTACCTGTTGTCATGCCCCATAGGGGTGGTGTGCGTTAGAGTCGGTTGCCACGATGAGCTCTAGCCCCTCCTCTTCACAGTAATTGACTAGCCTTGTCAGGTCGTGTGGTGGTGGGTCATCCGCTTCCGGCATGTACACGGAGGCCACGACCATCTCCTTCAGGCTGGAGTTTTGCGCCCCGTGCAGCTTTATGGCGCACAGGTCTCTAGAACAGAAGCTCATTAGAGGATGCGCATGTATGTTATTAGTTGTGTATATGCAGGCCCGGGGTTATCCGGGCCCGCGTAGACTGTTAGCTTACCTCCTAGGTTGCGGAGACCGCAGACGGTGCCTCTTCTGACCCACGGCTCCTGGATCAGAATTACGGCTGTAGTGTTGTCCTCCAACCACTTCCGGATCTGAGCCGTTGCCGTTTCGCTGTGGTGGAGGTTGGCTTGGAGGAATTTACCACTTATCGAAGGGAGCTCCGTGGGCCGGTTCACCCTCCCCTCCGACATCGGTTCCTCCCCCGACACCGGTTCTCCTCCCTCCGTGCCAATGGCCAACTTTTTTAGCCCTTGAGCGCATTCCCCTTCACTCTCCGAGGAGCTGCGAAGAAGTACTTCCTCGCCCTCCTCCGAGACCGCTGGGGAACGCGCCGGACTCTTCATCTCTTGTACCGGGACTACGTCCTCGGGTACTGGCTTGGCGATGTCCATTGGCTCGGCGGGTGTGGTATCTTCGCCGCTGGTGACGGCGATGGTTTTAGAGGGCGGTTGCTCCCGAATTTACCCCGTGGTCCTTGGAACTTCACGTACACCGACCCCAGCATAAAGCCGAGCCGGCGCCCGTGTTCCACCAGGGGCTGTACGACTGTCTCCGGCACACTGACGACAGCGAACGTTTCCGTCCCCTGCACCTCTCGCCGGTTGAGAAGCCAGCGGTCTACTTCTGCCCACGGGTTCTGATAGCGTAGAAATCGGCCTACCTCACCGAAGTCATCATAGACGCCCGGGAACAGAATGCCGCAGCGTACACGTTTGGGTATGTCGCTCTGGCGCTTAATTACCACTTTCACCCCGTCGTCGAGGGTGATGGTGGCCGCGCTGCGCCTCAGCCAATCCAGTGTAGCCTGGTCCTCGCACCACAACCTTAGGGATCCATCGCCGTAGGTCGGCTTGCCCCTGAAGATTGGGCCCGCGGGCAGGTTTTCTGTCGGCTGTCTAGCCTCCATAGACATTAGGCCTAGGAGCTGTTTTTGGACCTCATCCGACTGCTCTTGGCTCAGGTGTCCCGTGGTGGCGTTAGTCACCGCCACCAGCAGGTCGGCCTTCACTGCCTCGGCGTAATCCGCTCGGGGGGTTACTCCGCCTGGTCCGGTCCTCCGCCTCTTGGGCTCGTTTCTGGGAGATGTGGTCTCATCCAGACGAGCTCTCTTGGCAGATGAACGGGCCTCCTGGTTACTCCCCCCTTCGGTCCTTGTTCCTTTTGCCCTTCTACCCATGGGGGGGGCGCGGCCGGCAGCCTGCGCCTCACCTTCCCCAGGGGCGCTTTGCTGTGGCGCTGGGGCGTTTTGGGCCGTAAGGCCTTGTTTCAGTCTCCGCCGCTGTTTCCTGCTGAGCTTCTTCGGCCTGGCCGGAGCTGCAGCAGGCGGGGGCTGTGGAATAGGAGGTACTTCCCGTTTACCGGGTTTCCGCTTCCTTTCCTTCCTGGACACGTGGAGCGTCCAACCAGCCTCCAGTTGGGCGGAGATGGGGTCTAGGACCGGTGCCATCGCTGGGGTCTGTTCCGCGCTTGGGGGTTTCCCTCCTATCGGAACGATAGCCATCGATGTCCCCGGTGTTGGGAGCAGGGGGCGGGTACACTTTTCCATAACGGAGGGTATGTTCCCCGTAGGAATGGCACCCGCGGAAGTCCCTGCCGAAGCGAGTGGGGGCTGGGTACACTTTCCCGATCCAGGGGGTTTCCCCCCCTTCGGAATGGCACCCGTGGATGTCCCCGCCGAAACAAGTGGGGGCTGGGTGCGCTTTCCCGATCCAGGGGGTTTCCCCCCCGTCGGAATGGCACCCGTTGATGTCCCCGGTGTTGGTAGTAGGGGCTGAGCACGCTGTGGTGTCGAGCCTGTGTGTTTGGGCGTCCACGCCCCGGGCTTACGGGTCTTTGGTTTCCCAGAGGCCCTCCCACCCGGTGCGGACTGTCCCTTGTGTGGCGGCTGTGCCGGGGCGGCGCCGCCACGGTGTGTAGTGTGTGGGGCTGCTGCCGAAGTAGCGCCCTCCTGGTGTGTATTGTGTGGCGGTGCTGTAGGAACAGTCCCATCGCCGTGTGTGGAAGCGCCTATTTGGGTTGCGTGAGCCTCCCTATAGGCGCGTGTTGAGGAGGAGGGGCTGTCGAGACCGCCCCATCTCCTTGTGTTGTGTTGTGTAGTTGGGAGGTACCCGGTGCAGCCGAAGCCGCGCCGTCTCCCTCCAGTGTAAGGGTTGTGGATCTTGTGTTTTCCATTTTTAGTTTGTATTAAATTTTCACCTCCCGGGCTTCCCACCCTCCATGGAGCCCGCACCTTTGGGGATGTCACTTAGGACACCAGGATTACCCAAGAGGTATAGGAGTGTAGAGGTGAGACTCATGCGCGACATCAGGAGCTGCAGACACGTGGCTGGGAGAGACGATCCCATCTCCCCCAGTGCGTCCACGTGCCCTTGCCCCCTCAGCATGGCCGAGCCCCTGGCATCCTCCCAGAGGACGCCCCTCCCCACCCCTTGCCATGCGGACCGTACCACCTCGACCGTACGGGACGCGTGTCCATTACCCTGCAGTGGCCAGCTGCAGGGCAACCGTTTTGCCTGAAATTCAGACCGAAAAGGGCATATTGGTCTAAAGGGGATAACTAACCCCGACCCCCTGTAGTCCTCGGCCCCCAGGACTCCTGCATCCTGGCTCACGGCGTTCGACTGCGCAGGACAAGCGCAGGTAGGTGAGTGTAGTCCGCTTAAGTCACCTACACCATAAGCGGAACCGGGAGATCCCTGAGACGTGGCAAGCAATTAGACCAAGGTCAGATTACTAGCCATGTCGTACGGAATGCTCCAATGTTTGTCACAACCCGCTTGGGCTTTCAGGTCCTTGCGGGTTGTGACCTCGCCTTCATACTTGGCTACTGGTGGTCCGGGGTAGATGTAAATGTGCGACGCCCGACCGACCACCAGCATTTCCAGGGTGTACGACCCGTCCCACAAGTGAGACGGGTTCGTCCATGACCCGCGGCGGCAGTGTCATGGACGACGGGGACGTGGTATGATAGACTTGAGGGAATAGACATTGCTAGCTCAGCATCGCACACCTGAACCTGCGTAGCTACCCCCCCCTACACCCCGATATTTCGACGCAGTTGCATGCATCATGATCAAGAAAAATCAAAAAGGTAATCACGGTCTATATCCCGGTCAATATAAGTCGTTTATATTCCAATCTTCTGTAACTGTTGTATGAGCGATATAGGTATAACGCTTAAGTATAATGTATGATAGTGATGATATACAACCTGTGTATTGTTTGCAAACGTGTTTTAGCAAACAAAGGACAATCTAACGTCTTAACTGAGCCAACACCGCCTGTGTACTTAGATCCTGAACAAAGCAATGTGTAATATCCTGAATATATTCCTTATTACACGAATTTAAGGTATATAATTAGATGAGCTTAAGTTTGTATACAGTTGTAACTCTTGTCCGGGTGCGTTAAAGTGCAATGTCACTGTCAAGGTTGCTTCCACGACCGTAATATCTAATTTTAACAGGAAGAAAATATTAAATTGATTGAATATTTATCCCAGTCTGTCATTCTCGCGCGTGCATTATACGTTTATTTATAGAACAGCAAATTGAGCTGATCGTTTCTAAACCAAATTATTGATAGTCTCGGTTTATTGTGGGCGACAACGGCATTTATCAACAGAGTTAATGACTGAAGGAACAGTTGGAATGATTGCACAATAATACCTACTCACACTTTCCTATTTACTTATTCATATGACATGTACAGAGTTGGAAGCGCTGGTAGCCTAGCGGTAAGCACGTGCGACTTTCGTTACGGAGGTCGCGGGTTCGAACCCCGGCTCGCACCAATGAGTTTTTCGGAATTTATGTGTGAAATGTCATTTGATATTTGCCAGTCGCTTTTCGGTGAAGGAAAACATCGCGAGGAAACCGGACTAATTCCAAAAAGGTACTAGTTTACCCTTCGGGTTGGAAGGTCAGAAGGCAGTCGCTTTCGTAAAAACTAGTGTCTTCGGCAAATCTTGGGATTAGTTGTCAAAAGCGGACCCCAGGATCCCAAGAGCCGTGGCAAATGCCGGGATAACGCAAGGAGGATGATGATGGCATGTACAGAGTTGCTTTTGAAAATACTATTGATTACAGTACTATGTATTCCCAAAAAAAAAAATCGTTTTGGACACTCATGGAGGATGTCTGCACACTTGCCTATGAATGTACTCTTACAGGAAAGAATCATATATTCTGGTTGAGATGGATGTAGATGAAAAGCATTGATTGAAAGTTATGGGTAAAAAAATGGTATTGAAATGATTTCACAAAATCTTATAGCAAAAATCTGTGAATTATCTGTTTTAAACATTCAATATTTACGTTTATTTCTTACTAAGATATAGGCAAGATGTACAACGCATACTTCGTCAATATATCTGGCATATGACATAAGAAAAACACATCCACTAGATGCTTCACAAACAAGTTATATTTATACAAAATATACATCCATAACATGGCCAACAAGTTTGGTCAACTCTCTTCAATGCCATTATCTCTTTACTCCTGTGACATTTTTTATATTCATAAGTGTAGGTTTTCTGAAAATTAAAGTTATAATAAATAGTTTATTTGATTAGTTGTGGAATCCCTAATTTTAAATTATCATTGGCTATTAATCCGGTATTAAGAATACTTTTGAACATTATACTTATACCAATATTTCACAAAATTTGCTGTTAGTCACTCCTTAGAGGCAGTTTTTAGCTTTGAAGATTGCGTGCCGTATAAAAATAACCCGTCTTCATTTAGTAAAAAACTATATCTACTAAATCTAGACTCACAGACCTTTTAGATAGAGTATTATATTACCTACTAGCGAAGGCCCCTAAAGGATAGTAACCCTTTCTACGAATTTCGGTCTCTTATCCTACTGAGGCCCACTAGAACCAACCACTTAACTCGCTGTCATCTGTCAAATTCCATATAAAATGGAGGGTTAACCCTCGGGTGTACCCTCCATTTTCGTTGGTGCAAGTGGCCCTTACAGTATCAGGCTAATTCTATCAAGTCTTTAATCAATATCATATATATTATATTTATATTTAAAATATGTCACCCAGCTTCCACATCCACGGGCAAGCACAAGTGGTGTAGCCGGCTAACGAATGAAAAGGTAATGAAAGAATGTATTGCAATACATATTAATTTAAAAAAATATTTGCAATAAAGAAGACAAGCAAACTTAAAACCTATATTAATTATGCAGGTATCTATGCATTAGAGGCAGCCCAAACATAATATAACACAAACTTTAAAATATATGTAACTTCATAGGTACAATAGAATAGTCTTCCACGGCAAAGCAAATTTTCCTTTAAAAAAAACAAAAGGCGCTCGACATGCCTATTTTTTTCAGCGGCCAGTGCGCGCGGTGACTGCAACATGCAGGTTCGCCATGTTACTGCACAACGCACGAATGTCATTTTGAATATGTAGGTTTAAGGAGCGTTTTTACATCATTGACGACCGGTCTGGCTCAGTCGGTAGTGACTCTGCCTGCTATGCCGCGGTCCTGGGTTCGAATCCCGGTAAGGGCACTTATTTGTGTGATGCGCACAGATATTTGTTCCTGAGTCATGGATGTTTTCTATGTATTTATACTATTTATCTATTTAAGTATGTATATCGTCGCTTAGCACCCATAGTACAAGCTTTGCTTAGTTTGGGGCTAAGTTGATCTGTGTTAGGTGTCCCCAATATTTATTTATTACTATTATCATTGAATATGAAATCTATTGGGGGTTATCTTTGCCTTTACGGAGCAATTTAATCAAAAACCCGTCAGGACCAGATTTGGCTGAAAACTATCAACTTGATGGCATAAGATGAAGTATAGAGCCTTTCAGTAAATTAAATACTAGATTTTTGCCATGTAATGCACCTACTCTACGGGCGAAGTACCTTTTTCGCCGACGCGAAGTACAATCAATGGAATGTCATAAAACGAAATTATATTTCAGTAAATTATTAAAGTACACTCATTACTCACTATAGGATGGCATAAGGTTGTTAAATCCTATTTAAACACGTGAAATCGGGTAACTCACGTAAAACTGGCGAAGGTCGCTCGACATGTTTCGCTCCGTAACGAGGAGCATTTTTCGTTACGGAGCAAAACATGTCGAGCGACCTTCGACTATTTTACGTGAGTTACCCGATTTTACATGTTTAATATGTCAGTGTCTCGCTGGTAGCCTAGCGGTAAGTACGTACGACTTTCGTTTAGGACGTCGCGGGTTCGAACCCCGGCTCGCACCAATGAGTTTTTCGGAATTTATTTGCGAAATGTCATTTGATATTTGCCAGTCGATTTTCGGTGAAGGAAAACATCGTGAGGAAACCGGACTAATTCCAATAAGGTCTAGTTTACCCTTCGGGTTGGAAGGTCAGATGGCAGTCGCTTTCGTAAAAACTAGTGCCTACGCCAAATCTTGGGATTAGTTGTCAAAGCGGACCCCAGGCTCCCGTAAGTCGTTGCAAATGCCGGGATAACGCAAGGAGGATGATGATGAATTATGTCAGTGTCTCGCGGTAGTTTTATTGTTAAAATTGTTAAATCCCACTTAAAACCTTCCGTCTATATATTTTTTCTATGGCTTTATGATATGCGACAGTGACATTTGCTTTTCGTTCGCTACAGAAAATAAAAGATTGACATGTTGGCTATGCAACCGGACCTACTACCGTTAATGGACTAAGAGCCCAGGCCCCGTAGCCGAATGGCATTTCTCCGACGCCAAACGAAAGCGATACGCCGCTGGCTCTGTCGCGCCAATACGCAAGCGCGATAGAGATAGATATTTACTAGCGCTTCGTTTCGTGAGCGTTTCGTGAGCGATTGTGCCATTCGGCTAGCCACCCAGAGCCGCCAGACCTTCCTCATTTTCCCAAGGATGAAACTTTGGGACAAAGTAGAGTTCGCGTACGTTTAATATCTGCATTTTAGCACAGAATATATAATAGTACAAGTACAGAAGGCCCACTGCTTTGATGTTCTCGTAATGCCGCCTTTTTAAATACCTACACAATTCTTACAAAGAAACGAGCCGCACGTGCGCGGCGTCCGGCGATAGGGTTACCTATGGATTGAAACGAATTAACACTCACATAAAATGTTATACTATTATATTCAAGTCTTGGGTACTTTCTAGGTATAAATACTGTATTCATATATTATTGTTCAAGTTCCAACATTACAAGCCTTATTGAACTTTTCCGTGGGACTTAATCAGTAGTATAATCTGTGTAAGAATGTCCTATGGTATTTATTTTATTCATGATGTCTATTTAACTAAGTATTATTAGCCATTCCACACGCGTACATCGCATCTGAACCTTAAAAAAACTCGCGACGTAACGTAACAGTAGAAAGTGCGAACGTGCATTCCGTGAGAACGCGCGCCACCCCTGAGTAGGCCGCGAACTCGCGGCCGCCAGGATGTACTTGTAGCGCGGCGATAGAATTGCGGAGTGAGCCGCCCCTGATTTTAGCTAGTTCGGCCATCATTTCCTGACCGTTTCCGCCGGCCGTAACTTTTACCAGACGCTTGAAAGTCTTTCTAACTTACCATAATTTCTCAAGCTACGGTCGGCGTAAATGGTTAGGAAATGATAATTATCAAATCCTTACAGTATTTTATATCACATATATAAAAGCAACCTTGAAGTTTAAGGAAAGTTAGTATTTAAAAAAAAACCACCGACGGGCCGAACTAGGTAATATTCAGGCATTAAACGTCGATAGAAAAAAGAAAGAAAAGAAATAAAAAATATTATTTGATATAAAACATATAACAAGATACATAGATGCAGGTGACTCTCAGCGTAAACCGTATCTAAGAGACACGGCACTGATTTTCAGGGCACCCATAATTATAACTAAATTTAAAACTAAAACAAGAACAAAAACAGAATAGGAAATTAACATACAGAACACAGAGAGAGAGAACGATACGAACTCTACATAGTCCCAAAGTTTCATCCTTGAGAAAATGAGGAAGAGGTCTGTCGGCTCTGCACTCTGGGCTCTTAGTGCAGAACTTATTATAGGTAATTTATACGGCTACGCACGCTCCTGACTTCAATACATAACATAAGCATATATTTTCATACGATTTGCTTTCATATTTAAATTGGTGTTGGCGTTCAGGGGAAAATAATGAAAGTTCTTTATATTGAGGGTTATGGACGCAATTTTCATGCTAAGCAGGTACGGGTTTTTACCCAACAAAAATATGGGAACAACGAAAAATATTACTACGAGTTTTAAAACGTTACTCGATATCGTAAATGTCGTTGAATAGATATTTATTGTATGGAGAAAATGTACAGCACCCTTGTATATGTATTTTACTGGAAGAGATCGCTCTTTGGCAATAAGACTGCCTTTTGTTTTACCTATTCTGTTGCAGATTATATAATTATTGTTTCCTGTATTGAGGTGTGCAATAATAGTTATTTGTTACACAAGGGGGCAAAGTTGTATTTTAACGCCGAGTGTGGAATTGAAAAACGAGCAAGTGAAAGGATTCTATAGTTGAACCACGAGCGAAGCGAGTTCTATAATAGAATCCTGAACTTGCGAGTTTTTAAACACACGAGAAGTAAAATACATTTGCACCCGAGTGTAACACAAAACTTTTCCCCTCACTATAGCGAGGAAACTACAACGCAAAAAATGCGGTTATCACTGCTTTCAGTAGTTCCACAGGTGGTAAACCATCTTTATTACTAGATTCACCTACTTTTATCAATTCTAAAGCAGTTAATTTGACTTTATTCAAGGTCAAATTACTTTACCCACTAGTGGATAAAATGCGTTTTTACCCGCTGGTATTAAAGGACAAAACACGTGTTTCCGAGCTAGTGAGGGGAAAAGAGTATTTGTATTGTATTAATATAATATTGATAAGTTTAATAACCTTAATGGATAAATGTAAACTAAATTTTAAATACTAACAAATATGTATTTCAGTACAGATGGTGTTTTTTTTTACGCACTAGTGCGAGAAATGGTTCATTATATGTCAGGTCGAAACATCGGAGGGCCATCTGTACTGAAAAACGTCGTACGATACACGTGCGAAAAGGAAATTCGTAACTCATGTCGATTTAAAATTTATATCGCCACTCGTTTCGAACTTCCTTTTTTACGCACTTGTATCGTAATGTACTATTTTATACTTGTTTTTATTGTATTAAAAAAAAAAATATTTGTTTACAATATTACACACTTACAAACGTGGATGAAAAAGCTTCTGCGAATTGTACCAATTAATTATTTCTGTCTCTCTGCGTCTTAGGGAAGTGCGAAAACAAGCACACCCACATAAATAAATACATAATTATTAAGTAAGGGAAATAAGCACAGATGTTACTTCCACATCCGCTGGCAAACACGTTCGCGTATCTTTTATATACACCGTGTAACACGGGGATCCCGAATAATATTAATCACGCAATTCACGCATTTCTGAGGCCAAAAAAAATTTGTTATTTGAGAAAATGGTGGCAAATTTTTTTTTCGTTACTTTGGACGTATTTTAACATAAAAAGTTAATGTTATTCATAAAACTGGTAGAAACCTATTTTTTTTAAGGCGTATTGACATCCATCAATCAGGATAATGAGACTATGCTACATAATGACATCAACACCGTTGAAAAAGGCTTTTGTACTAACAATAACTAAACATTTTTAAAATTTGGTAATAAGTCTGAAACTAGGCGAAATCTAGAAGTGTTTTTCTAACATTTTAGTCTTAAAATGTGATTGGGAATACGCTGTTAAAATTTATGTTACACCGTGTATAGCTCTTTGCTTAATTAGGTTGAATTTCGTGAACACCGCTTAGCCGGTTGACACGTTGATAAATTGTGTGATCTGGCTGCTAGGCTGTAGAAATTCTTCAGAAAATTGGTGAGAATGCATAAACATATTTGAATAAGCCCGTAGTAAGAAAGAAAAGCTTAGTAGGTATGACTACGGGCATTTTCAGAATTTGGGACTCCCCAATTAACTTACTGTCAGTTTTGTGACGATAATTAAGCATGAAATTTCAATAAAAATATTGTTTTTGTGTTATTTACATAAACTTTTAGCGATAATCTACATCCAGAATGTGAAAAAAGTAAATTTTTAGACATATATTATGCTTAATTGTCGTCACAAAACTGACAGCGAGTTAATTTTTGTTAACAACTTACGCTAATTATGACCCAAATTCTGAAAATGCCCCTACACAACATGTATCTGTTGATTTACGTTAACTTTAAGGGAAGGTTTGTTAGGTAAAATAGAACTTTTTTTATGAAACTATGTATATAGTGCCTTTATCTGTTATCGAGTTATCAAAATATAAATTCAACTAGTTACTATACTCTCTCTTCTTTGTCTCATATTTTTTCATTTATTTATTACTGTGTACAAAAGCATAACCTTTTATTGTATGTAATTGAATTTAATATAAATCGATATTGGGCAGTTTCTGCTTCTGAGCTTAACGACGCGTCGAATTAAACGGAAATGATAAAAACACGATGTAGAAAATAAAATCCCACATACCAAACCTTAACAGATTTCGTCTTATAAGATAAACTTTTTTACAGTTTACGCTAAAGCGAATTGATAGAATTCCTGACAAAATTCAATAAGGTACGGCGGCAAGTGATAAATCACAAGGGCCCGTAGGCAAGTGACCAACGCTCCGTAAGGAAGGATACCCAGCTGTCTGTGTCGTAGTATTTAATATGTATAATATTATAAATTGAAATAAACATCATACACGAAAGAACCCGGGTAAAAAAACCCGGGTGCGATTCCCGGCTCGGCCTCCAGTGGGCCTTGTCGGTTTTTCTTGCGTGTATGATATCTATTTTAATTTATAATTTATATAGCAGTGTGACTGCTTGTAAAAGAACAAATCAAAAAATATCCAATACAATAACTTGATCCTTTAGTCTGTTTTCGTAATTGAGATTTGGTAATTAACTACGAAAGAAGAATTATTTTACGCTGTTTCATAATTAACTACCAACGAAGAAATTATTTTCTTTTTTCGTAATCGAGTTTCGTAGTTGACTACGAAAAAAGATTTCTTTTTCTGTGTTCGTAGTAAATTGGTTATGTACAGAGAAAAATAATTATTTTTTCGTAGTCAATTACCAAACCTCAATTACGAAAACAGACGAAGGGCCATAAATATGTTTTCACTGTTTCATAATTAATTATCAAACATTTTTTTAAATTACTGTATTATAATAATTGAGTTTCGTAGTTAACTCCAATGTAAAATTTATTTTTTCCTGATAAGTTAGTGAGTTGTATTCATGGGCCTCAGAAGGCCCCTCAGGCAGGATCCAGCCTTAACCGAATATCCATTGGTGTCTAGTCCACAATGCGATGTAGGTATAGTCCTTGACGGTCGTTGGACGTTCAAGAAACACTTTGAGGGCTTTGCTCCGAAACTAATAGAAGCGGCGTCGGCAGTCACCAGGATGGCTTCTACCCAACATGGGTGGGGCGATCGTGGCCTGCCGAACTGTAACTACGCGGGTGTAGCGCCGTCGATGGCTCTACATATATGGTGCTCTCATATCGGCCTTCACCCTGTCCGTCGAAAACCAGATCCAATTGCGGAGGCCACAGCAGATCATGGCGATCAGGATGGGCAGAGCATTCCGCCCCGTCTCCCATGAGGCAGTGTGCGACTGTGCGTGTGGGCGGGAGCTCCGCCTTGGGATATTGACGCAGCAGCACTGGACGATGTATATTGGCGTGTCGTTGAGGCGCGGGCCAGGGGAGTCCAACCATGTACCTATGGAGGTGACTTGACTCCCGTTGAGTGCTCCTCCGAAAGTGGGAAGAGAGATTGGAGGCTCCAAATGCCGGCCATTGGACCGTCGTCGAAGCCATCCGACCTGTTCTGGAGCTATGGGTGACAAGAAAGTGCTCATTTCACCTTACCCAGATCCTCTTGGAGCATGGTTGCTTCGGAAGATACCTGTGTAGGAGGGCGGGACGGGAACCGACTATGCAATGCCATGAGTGCGGTGCCGCCTAGGACACGGCGCTACCTGCTCAGACGGTATGTCCAGCGTGGGCGGAGCAGCGGACAGCTCTCGTGGCCTTTGTGGGAAAGAACCTTTCTTTGCCAGCACTGGTGAAAGCCATGCTTGGCTGGGAAAGGCGATGGGAGTCGGTGGCCTCCTTCTGCGAGGACGTGATGGCGCAGAAGGAGGCGGCAGAGCGCAGCAGGGACGCCGGACGAGGATCCAGCCTCTCAGCCAATGAGCCGCAAGCGCGTGGGGCTGCGCCGGTTGGCACACGATCGGCAGATACCTCCATAAGAGCACCTGTGGACGGCAGGCTCGCGGATGTCCATCACCTACATAAGGAGCTCTGCGTGGTAGGGCGCGATATAATTATAACATAGGTATGCGCCCACTGAGATGGTGGAGTGAATTCGCTAAGATTCAAGTCCGAGTCTGGACGTTTGCTGGCGTGGTTGCGGACGAGAACTTCAGCGTGCCTGGGATACTCGTCCTGTAGCAAAGGCGACGGCGACAGAGGGGCGTTAGTGGGTAAACCATGGGTCTCATCAGCCTAGGGAGTCCCATTACAACCATCCCATGCCTGTCCCCGCGCCTGGGTAGTACGCGTAAAGCAATTTCCCTCTTTAAAAAAAAGGTGATAATGCTTGTAAATAACAAATTCTTGTTTAATAATTAATTGCGGAAAAAGAAAAATCTTGATGTTTTGTAATTAATTACGAAAAAAGAAAAAATGCACGATTACGAAATCAGAAAATTTATTCTTCTTAAATAATTAATTATGAAACAGCGAAAAATAATTCTTCTTTCGTAGTCAATTACCAAATCTCAATTACGAAAACAGACTAAAGGCAAAATTGACGCGTTAAAGCTGCAAGATGGACTTACCAGTGACCCATTTCTCAAAGCTGAAAGTTACAAGCGGAAATCACACTAGTATGACAACAGCTCCAGTATTATACCTACCTTAGTAATAAGTACCCCAATGAAAAACCCTCCGAATGATTTAATGTACTGTATTTAGTAAGTGGTAAACGGTGTTGGTCACACATACTGTAAACACTATTATCTTATACTTTTAAACGAGCAATTCTTGTATATTTATTTATTTATTTATTTATTTATTTATTTATTTATTTATTTATTTATTTATTTATATATTTATTAACACTGACGATCTCGGAAACCGCTCTAACGATTTCGCAGAAATTTGTTATGTGGGGGTTTTTGGGGGTGAAAAATCGGTCTAACTTATCCTTAGGTCCCGGAAAACGCGAATTTTCGAGTTTTCATGCGTTTTTCTTCGCGCGCCATCTCGTGTGCAGTAGTTGTACTGTTAAGACAGAATTCTTTCGGTCGATGTAAGTACTATTTATTGCAAACACTAGATGGCGACACAGGTCAAGGCTAAAACGAATAGAAAAATACACTATTTGAGTTTTTGTGGCGAAATGCGCGCCATCTCGTGAGGAGTAGTTGTGTTGTTAAGGCTGAGAATTCTTTCGCTCGATGTAGGTACTATTCATTTTTGAACTAGATGGCGACACATGTCAAGGATACGAAACAGAACCGAGCGCAGCTCGGTTGCCCAGATTTATACTTTAAATAAGCCTGTTTTGTAGTGACTGTTTGTTTACCTAAATAAATTGAAAAAAAAAAGTTGAAAAAAGACTTCCGCTTGTAACTTGTTTTGTGAAATGGGCCACTGGACGTTTTAACTGAGTTCGTTTGGCACGTTAAGTACGACTGACAGGTAAAGTGTTACCAGGAACTGCAAAATAAAAATAGTGAAGGGTATATGTCGATAATAATATATCGACAAGTTGTAAAGTACATACAACAGACAAGTTTAAATCAAGAATAAGTATATTCGTTTCAACTAAGAGGTACACATTTTGGTTTGTTCTATGTATTTTCGAGGTAGTGGATGGATACCATAAGTTTTTACCCACTAGTTTTAAAACATAAAAAGGTTTCCGAGCCTTTAGGTAAAAAATAAAATACCATGTCCGACGATAATTTTACTAATCTTTATTATAAAATATTATTCATTCCCAGCCGGTGTATTATGCTTTCAATTTTATCACATATCTATGGGGATAAAGTATCCGTCACGCTATGGCAAGAATATCATAAATATCTATATAATTTTCGTATTTTTGTATTGCTGCTTTGAAGTAAAAAAAAAATCTCTAATTAGGGGTCTACAGACCTTTTGATCAGTCGAAATAACAAAAAAAGTTGGTATATTGATTAGCCGATCAAATTGCCAATTTCATTGTCCCGTCTGGGTGCACCTTAAATCTACGATGTAATAATAATTTTAATATCGATAAGAACGACACTGGCCAAACTGTGGCAACATTTGTTCACACTTACTTGTCAATTTGGTCCGTAGGATTATGGATTTTACTTTAGGTGCGCCATGGTTTGCGGCGCTGCACGCTGTGTCGCAGGTGCATTGGGTCGAGGGGCTGCGGAGCAATTTTGGCCATGTTTGCGTTTACTTGATCTATGGTACCTATATAAGAGTTTTAAACAATACGGTTAGTTTCATAAGACTTATATTGACCGGGATATAAACCGTGAACCGGGAATCAAAAAGGTAATCACGGTTTATATCCCGGTCAATATAAGTCCTATGGTAGGGTAAACTCGCCTAATTCGGTGACACGCAAATTCGGTTATACAAGCTTTGAAGCACTATTCCGAAAGGCAATTTTTGGTCGTTTCACCGAATTAGGCGTGTCACTGAATTTATTTATTTATTTATTTTTTTATTTATTTATTTAATAAAATATAAAAATGTAACATTACAGGAGACCTAAATCATAACATTTCTTAAAGTAAAGTACATACAGCTTATTTGACAAAATAACATTAATGATAAATACATTTAAATAGAATTCAGTACGACGAACATGTAAAATAATAATAATAAAAAAAAAAAAAACGCTGACATTGACACACGCATCTTTGTAAATTTTCTCAATTTTATTTCATTTTTTAGTATTTTTATCGCCGTTCCAGTTTTTTAAAAGCAGTTATTGTGTGATTTTTAAGGTTTTTAAACCATCTATATCAAGGAAGATACCTATATATGTATACGGAAACATCTAGATACGACTGCAAAATACACATGACACGAAACGTCAAGTCCAACGGCGATATTATAAACATGATGAAATAAGGATATGAGATGATCACAAGATCGCGAACCAGAGCAGCAGAACGTAGCGCACGCCCACCACCCTCGCCCGCCTCGTCCGTCTCCTCGCAACAGCCGTCGAGTGACGAGTTCGCCACCGCGGCCGACACCAGCGAGTCGAGCGACGAGAGCGGGCCGCCGCCACCGCCGCCACGACCACCTGCGCGACGAGGGCGGCCACCGCTGCCGGCACGCTTGGGGCCTGCGGGACATCCTGCCCCGCCCACGGCTCCCGCTGCCGGTGGTGTAGTGCGCCGCATGAGATGGTCTCAGTTGATGAACGAGAACGTCATGCGAGCGTACTATGGGGCTACAGAGGGGGGAACTAGGCTGTCAGCGTATCGTCCGAGAATGCTGCTTCTGTTTCAGGCACTCGAGCCGTCCATCACCGTATCGGAGCAGCGTCTATCGGATCAGGTGCGCGTCATTCAGCGGTCAAAACGGTTGGATGACGCCACACTTGATCGGCTTCGCCAGGAGGCACTCGCTGCTCGCGCGGACCCCGCCTCGGGGCGGGATTTGCCCGCCATGTCGCCGGACCCGGTGCCCGAACCCGACCTGGCACCGGAGGCGCCGCGGGTTGATTCCGGTAACGACGGCGGGGACTTCGCGAGTCAGAGCGTGAGTGAGCCTGCTAATGAGCAACTGAGGAGGTCTTTGGAAGAGGCGATTACGCAGTATCGCTCCACAAACAATCCTAGGCCACGATTACCACGTCTGCCTATGAATAGACGCAATCTAGCGTTAATGGGAGCCTTAAACGCTTTACTAGAGCCATTTATACGGACTAGTAAAGATCTAGATGATACACACTCGATCATGTACTGCGGAGCCATCGCGGCGTGCCGTGTTGCTCGAGTCAAGTTTCCGGACGCTGACCGTGCAACTAGGACCGTCGGAGGTGTCCCTGCATGGCAAGTACGGATCGAGCGTCGTATCAACTCGTTTAGGACTCTCATTGCAAAGCTGATCTGCTTCAGAGGGGGTAATAATCGCCCCCGAGTAATGCGCTTTGTGAACCAGGCGTTCGCGGGGACGGGCATCAGGCCCTGCGACTATTTGGCCAATGTCACAGAGCGCATCGACTTCCTGAAGCAGAAAGTCTATGCATGGGCAAGCCGTATTCGCCGCTACAGAAAGCGTGTGGACCGATTCCAGCAGAATCGTCTTTTTCAAAGCGACCAAAGGAAAGTATACCGAAGGTGGGAGGAAACCGACCCTCGTGTGTCTGACGTGCGGCTGCCGGATGCTACTGCCATGTCTGATTTCTGGCGTAGCATCTGGTCGGTGCCCGTCGAACACACGGAGGGTGAGTGGATGACCGTTGTCGAACGCGAGTGCGAGAACATCGAACCTATGGGGGCTATCACCATCAGCCCCGACGACGTAAGTTGTGCTGCCCGTACGGCCCAGAACTGGAAAAGTCCTGGGCCGGACGGATTGCACAACTTCTGGCTAAAATGGTTTCGATGCTCGCACTCGCGTTTGGCAACGCAATTTCAACAAGCCCTCGATCTTGGTTCTCTCCCACCTTCCCTAACAACTGGTGTTACTTTCCTGCTCTATAAGTCCGGTAGTACCACGGAAGCCAAAAACTACAGACCCATTACGTGCTTGCCTACACTTTACAAGCTCCTTACATCCATTTTGAGAGCAAAAATTAACGCGCATATTGTCGCTAACAACATTCTGGCTCCAGCTCAAAATGGATGTAGGGTTGGGTCCCGTGGTACTAAAGAGCTCCTCCTCATAGACATGACCATCTGCCAACAAGTTCGGCGGAACAAGGGGGCCATCTCAGCCGCTTGGATTGACTATAAGAAGGCCTATGATTCGGTGCCTCATTCATGGCTGGGAAGGGTATTGGAGCTGTATAAACTTGATGCAGCTTTAATATCCTTCCTGGCTGCATGTATGAGGCAGTGGACCACAGTCCTTCGTCAACCAGGAGGCAGGGATGACCCCCTGGCCCGCAGGACTTCATAAGGATTGAGCGAGGAATATTCCAGGGTGACAGTTTGAGTCCATTATGGTTCTGCCTAGCTCTGAATCCCCTCAGCACGCTGCTGAAGGATTCTGGGCTAGGTTGCCGGCTTCGGAGAGAGGGTGAAGTCATCTCTCACCTTCTGTACATGGACGATCTCAAACTATTTGCACCGAACACCCAAGACCTGATGGTGCTATTGAAAACCACAGAAGTTTTCAGTACCGCCATCAGAATGGAGTTTGGTGTCGATAAGTGTGCGGTCATGCATGTACAGCGGGGGGAGGTTGTAAATTCAGAAAATTTACAACTTTCTGAGACGATGTCGTTCAGATCTATCTCTGAATCAGAAACCTATAAGTACCTTGGTATGTCACAGTCGTTGGGTATTGAGGATGTTGGCATTAGACGGTCGGTGAAGGAGCGCTTTTTCAGTCGGCTCACAAAAGTCCTTAACAGTCTTTTGTCAGGAGGCAACAAAGTGCGCGCCTTTAACGCCTGGGTAATGCCTCTACTCACATACTCCTTTGGCATACTACGGTGGACCCAGACTGAGCTGGACGCCCTGGATCGGAGGGTCCGCTCATTGCTTACCACACACCGTATGTTACACCCGCGCTCGTCTGTTATGAGATTGTACATCCCACGGAAGTGCGGAGGTCGAGGCTTCCTAAACGCCAAAGATCTCCACAACCGTGAGGTGTACAATCTCAGGAATTACTTCCTTAACAACGAGTGCGGGATGCATCGTGATGTGGTGGCAGTGGACGGAAACCTCACGCCGCTCTCCTTGGCGAAACAGAACTGGCGCAAACCTGTGGTACTAAGTACTGTGGACCGCAAGGCGGTATGGGAGAGCAAGCAGCTACACGGGCGGTTCTACAAGGCCCTCACGGGACCCGATGTAGATCTGCTCGCATCGGTGAACTGGTTACGATTCGGGGACCTCTTCGGAGAAACCGAGGGTTTTGCCTGTGCAATTGCGGACGAAGTTATGATGACGAACAACTACCGGAAATATATCCTGAAGGACGGTACGGTCGACATTTGTCGGGCATGCCGCCGTCCCGGAGAGTCACTCAGGCATATCATTTCCGGTTGTTCTCATCTTGCTAACGGCGAGTACTTGCACAGACATAATCTCGTAGCCAGGATTATTCACCAGCAACTTGCTCTTCAATACGGCCTTGTGGACCGCGAAGTACCGTACTACAAGTACTTACCTGCGCCGGTTCTCGAAAATGGTCGTGCCACGCTCTATTGGGATCGATCTATTATCACTGACAGGACTATTGTAGCCAATAAGCCTGACATTGTGATAATAGATTGACTGCAACGCCGGGCAGTGCTCGTTGACATCACCATCCCCCATGATGAGAATCTCGTGAAAGCCGAGAAGGACAAGTCCAGTAAGTACCTAGACTTGGCTCACGAGATAACCGCCATGTGGGATGTTGAATCAACGATCATTGTTCCGATAGTCGTTTCAGCGAACGGTCTCATAGCGAAGAGTCTCGACCAACATCTTAAGAGACTCTCGCTAGGTGGCTGGATCAAGGGCCAGATGCAGAAGGCGGTGATCTTGGACACAGCGCGGATAGTCCGACGGTTCCTCTCTCTGCAGCCCTAACCACCGGCAGCTTGGGCCCTGCCCCGCTGCTGGCGGCACCCTAGGTTAGGTTTTTTATAATGTGTTTATATATTTTGTATTGTTTTGTATGTGGTTTTGTATTTTACTTTTATAATCATATTATAAAACCTAGCCTAAGAATTAAAATGAATAAAGAGGAATAAAAATAAAATAAAAGCACAGTAAATTAATATTAGGTCAGACTTTCGCATATCTTCAAACATTCACTGAATGAGGCGAGTTTACCGTATATACATGAAATCTGTGAGAAGAGTATAGATAGATAGAGTTACGTATTATTTCTCACGGAGCGTAAGCGATGCGTCATTTGCCTACACGACCAGATAAAAAACCGATTTCCTCTCTGTGCCTCTCTGGAATGAGGCCTCGGTAAGCTATCACTTGGTTGATTGAAGAATGAAGAGTTAAGGGTTTTGTTGCAAATATGAAAAATGTTGAACATCTTCACTCAAGTGTAACTGACAGTAAGCAGAAATGAAGCTTATTGAACGCAACATGAATGTTAAAGGTGTTCCATAATTTGTACATTTCAAAATTTAACATCGCATCCCCTTTAAATATACAATAGGTATACTAGACCAAAATACCATGTTTAAAAAAAATCAGGTCCTTGCACCATATTAGGTATATAGTCTGTGCTTGCGCCTGAAATACCCATACAAATTACTATGGAGAAATTTGGTCAATCAGTAACTTTATATTTGATTTCTTTTCATATCGAGACTTTTTTTGATATAGGTAATACGTATAGGCAATGGAATGTTGGAGATGAATTTTGATGGATGGAGAGGGAGGGGTAAACCTAAACAACGGTGGATGGATTATGTGAAAGAAGATATGAGAAAGAAAGGTGTGTGTTGAAATGACGTTGACGAAAGATAGAGGAGAATGGAAGAGGAAGATAATATATATATATATATATATATATATAAATATATATTATATATATATATATAAAGATACTTAATACCTACTTGTTTACGTGTATACGCGTACGTTGCTCCTATTACCTGCCATAAATTGGATTCACAGAGACTCCAAAGTTTAATTTACTTATTTTTTAACTTAATTCGGGAGTTTTCCCAGGCAGATATGTGTCTAATACCACGAGTTGAGCGCCGAGGTCACGAGCGGTCTGGAAAATGCGATCGAGATGGAATTGAAATCAGATTCTAGGCCTTCTGGCAAATGTTTGTCGAAATGAGGAAAGTTTTTGCGTCGCTGAACTATTTATTACGTATTCTTGTCAGGCAGATGGCAGAATCTAAACATGTGAAGGTCTTAATTGTAATATAAGTAAGATAACAGTAAATTTTACAGAGTGGGGCCTGTAACAAAGGCGAAGAATTGAATTTATATAGATTAGTGACTTTTAATTATAATATGTTTTTAATTTTTCATACAAAATAAATACTAAGTATTATTGTTGTCATTGACGTTGTAAGAATTGAATTCGCAATACATTACCTCTTAGAAAAAACTTTCAAGGGTGATCATATTACCTCCACAATCTCCACATGTACCTAATATGTTTGTAATAAATGCTTAGTTTGTTTATTTGTTTAAGTAAATGTATTTTAACCAATATCGTTGTGTCGGTCGGTATACGGTAGCCCAGAGGATAAAAGATGATGTTTTTAAGATTTTTTTTAGCTGTTTTGGATATAAGATTCAAGGAATACAATAATATAAATTCTCAGTTTTCTTACGAAAATTAGTATTTATTGGCTTTGATGCCTACATCACATCATATGTAGGAAGTATTTCAAAGATGAAAGATGGCGGATAAAATATATGGGCTATCGGTCCTACATCCGATATCGGATCGGGTAAGTGTGAAAACGCACTTAGGCGTATCACCTTTTTCATTTGATAATGGTACTGTAATAAAAACAACACGATACATGTATGAAATGCGTGTTGTATTTTTCTTTCTTTTACTGCTCAAGTTTTTTGCAGTTTTTGTTTTACTTCGTTAAAACATATTTTTAGGAAAAATTAAACACAGATTTGTTCCAAACTTTTTAAACCAGAAAATCGAGAGATTTTCACCGTGTTGAGTTAGCTTATGAAGTTATGACTATTCGTTAAAATGTTTATTGTTTAATTTTGCAGCAAACGGATGACGAACGGATGGACGGTAAACCGGTAAACTGGAAAATCGGTTTATGTACAAAATGTAAATACCTTAACTATAAAGAGAGTCTCAATTTGCCTACATTTACGAAACCTGTTCTATTTGAACAAATTTTCAATCAGTAGAGCTCAGCTTTGCATACAAAGGTTGATTGTTTGGGATTTCGAATAAAAAGTTACCAGCCTAAAGAGAACGAAAGACCCAAATTGAGGCACTTAATGAAAAAAGTTGGAAAACAAGTTTTGTATAACATTGTTTAGAACTAGCGATCTGAATAAGCGATTGGTGGTATACTCGTAGGTATTTACTTTTTCAAATTCTGAGGTTGTCCATAGTAAACTGTAAACTGAGTCCATCATCATCCTCGTTGCGTTATCCCGGCATTTGCCAAGGCTCATGGGAGCCTGGGGTCCGCTTTTGACAACTAACCCCAAGATTTGGCGTAGGCACTAGTTTTACGAAAGCGACTGCCATTGCCATCTGACCTTCCAACCCGGAGGGTAACTAGGCCTTATTGAAATTAGTCGGTTTCTCACGATGTTTTCCTTCACCGAAAAGCGACTGGCAAATTACAAATTCCATTTCGCACAAAAGTTCAGAAAAACTCATTGGTACGAGCCGGAATCGAACCCGCGACCTCCGGATCGAAAGTCGCTCGCCCTTACCGCTAGGTCACCAGCGCTTATGTAAACTGAGTTCATAAGACAAATTATATGATTTATAAGGTGGACGACAGGTGAAACCTAGTAGGTATATCTTGTGTTGTGAGCTCATGTCCACTAAACATATAAAAAGCAAGGGTCTTGTGACGTCATCGGCCGGCGCGATGCACCAAAATGCAACAGAACGGAGAAATAGACTTTTGGTATTTTTATGCTTTATGTAAAATGCGTTACGTATATTATAGTTGATATACTTACATATTTTTGTCATTTTCATAAACGCAATATCCAGAAACGCGATAAAATCATGATGCTCGCTGTCTGTCTGTAGACAATCTGCCGCCGCGGAATGTATCCATTCCATGCCATTACCACGCCATTACCTACCATTTACTCAAAAGCGTATTCATTCCAAAGAATAATAAAATAACATAACATAACTCTAAAAATGAATAAATTAGTGTTGCAATAACAATAACATTGCAAAGTTGGCCGCTCGCCAAGAAATTGGTTTCATTTTCATTAAACGAATATTACAGGCGGTTTGTTCTGTTCAGGGTACGTAGCCAAATGCACAAACGCTCACGATAATATATTTTTCTTAGCTATCCATCTCTATCGCTCTTGCGTATTGGCGCGACAGAACCAGACTGCATTTCTGTTGGCGCGTGGCGTCGACGAATGCCATTCGGCTACGTCGTCAGAACGGCTACCATGAGTTAACACGGAAAATGCAGCTAATATTTTTTATCTCCCTTTGTTTAGATGTTACAGAATAGTAGTTACTTCTAATGCGTTACTTCGTATTTGGCCCTATACTGTTGATGCTGACTGAAATACGTTCTTCCATACTGGCCGTAAGCTCGCTGAAGCTCGGTAAGCGTTCAAAATAATGATGTCAGACACAACCCAAATTATTTGCGTTAATTAGGCGTCTCCTACGCGTTTCAGCTGCTGTTGTGAAAATGATTTTATTTTAATAAAATTTTGGAAAGCTTAATTGTTTGAACGTTAAAAGCTCGTTCTTCCATTAATTTTGTAATTATACAATGCGTTTATTGTCTCGATAGGTATCTAAATACTTCGGTCTCATGGCCAAGCTTCGACAAACACTTTTAATGAGAGGCTCTCACGAGGTGATTGGATCAAGGGTCTGATAGCCTGTCGCTGTAATTGAATATCGTAATTTCGTTATCTGTTTTTTATTACTGTTGTAAATTCGTGAGATTGAGTAGAAGAACTTTAAAGTGACTTTAAAGTATCGTCCTTGAACACGGATAACACTTCTTATTAAATAACGTTACGATAGTCCTTACAGTCGGAAAATAATTATTATAAATAGTTTAAGTACTATTTATGACATAGTTTTTGCAATGTAAGTAAATAAGCCAATACAAGAACATGAAGCTCGGATGATTCTAAAGATTTTTGAAATATTATTTTGATTTGCGCGATCAGAATCGCGAACAGGAATCAATGGGGCATGTAAAATGCATATTTTAATAGTCAGCATAAATACGGATAAAACAGCGCACCAAAAGGATAAATCTGTACAATTCCCGGTCAGAAATCCCAAAGTTATATTTTTTATCTCTTTTTGTTTATATATTACAGAATAGTAGTTACTTCTGATGCGTTACTTGGTATTTGGCCATATACTGTTGATGCTGACTGAACCACGTTCTTCCATTTGGTGTGCATTATCAGATGAAGCCATCTTCTTTATTAAAGTTTGGATATTTCTTGATCTCAATGGCCTCTCGCAACATTCTGGGTATATATCTCTTCTCCTTAGCAAGAACCAGAGGCTTGTCAAACTTTATAGCATGATTGACTTTATCCATGACATGTTCAGAGACTGCAGACCTTTGCCGATGGTGCTTGACATCCGCTATTGTGTTCCTTCACCCGTGTGGAAATACTTCGTTTCGTCTGCCCCACATATGACAGGCCGCACTCACAGTCTAGCCTGTACACTCCCGCATTTTGCAGAGGAGTTTGACATTTCACAGGCCTCAGGAATTGGGACATCTTCTTCATAGGCTTGAAATAAGTTTTAATAGAAGCCCGTTTCAAGATGTGGCTGATCCTATCCGTGACCCCTCTAACAAAAGGCAGAATAGCAGGCCGGCGCTCGACTGTAGGGATCTTCAAACGGGCCTTCTGTTTGACACGCGGTATCTTGAGCTCGTTCGCCAACAGCGCCTGCCTGGCATGTCGAAGCTCCGCGGCCAAATGCTGGTCGTCACATATCCTTTGGGCTCTCTGAAACAAAGATTTGCCTACAGTAGCTAGTTGACTGGGATGGTGGTGGGATTTGCCATTTAAGTACCTATCAGTATGAGTAGGTTTTCTATACACAGTGTAGATTAATTGGTTAATTATTTTTTAACATAGTAATGGTAATTTTTTTGAATATTGTATAACTAGCTTTATTAATAGTTGTGAGTACCCACAACACAAGCCTTCTTAACCTGCCTTAGAAATCTATATTATTTGTGGTCATGGTTCGTTAATATTTCTTGTATTCGGGTAGCTTTTGAACATTGTAATTTTCCTTAATCACCATGCAGTTGACCACGAACGCTGTAAAGAGTTCGAAACGTCGGGATGTATTTTAAATTCATTATACGCGATTTAATACGTTTCCATAGTTTTATTTCATGAGTAACTATCGCGGTAACCGAAGGTTATAAGTCTATTTTTAAGTTTACAACTCGGGCTATCATGCTCGCAATTTTATTACTTATCAAATTGGATATGACATCTGTCACTCTCACACTGACATAATTACCAAAACGTGACTTATCTACGTGGTTTTATCCACGTAGATAAGTGGTAAGCATCATAGGCCTGCATATTAGTTTGTAACTTTGTACCCACACCTACCATCCGGGTCCGAATCGCAGCATCCGACCCTTTATCATCGAATCTGGAATGCAAGCAAGTTATTTAAGCCGATCTTATTCAAAGCAGATCAGGGAACGGGACAATCTCTTGATCGAGAGATTCCGGCAACATTCGACTTGCATTGCTACGTAGAATTATACAGATGTAATGCAAAAAAAGTTGCCTTCGTATTGTTACGGAAACGTGTCATGCTATTTCAGTCAGTCTCAGTACAAGATGTAATACTGACATTGACTGAACTAGCATGATAAATACGAACGTTTCCGAAGGCAACTCTTTTTGCACTACATCTGTAGTCGAAAGTACAGCCATACATTATATAGCGACAACGCCATTCGACTCTGAACTGCTGTCAAACTTTGGTTTAGGAAGTGTTCTTACTGTACTTATGTACTATGATTTATTCTGTACTCAAATTATATTACGTCAACTTTAACAGATAGCAAAAACATCACTTTTATCTCAGTAGGTATGGTTCATCCGGTCCCATCTGGCAAAGTCAGTTTCACAATGGGACGAACCGATTAGGATCCACTTAGTCCAATATATATATTTTATTTGAATAGGATCAAACGAAACAACGGGTTTTTCCGGAAATGGTTATGTATGAAGCCTTTAGCCTTACCAATAAAATTGTGCCTTTGAACTTTGCCGCATTAAATTAACACTGCTGCCGACTGCAATACTGCAGGAATGGAAAATTTTGAAATAATTATACTTCATGTAAATATTTGAACAATTTGCAGAGAATTACTTTAAGTATTAATTCTGGTATCAATTGTCTTTTCTTGTTTGTGCACCAAAATGCTGAGAAGTAGGGAAATGTAGGTATGTATATATCTATATGTATAAAAAACTTATTTATTAATTTTTGTTGCAGGTAATTCGATGTGAGATGGTAACTATACATACATGAACAAGCAGATTACTTATATCCATAAGGTACAGTCAACCAATTGGAACCCTGGGCCACCCTACAACCATGTCAAAATGACAAGCAGTAAGAGATTTCTTACAATCTGCTACAGTTTTACAGTGGCCTAGGGTTCCAATTGGTTGACTGTACTGTTTCAATTTAGGCCAGCACAACTGCGTCATTGTTGAGACCCGAATTCAGTTCTGCCGGAATTCACATAGCCGCGAATCACGTCGCACACTGTAGTAATTCTACCGTAAAACGCCGAAAAGTTTTTTTTTTCAGGAATTTCTTAAATATTTTGATGTTACTTATAATGTTGCAGTCAGATGCAGTATTGTAGGAGAACACTGTTGCTGCATTTTTTAATACTTACTATGTATCGTTTGTTAAATATCAGGCATATTACATATATTCAGCTCTTTCCCTAAAGTCTGATAAATAAGACAAATCTTAGAAATATTTTTATCTTCGTATAGTACTTACCTGGGGGGTGAAAGTTTGAATGGAGCTTTCTAACAAAATCGCAGTTCAGGATCGAATCGTGTTGTCCCTTTCTGATGAATGCATTCATGGTACTATCCATTTAGACTATTTTAAGGTTGTCAAAAATTACAGTCATCTAATTTGTGGGTAGTGCATGCCAAGGACTGTCAAGTTGTACCGACCCTAATAATTGCTAGGTATCATTGAGAGCAGAACGTTGCGGGAATCGCCCGATTGGGCGAGTGTCCTACTCCCGTCCCTGAGACACGACATAATCTCCAGCCGGACTAGCCGTAGTAACAATCGTTGACGCTACGTGGCGATCTAAAAGCAGGTGCCGTAGCCGAATGGCATTTCTGCGACGTGAAACGAAAACCGAATGGCATTTCGAAACGCCGAAAGGTAGTCTTGCTGTATAGGTAGCGATAAAGATAGATATCTACGAGCGTTTCATTTCGTGAGCGTTTGTGCCGAATGCACAAATGCTACACACGCTGGCTCTGTCGCGGCACTATAGAAGAGCGATTATGGAGAGCTAGCCACGATACGCCACGGAGTGTAGGCAATTGGTTAGGTACTGTGACAAGCATGAATTGTCGTAGGCTATCAATCAGGTTCCCTGTTAGCTGAGTAAAAAAAATCACTGCCATTAGCTTGCATGGCGTAATGAGGTGATACGATGTCGGCTGCGTCATTTAGAAAACTGGCGAGATAAAAATGACGGCGGCGCTTTGTTAATTAATGTACATTTCCTCGCCTTTGTTATAAAGGGGCCCAGATTATGAGTACGAGCACCTAGCCAACGTACCGATCGTTTACCCTAATATTGTAATTGTGTTGGATAGACACAATTATAATTATATTAGTGTTTGTAGCGAGTTAAAAAATTACCTGTTTATTGAACAAATTCCAGTTCCAGAGAAAAAGTCATACCATACTAGTCAGATCGTTATCACCACATCAATTTTAGCTAATAAACTTACATAAACTACAGTTTAAAGTGAGTTGCAGTGTTTTCAAAGTTTATAAGTTTCATAACCCAACATTTGCACAGTTTGCAATTTCATTTAGCTTTCAATATTTTCTGTAAATTGAGGAACTGTACTTTCCAGCGAGTAAAAGTCGCTTAGATATCCAAGTTAAAATGTTGCCCACAAATAAACGGCGTGCCGCGAAACTACACTAACTTGTCCTTTCAACGGTCGATCGGCAGGAAAATACACGAATAGGATACTTTAAAACTTTACTCCTAACTCTATGAAATATTATGTATTTATGATATGGGGCCCCAGGAAATTAAATCGACACGAGGTTGCGAATCGTCTATTCGCGTGTGTAGGCATTTTATGACGTTTTACAATAGAGCATATTGATGACCCTTTAAAGTTTCGACATGAGCAAATATTACTAGTTTTACAACAGGGAAAAGCTGTTGTTTAACCGCCCGTGGTAATATTAAGACGCTACGGGAGCGAAAATGCTAAAATGGAAAGTAGCCCCCCTTTCAATTTGGGAATTTCAGTTAAATATACTAGTGTTATTAATCTAGATTTATCGAAAAAAATATGTCCATTAAGAACAACTCAGTTAAAAGATATTGCGATAAAATCTTAAAAATCGAGGTTCCGCTCTCGACTGTTTCCTCCTTCAACACTTAGTATCACACTTTTTTTTGGGCCATATTGAAAAAGGCCGTTTTTAGAAATTGTTGATTGGCTCTAGCGTCTTTTAAAATAAAATTGCAAAAAAATCAAAACGGTCCGACATAGATAAAAATAATAATAATCTGTGTTGAAAAAATCATTGCTCTATCTTCAAAAACAAGGGAGGAAATAGTCGAGAGTGTTTGTATGGAGAATTGACCTGTATCGTATCGTCTTAATACCCATACACAAGCAAGCGAAAGATCCTAAATAATATTGAACTGCGATCGTAGCGAGTGGTTCGAGAAGCGGAAACTTGAACGTTGCGACAGAGTGAAACACAAAATTTTCACCACACAAAACATAAATTAAAACAATAATTTATTATTACCTAGAATCCGTTTCCTGCGCCGTTTGTACTGTATGCCTACCATCTCCAATTTCTCCCTCAATTGCTCAAAGGTTAACTGGAAGAGATCCCTTAAAGGGATAAGTTCGCCTTTGTACTTATAATAAGCTCTTTTTCCTGTGTGTTGTATTATTTTCTGGTACAATAAAGTGTTTTACTACTACTACTTTTACTAAACTTAAATAGAATCCTTTAGTAATACTAACTTAGTATTTTAAACATCTATGATTCAAAATCATAATTTAACATGTCAATTGAGCCGGGTTAGCAACTTAGGCTCGCCACAGACAGTCTTAAAATTCATAATCTAAAAAAAGAGTTGTATACAATCTGACAGAATTTTTAGATTGATCTGACAGTAATTTGTATACAAACCTTTTGATTGATTGAATACTCATCAGTTTTTGAAGAATCAAAAGAACCTTTACCAGCTCTGTTGGTGTGGTAAAAAGTACTAAGTGGTAATTTAAGTACTAATTGTGTTGAGAGTTATACACCGTGTTTTTTTTGTTTCCCGTTAAATTCGACACGTCGTTAGGTTTGTTATCAGGAACTACCCTGTAGGTACATCACTTTAAGTTACATTCGCCAAAAATTTTTTTTCATCGTTTTCATACATAATAAATGAATTAATTAGTGTGAGAGACCCTTAATAATAATATTCAAGTTTGTGTCAAGTGATTGACCGCACATGTCAAAACAAATAACATTAGGAAGTGGTAAAGGTATAGACGTTTTCAGTAAATATTTCTATTTTTTTAATGACTTAATAACCGTAAGAGTTAAGACGCTAGTTTCTTATAGAAATTAATTGTATTTGATCTAAAGAACCTTCCCTTAAAGTTAACGGGATCCAATAAAAACAGAGTGTATACTCATCAGTTTTTGAAGAATCAAGAGAACCTTTACCAGCTCTGTTGGTGTGGTGAAGAGTACTAAGTGGTAAGTAATTTAAGTACTAATTATGTTGAGCGTTATACATTTATTCGATTAAAGATTTCATGGAAGGGAATTTTCGTATTGGAATGGACGGTATATAGCTACTATAAAAAATGTTCAATGTTTAAAATGACAACTATTTTTATTTTTAAATTTTACTGTACACATCTCTGACATACCTACTTATACTAATTATTATTGTTTATATTTAAACAATAATAATACCTAAGTATTATTAATGTATGAAACCATGACAATGTATGATTAATACAAATAAAGAATATGAATATGAATATGAATATGAATATGAATATGAATATGAATATGAATATGAATATGAATATGAATATGAATATGAATATGAATATGAATATGAATATGAATATGAATATGAATATGAATATGAATATGAATATGAATATGAATATGAATATGAATATGAATATGAATATGAATATGAAATATATCATTTATTTAGTTAAACCTACTTTATTTACATGAACATATTTACATTATTTAGTAAATACTTAAAAAAAAACAACAATCGTTTATGAAAATAACCTACTTACAAAATAAAACTTAAAGAAATAAACTAAAACTACCTAAAAATAAAACTTAAAATAATAAACTAAAACTACCTAAAAATAAAACCTAAAATAATAAACCTTGCCCACGTGGCAAGGTACCCATCACGCAGGCAGCATTCCCGCGCTGTATTGCGATTGCAATCTTTTGCGCGAGAAAACTGCCCGCGCGAGGGTCCCCCGTTGACTCCCTCAACCGCCTGCCCAGTTCTCTGCAGAGCCCGCGCGCACCGCCACCCCACGGACCGCACTCGGTCCGCACTCGGTACGAATTTGTAGCTTTTGGTGTCGAGACACTTCTCGACACCAAAAGCTACAAATTCGTAATTGGTGCCGAGACAGCTATATTTATTTCTTTTAAAAAGCTCTCGGGCGTCAGCCGCCGCCCCGGCATTTTTAGTGGTGGCTGAAATGTAGGACGCTGCCAGCGTATCGGTGCAGGTAGCGTCCCACACCAGCGCACGGCCCATCCTCCAGGGAATTAACGACATCCCATCAGGGCGCTTGCCGTCGTCCCGCGCGATCTGGGGTTCTAAAGCAGCTGGGACGCCGGCGCTGACGAGCGATCGCCTTAAGATGTCGTTGAGTGCCGCGTGACGGGACAGCCGACCGGCGCCCGAAGATAGTCCGTGGTGCCCGAGACGATCAACTGCGGCCCCGCAAGAGGTGCAGCTGTGGTCAACACACACATCAGCCCCAACTCGGAGTCCTGCTGCGATTCGGAGGGTTTGCGGGTCGATGAATGTGCCTGTGTTTGGTGATGGGTATGCATGTAACCATTGTCCAGACTCGGGCCGGGACACTGCCAGGAGCCTTGCGCGGTCTTTACCCGAGGACGTATGGAGTAGGGCTTTCTCCTGAAAGCCTGATACTGTCCTCAGTATCACAGGCTATGTTATCCCAAGCTCTCTGGTCGGAAGGTATTTTTAAGTTTAGTCCAGCTACCCAGGCATCCTTGGCCTCCTCCATGCACGCAATCTCCCAGTTTGATGCCGCTGGGGCATTGAGGATTTTACCTGCGAGATCAGACGTGCTATGGATTGAGGACAAGAATGCCGGCAGAGCGACACTAGACATTTTGCGTGTTCCTAAACCGCCGAACCTAATGGGCAAAGACGCCTGAGTCCATGACTGGTCACTGAAGCGAACATTAAGAATTGATTCAACTTGTTCCTTAAGGAGACTGTCAATAGGTTGAACCAGATTTGAGAATTTCCAGATCGGGCAGCAACGAAGCAAATATGTAAATTTGGGAACCATCAAGCAAAATTTCAAAATAAATAACGCCGAATGACTACTAATTTTCACCAAACGATCTGAGTTAATACGAAATTTGGAAATAGATTTTGCCAATATGGATGGAATAGCTTCATCGAAAATAGGGGACCCGAGTAGATGGAGATTGTCCTTTGATAGAATTTTAATATTTGGTGCTAAATTTGAAAAACTTTGAAGTGTCTGGGACGCTAAAGAGGAATTACAATTTTCGGAAATGTATAA